>NW_011948427.1:5168478-5181922 GCF_000503995.2 Ceratosolen solmsi marchali | reverse complement strand
ATTTAAAATTTTTTTTTTTTTTTTTTTTTTTTTTTTTTTTCATAAATGAGGTCCTTCGCTTATGTAAACATATACTTTCTATTTCGTGGTTTTAATCATTTTGAAAACATTCGTATGAAAAGATACCTTTATAATGAATATATATATAATTATAATTAATTATAAACGTAAGATAAAATTTATAGTTTTATTAATTCTTCTATTAAGATTATTAATATCCTATTGTTCTTTATAATATTTTAATAAAAGTGAAATGCATGCATAGTATTAAGTGCAGCTACTCGACTAATATTACATTTACTTTCTCAATTAATTTTGTTAGAAACGATAGTATGATAATATATTAAAATTATTTTTTTGTAAAAAATGTTGCCCTCAAACGAATGCATATTGTACGTTATGTTTATTAATGATTAGGTTTGATTTATTTTTCATCCTATCTTTATTGCAATAATTCAATTATCGACGTAGTAAAGAAGAGCTCTTAAAGAAATGGTGAAAATGAGTACAAAAAGAAAAGTATAAGAAACAAACGATAAGACCGATTTTCGCTTTATAATTAAATGTGTCAATTCTTGTTCATATTCATAATTATGTACACGTGCATAATGCATAAAAATGAAAGAATATAAAGTAGAAAGTAGTAGGAAATAACGATGATAAGGTTATTTTATTCATTTCTTAGGAATTAATAGATGTTATTTTGTAACCGAGCATATATCTCATTAAATATTATTGTTGTATTGTTGTAAAGCTGCACGTGGATATTACATTGAAAGCTTAATAATCTTATGAATATTGTAGCTCCAGTTAGATTTACGTCGCATAAACATGTCGCTGAGAGTATTTGAGAAGTATTCTGGCCACGTGGATTAATTTGCTCTTTACATACGGACGCGCATAATTAATTAATAGTATGGATAAGAAAATCATCAAAAACGACATCCGGTGATGCTCGAAGACGAGACCACAATTGCGACTGACAAGACTGATGGGCTCGAATTTCCGGAATGTCACGGCGCGTTCCCGTTCCTTAGCAATTGTCGATTGAACAGCGATGGCTGGAGGAAATAATCGTTGACCGGTCGGATCGTTATTCGGGGCTTCTGCACTGACATTTAGATTGTATTTTTCCTGCCTTTAGTTAGGCCCATTGTAACGATATTTTTAACGAGAGAGAGAGAGAGAGAGAGAGAGAGAGAGAGAGAGAGAGACATTAAACAAGGCACCGGCACGATTTGAATAATTAAACCGAGGGCTACGTACATGGGCAATAAATCGATTCGGTTATCATCTACGCAACTCACTTCTTTCGTTGCGAAGCCCTTTAAATGCTGTCCGTTGAACGATAAAATTTCGTTTCAATGCTCTTGGCCCGATTTGACGAGCGACCGCTAAATTTTCAAGGATTCGTATTTTGCACAAGGCTCCGCGACTTTTCTTACTCATAATTTGTATTTTTAACCTATACGTATCTTTACGAACAAACACGCACGCGCGCGCGCGCGCACACACACACACACACACACAAATACAGAGAGAGAGAGAGAGAGAGAGAGAGAGAGAGAGAGAGAGAGAGAGAGAGAGAGAGAGAGAGAGAGAGAGAGAGAGAGAGAGAGAGAGAGAGAGAGAGAGAGAGAAAATCATTTAACCTTGGTATAAATTTCAAAATAAAAATATTTTTGCTTATAATGGGAATGCTAAATATTTTCGTCGTTTCAGTTTTAATTAATATATTACATTATTTTCATATTGCGCGAATAATAAAAATTTTTCGTATTTAAATATAATTTCTGTGCCGCATCATCGTGACAACAATGAATGACAGATTTATAAATTTTATGGTTTTAATGATGTTATTAGCATTCTTTCAAATTATGAGAATTTAATTTTTTTGTTCATACTATCTACAGTTTAGAATACAGTATGGAGAAGCAATAAATATGAAAATATATTCCAAGAATATCATAATTATAATAAATTACTATTCTTGCAAAGGGTTTAATTTTTATCGACATAATTTTATTGTTATTTCAAAACGTATTATTATCTTAAGATTTATGTATTTATAATTCATTGACTTACCATTAGGTTTATTATAATTATACTAAATTAGAAATATAATATCTCGAAATAATGTAATTTGAGCTTTATTAAAAAGAATGTGCTCAAGGAATTTTCTTATACGATAAATAATTAATTTAATATTAATCATGGAAATCTCATAAATAGCATATAGGTACAGACTATCCATTGCGTTTTTTTTCTTTCAAACAATACTATGAAATATAATATAGGTAACCTTATATAACGATGTAAAGATGTAGAACTTTTATATTATTATTTTATATTTATATTACTTATTTGCATAAGCATTTATTTAACTAATTTTGATTTTTAAAAATGTTTTACAAAATAGCAATTAGAATTTCTAAAAATCAATGATTTATACGTATTTTTGTATAAAAACAAAAACAAACAAAAAACAAAAAGAAAGAAATCGCCTATTATAAACTGTAAGAAACAAATTTGTTTTCAAACCACACAGCGTACCTCTCGATGACTAAACGAAATTCAACTTTGTCAACTATAATAGCAGTTAATGAATTTTTTATTATATTCATAATTAAAAATAAAGTATTTAATTAGACCAGATAGCTCAAATTATGATGATTTATTTGAAAAATTCGAATTGAATCGCATACAAATGAGTTGTATCGAATAATAACATTTATTAAAAAGATATCATGAAAAATAAGATAGAACGACGAATAATGATCATAAATTGTCGCATGAATTAGATTTGTGTGCAACTATGCAACGTACGAGGTACGCCAATTTCATTGCGCGTAGTTAAGTTCGCACTTGCAGCGGATGAAATAAGCGAAGGAGATCGCTGTGGCTTTCCTATTACCGCAAACATTTTTTCCTCCCTGCATCTCAATTACGTAAGCAGAGTGAACTGGAATCCAATGATGTTGAAAAAAAAAAAAAAAAAAAAAAAAAAAAAAAAAAAATTATCATTGAGTTAAATTTGTAAGACATCGTAAGATTAAGTAGCGATGAATCTATTATTTTATTCAGCAAAAAATGGATTAGTTATATACACATAATTCATTATAATATAAGCAAGATTAATTGAAAAATGTGAAACATGGTTATCAATTATTTTTCAATCATCAATTGAAGATTGATCATTTTCTAATAATTAAAGATGTAATGCAGCGTAGTGTAATTTAGAAAATAATTATCATTCGCAAGTGTTATTATAAATGTCGTAACGCTAACTAGTGCATTATACTTTATTCAATTAATCCATTAAACAGAGAAAAATAGCACTTTTTAATACATATTTTTAAGCATTTGAATGAAAACAAAAAAATCGAAAAAAATAATCTTGCATTAAATAAATAATTTGTCAGTTTCAGTTAATTGATTATAAGTTTTTGCCTCATAATATTCTTACAAGCCTTACATCATTGCAGTTATAAAAGTAATATCAAAGACTGAGCTTCGATATAATTAACTAAAAGTTGTCTTTATTTTTACATTTTCGACTCTTTAAATTATACTCTAAACTTGGAAACGTTTCTCGCCCAAATAAACAACCAGGGAATGCATAAAATTGTCTCGTCTCTATGCACGATTGCATAATATGTAATGAACAAACACACTCATCTCGCGCCAATTTCACGTTAACAACGAGGGAACGTGTCTTCTTGCTCGGTTTTTGCTTTCTTTTGTACTTTGTCGAACAGTAGGTCAAATGTCGCGCGGGGCTAGACAATGGGAACGGCTTAGGGGATGATGGTTAGGCGAAGCAAAGGGGCATCAATGACAATTGAAAAATGATAAATCCAATGCTCGTGAACTTTCGCTGATGTGATAATAAAGTTATAAGTCGAAGCCACTATACTCATATATTATAAATTTCTAATCAATTTTATATACTCCCGTGTTACGTACCATAAAAGTCTATAAACCGTAGACGTTCTTTTGATATTAAACATAGACGATTTTTAATAATAAATATGACATCTATTAAGCTTCTGATGCTGCGATATAATTACCCAAGTTACACTGCAATTTAATCGATAATTACTCTGGGCGATTAATGAGATCAATGAGAATTGAATTAAGTACCAATGTGATTTAATAAGTAATTAGGTGCTATTTACTCCTTAAATGGCGCATTATTCTTCAAATAAATTGATTGGTAACCAATTGATATATATATATATATATATATATATATATATATATATATAGCTATATCGCAGTTAAATTACTGACACTTTTTAAAAATATTTGACTCACCAAAACCTTAGAGATTAAATCAAAGAAAGCAGCCGAAGATCTAGCGAAATCCAAGATAGTATAAATCATTTCTCTTTACATATTCTTTCACGTGCTAATACGTAATTGAGCCAATAATATTCTGTTGTATAACAAGATGTAAAAATATTTCTGGAAGGAATTTGATTTGTTGAAAATTTGAAAAAGTAGCAGTGTGGTTATTTAAACGATAGATAGTAATGTCAGTAAAAAAAAAGAAAAAATTAAAAATAAGAGCTGAAATATATTTTCGTGAATGGTAAAAATTATTTTCATTGGATTGTACGACCTAAAATGATTCAGAATATTTTTGTAATCTCATATTAATTTATATCTGTATTGAACATCATTTTTTTTTTGTTTTTCTTTTTTTCTTTTTGTTTTTATATTACTCAATAATTTTAATTTTTCCATTTTCAAATCTATATTTTAGCTATATTTACACAATAAACAAAAAACGCCAAAATAGTTTTTCCTCCACTTATATTTTCATCCGCATCTTCATCTTAAATTATAATTTTGTTTTTTAATACGTAAAATAGATCGTTTTAATTCATATAAATATGCATAGGATGTTACAATTATCAAAATTAATTTGTTGAGTAAGTAAACTATTCATATTAATGTAATATAATTATATATTAATTTGACCTACAATTATGAAATGAAAATGAAAATTAACTTGATTATACTGTAGATTTAGTAATAATTCGTAATTTATTTTATAGCAAATCATTATTTTATTTAAATATTATTTTATGACTTGAACGCATAGATAAATGTAATAATGAAAATTCAGATAAAACAATATGTTACATTGCAAAGAATTTTTGTCGTTCTTTATGTGAATGTAATTTTACAAAAATTTATATATTTGATAATATATTTAAAAAAGAAAATTCATTAAAAATATAAATATTATATTATTAAATCTGTGATAAATCTGTAGTAAAATGTATTTCATATAATTCTAAATAGGTATATTAATTCATGGAATAATTTTTCTAAAGTAATATATTATTAAAAAATAGTCGAATATTCTATTAGAAACGTAATTATTATCTCATACCTTCGAGAAGATGCCTTTATGAATCACTAAATTATCTACTATCACTGCATTAAATATTGTACGAATCTTTTCATTTATATTAGCCATTAAAAAATTCTCACATTCTTATTTAGAACTTTTTGAGGTCACTGCATAAAGAGTAGCAGTCTAAACTTAATTTATTAAACCTGAAATCTCTTAACCTTAATTGGTTCGGAAAGAAAAATTTTATAAAATCGAAATTGTTATTACAGTTTTACAAAATACACGATCAAACAGGCTTTTTTTATTTTATACAATAAAGTATACATTGAAAATCAAATTTACTTCATATTTAATATAAACTTTATAAAGAGTACATATGTATTCTATTAAATATGTATTAAGTATGCAACGTATTCTATTGAATTATCGAGAATATAATACAATTGAATTATAAAATTATTATACTTAATAATAATAAATTAAGTAAGTTAACAAAATAAATACTAATTAAATACTATTGCATATTTTTTTATTATACACATAAGCATGCCAAAATTGATTTTTCAACGGATCGTCGATTATTTCAAACAAAAGAGAGTAGACTTATAATGTTATAATCATGGGAATATACATATATATATTCCCATGATTATAACATTCATTCATATATATAGATAAATATATATATATATATATATATATATATATGAAGTAATGGAAAAAACAGTATATTACATGAAATATCTGTTAAAGTAACCAATAAAAAAAATTCATTATTTTCATTTGTGACGAGTAAATATTAAATAAATTATAGGGTCGTACTTTTCAAATATTCAAATAAAAAAATTCCAATATTTAAATTTGTTATACCTTTAGTATGCTATAATTTGGAATTCTTTTTATAGCTATAAAATAATGATGTATATATATATATATATATATATATATATATATATATATATACAAATTTAAATCAATAGATTATCTTTAATTATATTAAATTGACTAACAGTTTTTAATTTCGTTTATTTCTTGATATAATTACTAGTGATAATATGTTTTAAATCTTATAAATTATTGTATTAATATACTAGTAGACATTCATTAAGTAGCATCGACACATTATTTTCAATTATCGATTTAAGCAAGTAATAATAAAATATTAATGAATTTTATGGATGTAATTAAGTATGCGTTATAATGATATTACAGTAATATCGGCATTTTAAAAATTGGAAATGAAAATGTAATTGACTGCGATTAATGTCTTGAGTTTTCTTCATATTATTGTGCATATTGAATTTTTATTTAATTTATGACAATATTATAATTTTAACAATCAAGATCAAATATTTAATATTAATTACTATAGTTATAAAAATTTTATATTTTTATTCTTGGTAAATATTTTGTGATAATCATTCGCATATATATGTAGACCTTAAAGTGCAAATATATTTCATAATTGTAAAAGCTTCGTATGATTATCTACGATCATTACTTTTTAAACTTCATTATATTAATTTTTCCAACACAATATTATAAACGTTTTTGCTATTTAAACCTTATTGAATTAAATTTAGATGTGAGACAAAAAAAAAAAAAAAAAACAAAATTTAATATCCTTCGTCATTTCCTGGATACATCGTAGTTGTCAAAAGTAAAAGCAAGAAACTTTCCAATTAAAAAGATTCTAGTACTTTTCCATTATAGCAGTTATACTTCCATTAGTTGTTGATATTAATTTAAAAATATTTACAAATATTTTTTAAAATATACTTTACAAGAAGTTTGGATTAATATGATAGTTTGAAATTTAAAATAGAAAAAGCAAAATTTTAAAGAAGGAAGTACAAAGCGATGAAAATAAAATAATTAATGTAAATGTAAAAGTATACTTATTAAATAACTAAAAATTTTCTTCTATTCAAATAAATGTATGAAAATAAATATTAAATAGATAGAAAATCGTTGTCGAATGTAATTTGCATAGTTTAGTTCTATCCTTATCAGTTCGTGAATAATCTATTTTAAACTTGGCAAGAGAAATGGTTTTCATTTCTGCCTTCATAAAGCTCATTTTATTTAAAGTATTATATTATTAATTTATCGCCAATGTATTTTTTCGTATTTTTATTATACAATTATTGAGAATGAATATTATGTATTATTATTTTTTGCCTAGTTTGAGATAATTGAAGTGCACGAGGTAAATCTGCTTTCCTCGAGAAAAAAATTATTTATGCGTGAATTTAAATTGTACATAATAAGTAGCGAATAATTATGAATTTCAATTTCATTTAGTAAGATTTATGTGTGTATTATGAAGATGACAAATATCCTCATAAAAAATAAATTAATTCCAGTACTATTAGTATTCCTCATTCTCCAATTCGCTCAAATGTAAAATCACTCACAATAGTTATTAAATACTAATTCAATATAATTTCACAAACAGTAAGTGAGTATTGAGTAACGAATAAAGTGATTGTTTTACTATTTCGAAAATTAAATAATAAAGTATTTAAGATTTAATAGCGGTCAATTAATAAACTATCCATTCTTTATGTCGAGAAAGATTTATTATTTCAGTATTAGAAGACAAATCTTCTATTGGACAAAATCTACGTAAAAAATTTTGAAGTAATATTGAAATATAAATAATAGCCTTTGAAGCACATGTGCAATGCTTCGTATTATTGTGAAGAAAATTGAAAAATATATTTTGAAAAGTGTATTCTTAATCTTATTAACAAAATTGTCAAGACGTTAATTTACTTTACAGTCAATAATTTAGTTTCATTGAGGCCGTAATTGATAATTTAAAAATATAATTTCGATAAACAGCAATTATAAATAATACAATAAACGGATGGATTTATTCCTTAATAAAGAAACGGCTTTATCATTATATCAACAGGCTATTGACTCATAGAATTAATTCTAATTTAAATAAGTCGGAGATACAAAATTAAATGTCACCGTAAAGAACAATAGATGCAATGACGAATAAATAATGAATGGAAAAATTTTAAGACTCGAAGCTCTCTGTGTAGTAAATATTTTCATCTTTGAAATAAAATGAGAAGAAGTGGATAATTTGAAAACATAATTTTGAGTAAAACGGAAAATTAAAAAAAAAAAACAATATTATCGTGTTAATTTGTTTTCTTCTTCTTCTTCTTTTTTTTTTTTTTTTTTTTTTTTTTTTTTTTTTTTTTTTTTTTTTTTTTTTTTTTTTTTTTTTTTTTTTTTTTTTTTTTAATTGACGTTTCGAATGACTATTGGATTTTTTCAAAATACCTCACTGAATCGACAAGTTTTTCTATCAATTGTACACATCGAAAGTAAGAGGCGAAGACTGTGAAGGTGTATGTTTTAATGGCGAAATTGAAAATTCATATTTTTTTATCTTACAATAATTTAATTTAAAAAAAAAAAAAAAAAAAAAAAAAAAAAAAACCTATAGGCTATGAATGGCTAAAAAGATATATAAAGTGATGCGACATTGACTCTATTTATTCTTTTTTTTTTATCTGATGTAAAAACATTTTAAAATATTCATTTAAATTTTGTAAATTGGTAATGATGATATCAAACCATTAATGTTATTTAAATTCTACGATGAATAATTTTAAATAATCACTTTAAGATTATTTACTTCGATTTAATTAATCCAATTCGTGAATATTTTATCGTAGTTATTAAAAAAACAAAAACAAAAAACAAAAAACAAAAAATAAAAAAACTTTTATTATATTAAATTAGTTAATAAGTAACATCATCGGTTACTAACATCTTCAAAGACATGTGCAAACATTTTCGAATATAAAATTTGTATAAGGATTCAAGTAGTTAAATGAAAAATTTTTCTAATTGAATATTCGTAAAAGTTTATGCTTAATATTTCCAAGTTCGTACTTATAAAAGCTGTTGATGTAATATGAAAATACACTAAGGAAATCCTATATTTTAATTAACATATATATTTCGTTTGAATGCAGTTGGCCCTTTTTGTTAATAACAAATTTTACCGATAGATAATTCGTGTTTAAGAACATTTTTATTTTTGTAGCAGAAAATTATTAATGAAATTTGGATATTCGAATTAACTTATTTGTGAAATATTGATGAAACGAGACTTATGATATTAAATTTATTAAAAATTTATGCGCAAATTAGATGGGAAGTTATGGCTTATTTACTAACGAGTATTTTTTTTTTTTTTTTTTTTTTTTTTATTAAATTTTCACTAAGAAGATTATATAATATTGCCTAATTCAAGAATGTAGAGATGTATAATACAAAATTTTTTAGCAATTGATTTTTACGTGAATGTTGAAATAAATGGCGTAATTTCGAATTTCATAAAGAATTTCAGACGATGAAAATGAAATGTGTTCATAGTCGATATTTTAACGTGCGAGGCTTGAATGTTTGAAGCTTTACTTTACCTTTTCATATTCTGCAATTTAAATATTATTTTATTGTTATTTGCAATTAAGAACGATAACATTACATAAATTTTACTTATGATTTTTACATTAGACAAGCGCTTCGTCAAAGCATATAGTGATCGATGTTATAATATTAAACATTGGAGAAAGTTGAATGTGAAATAGGTAATCATGTAGTTATTACTTTGGTTATTAGTCTCATCTATATTTGCTATTGTAATAATGTAAACACATCGTGTGTAGCTGCTAGCTGGAGCATCGGCATTTAGGAATTTCAGCAACGGACTGTCGTAGCTCATACTGAGTAATATTGTCAAGTAAATATGTCAAAAAGTTGACGAAAATTTCAATTACGATATACGGCTCTTATAATGTGGAAAACGACGCAATAAACGCAATAATCATTAATTATCATTCGACATTGTTAGGTTTGTTAATTAGAGCCGGGTGTGTGAATTAGGAGTACCTAGGAATACATTTTTCGTAAAGCGAACGAAGGTTGCCTCGAGGAGGATCGAACACATTGTTTTTTTTCTTTCTATTTTTCTTGTTAAGCAACTCTAAAGGAGAATTGTACTTGGACATAATAAACCGACACGAGCTTCAACATGATAGCCGATAGCATTAGCCATCATAACTTTATCATATGTTCAAAGACTTCAATTGGCGAAATATTATGGATCAATGAGTATTAAGCGATCCATCGATTTCATGGCGATAAGATTAATGAATGCCCATGGCTTTTGGAAGGAATAAAGTCATGAGATGATGATGCACGCAATCGTCCGCAATTATTGCTTTAAAAAACGAACATTCCAATATGATTTATGTCCTACGTGCCGTTTATTTCAAATTTACGTTGGTCGAATAATTTAAATAATTTATAGAAACGCTGGGTTGGTAGGATGTTCGTTTAGGTTCGGGCTAATTATTTTCTACTTTAATAAGCGGAGTCTAGCAAGTTATGCAAAATAACGACTGAAATCTCGATACTAGTAAGGCGTATCGTAGTATTGTATTATTCAACAGCAGATAAACTCCCCGACAAACAATAATGATTTTACAATGTTTCCATCGGTCGTCCGGGTATGAATTTTTAAAAAAAATTTCACCTATAAAAACTGCATTGGCTTGCACAGTGACGATAACTCCAAGCTGCATAAGCGTATGTAGGTAAGCATGATTATAGCACCACTTTCTCACTTGATAAATGAAATGACAGCTCCTCTCACTCTCTCTCTCTCTCTCTCTCTCTCTATCTCTATCTCTATCTCTCTATCTCTCTATCTCTCTATCTCTCTATCTCTCTATCTCTCTATCTCTCTATCTCTCTATCTCTCTATCTCTCTATCTCTCTATCTCTCTATCTCTCTATCTCTCTATCTCTCTATCTCTCTATCTCTCTATCTCTCTATCTCTCTATCTCTCTATCTCTCTATCTCTCTATCTCTCTATCTCTCTATCTCTCTATCTCTCTATCTCTCTATCTCTCTATCTCTCTATCTCTCTATCTCTCTATCTCTCTATCTCTCTATCTCTCTATCTATCTCTATCTCTATCTCTATCTCTATCTCTATCTCTCACATTCTATCCCTCGCAAACCCGTGCCAAACGTGGCAGTAGACTACTAGGCAACTCGGACAACTTATCGAACATTAATTATGGAAAATTGCATAGAGCACGCTCGACATCTCCGTCCTCCTCTCTGACCAACTATCTATTACACGACTGGTCTATCCATCTTTCTAATCATCATTGGCTCGTTGAACCAACAAGCGGAAACATACGCAAACGATGAATGGCGATACGTCGATGGGGGCTGGGATAAATCAAGCTAAATCACAGTCGACAAATTTTATAACAAAGATGCCAAAGCCCCAGGTTCGAAAGCCAGGTGGGGCCATTGTGCGTGACATAATAATGCTCTAGGCGAATAGCGAAAAGAAAGCTATTGATTGATCGCGCGGGGCAAGACGGGTGGGGTGACGAGGGGCGGTGAGGGAGGGGGTAGGGGGCAGGGGGAGGGTGTCAACGGGCTTTCGGATTACGGAAACACAGCATACAAAGGCATTATGGCAAAGCGCGGGAGGTCCTGGTCCTGCGACAGATCCTCCGCGAGGCGAGACACGTACGTCCGTCGGCTCGGTGTGCTCTATCTCCTCCCTCCTTCCCTCGCCCCTTCGCGCGGGAAACGCGCTCGCGCAGTTGCTCCTCGCAGGGTCCTCGGCTCCTCGGAGGGAGCGCCCGGGCGCATTGCGGGTCCCCGTCGGCCGTTCGCGCGCATCGCCGCCGCCACCACCGCCTGCCCCATCCTCCCCGCCGTAATCCCCGCGTATCACTCGGCGGAGGTGGGGGTGGCCCGCGAGGGAAGGGATCCCGCGCGCGCCTCAACGCTCTCAGCTGATCGCAGTCGTCGCGCGGCGCACGAACCGCGAGTTCGCCCGGGAGCCTCCTCCGACGCGCAGCGCAGCCTCGTCGTCGCCTCGTTGCCTACGTCGGCTGGTCGTCGACTGGTCGTCGTCGGCTGGTCGCCGTCGGCTGGTCGTTGCCCGGTTGGTGGTCGGCTGTGGTGGTCGGCTGGTGGTCGCTCGCCTCGTCGACTCGTCCGCTTCGAAATCGACTCGCTCGACAGCCAGCGCAGCCAGCGTTGCCCTCCGCGCTGCCTCATCGTCGCTGCGGCCTCAGGCTGGACTCGCGCCCGCCGTGGCCACGCTCTAGGTTCGTCCTCGGGGGTGGCGGGCGCTCACTCATCGATCTCGAGCGTCGGGGGAGGGGGACAAGCGCGAACAACGCGGCGACGGGGGCGTCTATGTGCGACCGCTGGCAGTGCCGGAGCGGAGAAGGGCGCCGCGGCGCTCGGGGGAGGGGCCCGGTCGAGGACTCCGGAAGCGGGAGCGACAGCAGCGGCAGCGCGAGCCCGAGCCCGAGCGAGAGCGGGAGTGCTAGCGCTAGCGGGAGCGGGAGCGGGAGCGGGAGCGGCGGCGGTGACGGTGGCGACGGCCGCGACGGCCGCGGCCCCGAGGCCCCGGGGAGAGGGACAGCGCTCGCGATAGCGGCGGCTAAGGAGAGATAAGGAGAGGAGCCGCGCGGGGCCGATATAAAGCGGCCACGGGCGCAAAAAGCAGTCGAGATGCAGACCGACAAGGAGCAGGACAATGGGATCAACATCAAGTTCGGGCCCGAGCGCGCGGCCAAGGGCGAGTACCGGCTCGTCGGACCCGCGCCCGCCAACGGCAAGAAGAAGCGGATAAACGGGACCACGCACAGAGGTGAGCGCACCTTGTTGATCCTCCGTGGCCGACGATCGTCTCCTGACCCCCTCCCCATCCTCCCCCTTCGCCCCACGCGCCCCTCTCACACCATCCCATCCCATCTCTCCTTACACTCTCCTACCCTCCACACCCCACCCCTACCTCAACCCACCCCACCTCATCCGACCTCACCTCACCTCACCTCACCTCACCTCACCTCACCTCCCCTCACCTCACCTCACCTCACCTCACCTCACCTCACCTCACCTCACCTCACCTCACCACACCTCTCCGATCATCTCCTCTCCTCTCCGCTACTCTCCTCTCCTCTCCTCTCCTATACTATCCTCTCCTCTCCTGTCCTCTCT
>NW_011948427.1:5167979-5168432 GCF_000503995.2 Ceratosolen solmsi marchali | reverse complement strand
CCCCCCCCCCCGCCACTTCGCGACCCCTCCGCCCACCCGCCCGCCCGTCCGTCCGTCCGTCTAATCACCCACCCTCTTACCCACCCACACACTCACTAACCCATCCACCCATCCACTCATTCACTAATCCATCCACCCATCGAATATCCCGCTATTTACCCAATACGCGCGCTCTCGTAATAGTAGAATAGAGAGAGTGAGTGAGAGAGAGAGAGAGAGAGAGAGAGAGAGAGAGAGTGAGAGAGAACAGTCAGGAGGAGCTATGCGGCTACGAGAAGCGTGAATTTGTCTTCCTAACGGTCGCGCCGATGTTCCGAATTTTCAAACGGCCTCCGAGGCGCTGTTTTGCCTCCCGTCGAGGCCGACGACTCGTCTCGTCTCGTCTCGTCTCGTCTCGTCTCGTCTCGTCTCGTCTCGCTCTCTCCCTCTCATTTTCCGAGCTTCCTCGAACCG
>NW_011948427.1:5155774-5167939 GCF_000503995.2 Ceratosolen solmsi marchali | reverse complement strand
TCCTAGAGCGACGACGACGAGGAGCGGTGAGCTTCGTACAATCATTCGATCCCCTCAAAGCCAACGAACAACATCCAACTTTTCCAACAAATTTTTAGTGAATATTCGAATGCACGACCAAGGACGCAACCGCCGCCTCCTCGCTTCCACTCCCCAACAACGTCACTTGGCATTCAAATTTAACGGTATATTTTCATAAACCTAGAGCACCTCTAACACCACTAACACCACTAATGTCAACGTCAGTCAGTCGGCGTTGTTATTATTAATTCAAATCTGCCGTTTTCCCCTCTATGCGGCATGCGATTTTCATTCGTATGACCGTCTCTAGGCCACCAATTAGCTCCACAAACACGACTCAACATACATACAAACAAATAAACAAATAAACAAATAAACAAATAAACAAATAAACAAACAAACAAACAAACAAACAAACAAAAAAGTCGCTCTCTATGTATTGCGGGCATCATTCAAACTCCCCTTGTCCCCACAATTCGACAACCACTAGTCAACGTCCAAATCGTCCGACACACTCAAAATAACAGGAAACGTCTTATTTATTCGAGCAATCGAGCAATTTATAAATAGTCAGGTAGTCAGGTCCATACTTAAACTTAAAGCGATCGTTCGTTTCGATTTTCCACTCGTTTAATATATCGTTTATGTCGCACATCCTTACTGGCACCGGCAACTCTAATATCGCACGCGTTATCACTGAAATCATCGCATTTAGGCAAATTGACTAATTACTTTTTAATATTGTATAATCCAACTGCATCAATATTACGAGCATTAATATTGATGATTTACCATGTAAAGACGAGGGATATTTACATTACAATATACAAGTAAATTTCATCTAATTTTAAATTAAATAAATCCATAGATTTTACATAAAATTAACAAACAATTCTTCATTACTGTTTCACGCACTATATTTATATATCAGAAGATTAAAGAAATTATTCTATAAGAAATTACAATATTTGCTTATTTAAATTATCTTTATAATTATTTCGAGGCAATAAACCGACCGTTGTTTATGATTTTTCATACCAATATCAAGATAATTTACTTTCAGGATTGTCAACTCGAAGCTCTCTTTTGGCCAACATAATTTTTTCGATTGATTCATAATCATCACATTTTTATATTGTTTATTATTCATATATATATATGTGTGTGTGTGTGTGTGTGTGCGCGCGCGCGCGCGTGCGTGCGTGCGCACGCGCGCGTGTTTTTTGTTTGTGTACACACACGTGTGCCCGCGCACGCGCTTATTTGAATGTATTACGATATAACTCGTATGTCCACTTAGTAATGTATTGCATATTAGCGTATGTAAACTTATGTTTTTGTGCAAAGATGGCCATTAACAATGCACATACTCAATTTTATTGAAATTATCAAGTGTTACAAAATCTTAATAGATTTCATTTAATTCTTTAATGCCCAACTCAATCGACTTATTAATGAATAATTAGCTTAGAATAAAAATTTTCATGAAATATTATGCAAGGCAGAGTTTGTAGCATTTCAATGCAAATTAAGTATTTAGAGAAAGAATGCTAGCTAAAGTAAAATTAATCAACTAGTCATTTAGTACGTAGATGTGTATAAAATATGGAGTTTATGATAAAAGGAAAGCACGTACGAATTTATGAATTTCTATAATGGCTGCCATCGTAATAATGTACGGCAAAAAAAAATAAATAAATAAAATAAATAAATAAATAAATAAATAAATAAATAAATAATAATAATAATAATAATAATAATAATAATAAAATTGCTACAATTACAAATGAAATATCAATTAATTTTCTTCCGTCATTATTAGAATTAAATACATTTTTCGCGTCTGACTTTTCGTTCTGGCGCTTATTGAATGTGGATCGAATGTCATCACGATTAAGGGGAATTTCAAAGAAAATGTTCGATTAAAAACGGTAGTAAATTGTAGCAAGAGTCTCTTCCGCTTTTTTCACGTGCGTCATCGTCGAACTCGGCGAATGCGATGCGATAAATGAAAGAAAGAAAAAGAAAAAGAAAAAGAAAAAGAAATAAAGACTACTGATCGGTCATGTGCAACTACACATAAATGCGCCAATTTCCAACTTAGGAGACGCTTTTCAGGTTTTGCTATTCATTTGTCATTGAGAATTGATTGGTATCGACACTATAATGAGAAGAAAAAAAAAAATAATAATAAAAAGAAAAAAATACGTTTAGTCATTGAATATCGTTTTGTACCCAGGGTGCATTACACTTATAATCGGTATAAATGGGAAATAATACATTTTTATATAGAAATGATGCTTATTCACTAAATTGCATTAATACATTTATTTTAAAAATATTACATTATTAAATTTAACAAGTATTACATTACGCCTCATGTTTTATTTCAACGTAATTTATCTTTAGCGATATTTCTTACCTTTTTTCTTTTTTTTTTTTTTGTGAATTATGCTTAACGATACATTGCCAATTGTCGAGATTTAAAAACAATGTAACAATATCAGCGGTTTTTTTTTCATTTAATTTTGCAGATTTTGCAAGAAACAAGAACAATTTCAATCGCTACTTGGATTATTTTGAATTAGACAGATAATTTTATAGGAACAATTAAAATTTATGAAATTTTAATGGGTTATCTAAGGAATCTTATTATCATATTAGAGCAACGAAATGTCAGTAAATTTTCCATAAAGTAATCTCGGTGTGCCATGAATTTTTGAATAGAAAGCGACGAATCTCTAATAAATAAGAGCAAATAATTAATTCCACATAAGGATTATGTATGTATAATGAAAAACTAGCGTAATACATTTGCCAAAAACTTGTCAAGCTACGGTTTCCTCTTCAATCGCAATTTTCTTAATTGCATACTATAATTTCTTTCGCATCCGTACCACATCGACTACCGTGCTCACACCGTCGTATTTTTCTGATTTAATTATGTATGCTATCTCTGTCTATCTCTATCTCGTAATACCGCATCCACATCTTGTCATGTTCCCCACGTATACACAAACATCAATTATGCACCAGATTCCTTATACCGTAATTTTACCTGCAGACTATAAAGGACACTGCACTAGTGCATTAAGCACTTGTGACTAAACGCGACTTAGACTCGTCAAGCCGTGAAATACTGTAGATGGACATTTTGAAGGAATACGTTTAATCGGATCCTGTAATACGGTGTAACTTACTTACTTCAAATCTATCGGCCACTTCCTTTCATCGTAGTACTGCCGGAAAAAATCTCTAGTTTCCTGGTAGTGTTTAATGATTCTCTTTTTTGCAGCGAATAGTCGAATAATATCCTGTTTGATATAATGCTATAATCAATTGATTGTTTAAAAATATTACGATGCTATATGAAGAGTTAAAAAAAAAGGACAAAAAAAGAAGAAGAAAAAAAGCATTGTTGAGAAAACAAATTTGGAGGAGGCGAAACATTATTTTGCGAGACAAATGATGGAATCACTATCACATCCACTTCTCGTACTTTTTACTATCCATTCGAAAATATTTTTCTGCATAATTATTTTTTAAGATTTTATAAAAAAAAAAAAAAAAAAAAAAAAAAAAAAAAAAAAAAAAATCAATTTAAAATTCGAAATATCAATATTATTCACTAGATATATTAAAATTTAAGTGTACATTTGTTTCTTTTATCTGCGCATTAATAAAACAAATGAATAATAAAATTACTTATAAGAAAGCATATGATAAGAAAGCAATGTGAATATTGAGTCTGTCTGTTTGGAAATGAAAAGAACGAGGAATGTAAAAATATACGGAAAAAAATAGAGATAAAAAAGGTATAATCAAAAGATTACTAGCATTGCGTGGTCCAGTTAACTGCATGGGTGAAAGAATGAAATACAAATACAAAACATGGAAAAAACATGTATTATCTTAAAACCTTGTCGTCAAGTACACGCACATTATCATATTCAAGTAGATTCAAGGCTCGAGAGGTTAATTTGTTTCCTAGCGCTTTACGTGCTTGCTTCGATCGACGCTCATTTTGGAAATATTCATTGCTTCCTCTGCCTTCGTTCAGTATTTTCAAAGAAATTTTAATAATAATAAAATAAGATTGAAAAATTCCTTTTTCTTTTTAAATAGAAAAGAATAGATATGTGCTTATCTAAATTGAAAATTTCTTTACAATCGTGTTTTGTTTTTTTTTTGTTTTTTGTTTTTTGTTTTTGTTTTTTGTTTTCTTTTTTAATATGTAAATATAATTCTTTGGTACTGTTTATAAAACAATATTAAGTAGAAAAAAGATACAGATGAGATTTAAATTGTACAGATATTGCAAGTTAAGCCTCACATCGATGATACGAAAAATTTAATTTATCTCCGTATTTTTAATCTTAAATAGCGAAAGCTGCTCGACATAATTAAATATATATATATAACATTATGCTGAAAATCAATGACCTAATATTCATATCAATAGTTACTCTTGTGACTTTAAACGCGAACCCAGTCACTGTCTATATTTAAACTAGGTAAAAATAGGTAAATATTCATAAATTTACGTATTGATAAAAAATAAAATAGTCTCTAGGCGTTAAGAACATTTAACAGTTAACGAGAGTTTCGACTCATCGATCGAATATTGATTAATTTGTCGCGATCATGACTGTGATATACGCAAAAAGAAAATAGACGCTCGGCTAATTGGCCTTTTCATTTTCTGTATCATTTCAGTAGTATGCGTGTAGCCTGTGTAACTTGTAACGCGTAACAGCTATGATTGTATTAAAAGAAAAAAAGAAACCATAAGAAAATTAATATTGCTAATAGAAATTCACGGCGACAGTTGGGTGAAAGCTATGTAAATAAAGCCGTAATAAAGCATATTGGTAAGCGTTGTATAACGAGTCAGCATGGAAAATAGTAGACAAAAGCACAGCATTTAGTTAATGGGAGGAGGAAATTTTCCTCAGCCTCGCGATACGGTGAAATTTAATCGAGCGTGTCGATAAATTTTTCTACTATCTCATTCTCATTAACTATAAAACTATAATTCAACCGCAGGGCATTCGTTGGCCTATTATCAATATTATAATCTAAAACTAAAAATGCAATTTACCGATTAAAAATCCATTCACCGTCCTAGAAGCCGTTTAATTGAATAAAAACAATTAAAAACTCAGTACGGCTGGCTACGAGTTGTGGGCAGCGTTAGATCGCCTTCCCGTGCTCGCAAGCTCATCTCGCGAGAAAAATTCAAGCCTCTGCTGAAAATTCCCCGGCAACGCCAACGGCAACGCCAACGGCAACGCCAACGCCAACGCCAACGCCAACGGCAACGACAACGACAACGACAACGACAACGATAACGGCAACGACAACGGCAACGACAACGGCAATGACAACGACAACAACAACGAATGTCTCGTGCAACGGCGAGGGTCGCTGCTGTCGGGCGCAGTCGAGGCAAACCAACTTTAAAGAGCGGCGCAGATGTCACTCATTGAAATGGGAGGAGGAGGAGGAGGAGGAGGAGGAGGAGGAGGAGGAGGAGGCGGGGGGCGGTGGACGATGTCCGTGTGCAGCAAATTGTTCGTCGCGCAAAATGCTTATTAGATAAGCGCGCTCGCGATCCAGCGATAAATAGCGCGATGCCCGTCTCCAGCGCGTCTTCAGCGCGTCTCGCTCTTTATCTCCGACGGAGCACAACAAAGGAGCGAAGCCGCGGCTAATTTTGCCGATTGGCCAATGACGAATTGTCGGGGTAGTGGCGGCGGAGGGGGCGGGGTGTCGCTCGCCTCCCGGTACGTCAACCAAGTGAGTGGATTATGGAATGCATCGAGCCCCGCTTTCAATGGAAATTCCCGCTACGAGCTCTATTAAGAGACGTTAAGAGCTGCTCGCTCGCTGTAATAATGTCAAACGCGCGCTGCACCGATCAATTGCAAATTGCGTCGAAGTGGTTTTATGTTTACGCGGTTGGGGGACTAAGATTGGCGAGTCGATTGACAGATTAATCGAGTGATGCGTTTCACGATGCCTGAAAGCTGATCCCAGACGGACATCTACGATCCTTAAAGTGCAGAGCGTTCGTCTTGTTTACTACTTGTTTACTCTCGATGGTTTTCGGCGGCCCATCTTTAGCAGGATCGATCTTATCGCTTCGCATGTCGAACGAGAGAATTTTTATATGAATGCCTCATTGCCAAGCTCGTCCCCTGAGCTTTTTAATCATTTGATGCGTACAATTTTTTATGGTCGAAGTAGCTTGGAGCCACATCAATTTAACAAGAAATTTTAAGATGCAAAATGCACATTTCGTTAATTAGAAAGCGAATTGCTCGTATGCCATATGGAGCTTATTGCGTTTGACGTTCAATTTACTTTCAACGTATGCGTGGAGTGCGTCCAAGCGATCGTAGCTCGTGCGATTCAAGATGCAAACGCGCGAATAACAAATCATTTTGATGCCTCGGTAAGTTTCAATAAATGGTTTGTCAAATGCGCCAGATATACATTAAGCGGCAATTTAATTTATTTTTCAGGCGATTCCCTATTAGATGTCTAATATCCTTGCCTTTTATATCATCGATTACATTTACAGCGGCTTGTTATATGCGTATCTAAGGATGCTTAGGATTCATCATATTAGATAATAATGGCATGTAGTTATCGGGCAATAGCTGTGCGATATGACACGGCCGTGTATTTTTGGGATTTCGTTGGAAGCGATCACTATGCCATCGTAATATTGTATCGAAACATAATATTGTATAAAACATGCTAAAGTAACGACGGCAGTTGCCTACCTCATTGTTAACTATTACCGAAAATTATAATACTCGCGCAGTCGCAGCTGAGTGTAAAAACAATTCTAAAATCCTATTATTACCGTATCCGCTCACTTACTCGCATTCCCTCCATCATTTGCGTTTATTTGAATGAAAAATAGTTAACAATACTTGTTGTTCTTGAAAAGGTATTTACGAATAGTATAGAGCTCGCATCGAACTCGAAGGAATTTTTTGACCTACCAAGCCTACTTAATAAACCATGCAACATTAACACAATCATCGTTATGTATAATTTGCCTACGCATCTCAAGCATCCAAATGCCAACAGACTATTGCCATTTTTAGGCACTGTTTATAACACAGATAATACAAATATTACATGGATGCGTACATGTGCGCGTGTGTGCGCGTGTGTATTTTTTTCTTTTCTATTCGTAAGATATACGAGTGCCTGTGGTAACGCTGCAACTTTTATCGGCTGCGTCACTCATGACGCTTCCCTCCGAGGCACATTTTATCTCGACACGCGCTCTGCGAAAAATCGAGTCTTGACGGATTTACGCGTTTAAATAATTCGCCTGACCTGATTTTCGCACAAATTACTGAACTTTCGATCTACCGATGACCTTGCACATTTTCTCTGAGATTTTTATCTCGTAATGCTAATAATGCTAATACTAATGCCATATATTCATGAGTTTGGCAAATGTTGTTTTGGTCAGGCTATACTATTTTACTATTGTAAAATTGTTGTTGCAATTTGTATTTATTTAGTGGTTACTTTAACTACCCATTATCGATGTACGCATAATTTATAACACGAAATTTTTTAGCACAATGCGCAGACGTTCAAAGCACGCGCGCCATTTGCGCATTTATAGACGTGAAACGTTACAAAACAATTCCTTATTATTATATTAATAAATCAATGCGTTCGTTTAAAGTCATACGACGGATGTTATATAAACGTTGTTCTATAAATTGTCAATAT
The DNA here is from genome assembly GCF_000503995.2 of Ceratosolen solmsi marchali. Classification (NCBI taxonomy): domain Eukaryota; kingdom Metazoa; phylum Arthropoda; class Insecta; order Hymenoptera; family Agaonidae; genus Ceratosolen; species Ceratosolen solmsi. The sequence goes on along the minus strand of NW_011948427.1, from coordinate 5,160,151 downwards.
TGAGCTCCGTCGTTTAATAATAACTATATTTAATTTAATGTGTATGTCATGTGCTTGACTTATCCGCTATTCTTACTTAATTACTGATAATCTGAAATCATTTTATAAATTCAAAAATATTTCATTGATATTATTCGAAATGCAATAATGTACAATAATGCAAATTAATACTTGAATTTATAATTAAAATAAACTGCAGATCGTGACGTTCATTCATGAACAATAATATAAATAATATAAAAATTTACGATAATAAGGTGTGTTTTTTTTTCTTCCATTGAAATAATTAATTTTTTTTTAATTGCCATTAATAGGTAAAAGGCAAAAGGTTATTTTTACTAACGGCAATGAAAATAATTAAAAGCTAACGATTTAATCAATCATTGAATTCGAAATTTTGTTATTTTAATAAGACGGAAATACTCGGTTATGCTTTTGTCAAAATAAAAACATACAATATGAAAAACGTATGGAATCAGCAACAAGTACAAGTCAATGAAGACGGGAAGAAAGAAATAAGAAAGGATTAGCCGACGCGTTATGCAATAATCGTATAGTTGTCAATGTACGTTAGAAACATATCGTATGTGTATGTATAATTTCTATCATTATTACATAACATACGTAGTGCTTAATGTCTTACTGACGCAGCTTATATTTTGTTGCTGACGTACCTGATAGAGAAAACCCACGTGTCAAAATGAGAGTATACCTAGATTTCTATTCTGCATTTCAACTGAATTTCTCTAATCTGAATGGCATAAGAGGAAAAGTACATTATCCTGTTTATTATATTTGTTTAATGTAATAGTGCTTCTATTATATACGCAGGTAGAATAATGGAACTCGCTATTTTTATCGAGAGAGATGACATCCTAATAAACTAAGAAAAACTCCCCTACTACCATTAATATCATTTTGATTAAAGAATCTATTTGCCGTTTATTTTATTTTCTAGATTAAAGTAGTCAGTGGCAAATTTTATCGATACCCGCCTTCATTCAACAATATAATCATAAGAAATGTACGCCACTCGAATCAAATAACTTTATGCTGCAATCCTATCCTATTCATAAGCTTACGTGTCATTTGTTTCTTAACTGAATACATACGATGCATTCTATATATTATTCAAGACTTTTGAAATGTCATTCGATTTGACCATTTCAAACGGTGATTTTTTTAAATTTTCTATCAAGTTATATTAACAACAACTATTTGAAGTTTCTTTACTCTTCGCCTGCATTATATCCATTACAATAATGAGATAAGAGAGATAAGAGAAGATATAGCGATCTTTACACAGAGCTGTTGAAGTATTGCCTTTTTTTTTCTGCCACAATGCGGATAAACTAGTGACTGACAGGAACAGAGAATTTATTGCGTTATCTGTATATAATGTCATCACTAACATTTTTTAATCTCCCTCGCTTCCACCGGCTTTCTTCCGCGCAATAAATTCTGTATGATAGGATTATTGTGTAATGCGATATAAAGGCGATTCATGAATGAACACTCTGATATACATAATTGCTAGTAATGAGCAGATTCTCCCTTCCAAACCATGTCGGCACGTGTATTTAAGTACATATACCATGTGCTCGTCTGGCTTTTAAGAATGTATCTCATTCCAACCCCCCCCCCCATCCATCCCTCCCTTACCCACCACCCATATTTATTGTTTTAAAGTTAAATAGATTAAAAATTTTATATATACATTTTATTTCTTATCTAAATGGAAAATTATAATTACAATGATTGAAATTTCACGAGCTCAAACGTATGCCAATGCAAATTAATATATTTTTGAATTAATAGTAATTGATACGTATTTCTATAGAATATTAATTAAATATTATTACAAATTATTCGTACATATCATTGGCAAATAATATGAAATATTTATTGAAAAATTTATATTTAACTTTGTCGTCGATCTCATTGTATGCAAAATTATTCAATTACTGTATACCAACATAAATTCTAATTGAAAATATGTTCTATCATGAAAATATACGCAATAGTAATAAATATATATATTTTGAAAGAAAAATATTTTTAAAAATCGAAAATCCATTCCAATCGGAAATAAATTTAAGATGATGAGCGTAAAATGAAATTTTTTTCATTTCTACGAAGCTAATAAATATATACATTAGCTAATAAAATAAATAATCAGCTTTTCTTCAAATGATTATATTTTCACACTTTGTTTCTTATAGACAAATTTTATGCTCATCTTTCATATATTATATTATAAATTTATATTTGTATTCTTCATCATTGTACTATCATCATAAAAAGCTTCAAACAGTAAAAATTTTTTCTATTTGAAACTTAATAATTCATCTACTTAAGGAAAAATAATGATAGTTCAACCATTTTTAAACAAAAAGAGTAACAAGGGATAAAAGTAAAACAATATTTAGGATTATGTATCCAAATAATTTTTTATACCACACGGAAGCAGTTGTTATTTTATTATAAAATTTCTTCAATATCATACAACGTTTCATAGATTTTACTAATTTACATTTTCACATCATGATAAAAGCATTAATTTGATTTTTTTAAACAATATATATATATATATATATATATATATATATATATACGTAAATAACACTCGTTTGATTTATAGTACTTTGTAATTTATAACAATTTTTTTTCTAATTTATAGCAATTTTGTAAATTTTATTTTTTATAAAATGTAATGAAATACCGTCGCCTTTTACTCGTCGCAAAATAAACAAACAAAATACTTGTCGCCTAATAATATCTCAATTATTTATTATTTTTCAAAATTATTTAAGTGTTGCTTAAAAGCAAATAATTTTGGAACAATTATTATTAATGCATGCGATATATAAAATTCCTGATATATAACATAGAATATTATCTTTTTTAGGGCAATACAAGATTTACGTAAATAATTTCATAAGTTTATTTGATTTTCATTTTGAAGATATTTAGAGCATCAAAATAAATCTTACACATGCGCATACAAACGCGCGCGCGCGCGCGCACAAAAAGACATAGTTTTGCTTTCATCACTTTGGTCGGCAATTCCTTTTTGATAAATTTTTTAGGTTATGTAGTTTTAAAAATGTTAAAATATTTTCTTATAACCTTATTTACATAATTAAAAATCGTGTATTGAAAATTTTTTACAAATTTATTTATATTTTTCACTTAAAATATTATTTATAACTAAAATATTAGATAAATTATTTTTCAAAGATCATATCTCTAATAAAATGTTTAATATAAATTGACAAAAACACACATAATTTGTGCATTCTACTAAATTTTTACAGTATAATATATAAAATGTTTATTTTAGTATTAGTATTATAGACTTTAGGTTTATAATTATTTAAATACACATTTTACTATTATTATGTATTATAAAAATAGTATTTTATTGGGCTTAATATAATAATATTAATAACAAAATAACATTAAAAAAGGTAATTTTATTAATGTGTTATATTTCAACATTTTTTAGTATATCTTAATTGAAATATTATTACGTTTCTTATGATTTTAAGAAGAAATAAAATAATATATTTTTATACCAAAGATTAATACTTAATTAAAAAAATGTATATTTTTACTGTAATCTTAAGACTTCTATTTATTGAATAAGATTGTGCTAAATTATTATAAGTTTTCGAAACTTTTTTTATTACCCAGATAAATGTTGGACGATTGACTATATTTTTAATAATCGAAAAAGTGTATGTCTAACTTGTAAGTAAGATTAAAGCATTATTCAATGTTTGTATAGGAAATTTAATGAAAGATAATTTAAGAACAATATATAAAACTTTTTTATTTGACATAAAACATTTTTTAATAAATAAAAACAAACAATTTGTTTTCAAACTGCGACATACCTATTAAACCAGCTGATTTGTATTAGAAATACAATTAAATTCTAAATAATTATATAATTATATTAGTAAAATATTTAAAAACTGTCTAAAATGAGGCCATTGATAAATTTTGCTTAAATTAAGCTATCAAATATTTTAAAAGATATCTTTTAAATTAGTGTCATTGTAAACTTCATACTCGACTTGGCTAACAAGAAATACACTCGGGATTAATCGAATGCGTCGAGAAAAATCACCACATAAAGCTTACATGCAACAACAAAGTTCGCCAACTTTTCCATCCCGCATCGAGCAAAAGCCCTTGCCACTGCAATTCACCTCTATTAAAAGCTCTATGAAATACAGGTATAAGCGCATGCCAATACATAGCTGTACGTTTAATGCAGAGGTTGAAAGCTCAACGAGCGAGAGCGATAGTGAGAGTGAGAAAGTGAGTTATATACATATATATATATATATATATATATATATATATATG
>NW_011948427.1:5142922-5155721 GCF_000503995.2 Ceratosolen solmsi marchali | reverse complement strand
AGAGCTTATAGACGCGCATGTGGAAAATCAATGCCACTCTGGCCGAGCCGCAAGATACTGCTTTTTCTCACTTACGACATAATATAACGATGAGTTGTCTCAATTCAGCTAAATCTATCATATCATACGATCTTATACTATTAAATAATATTATTGGCCACGTTCTGCACTGTTCTCTTATTGCAGACTATTATTGTCCCAATTTTCGTTTTACGAAGATTTTCAATCTTTATTGGCTTATTTTGTTCTTGTCACAACACACACACACACACACACACACACACACACACACACACACACACAACGACAACAACAACACTGCACTACACATGCAATAACAAAGAATCAACGCTCATAACGACAATTACTGTATCATAACATAGCTTAACTACATTTGAAATATTTACCGAAAGAAGCGTTGAAAAACTTGCAGATAAAAATTATATTTCTAATGTTTTCTTGCAAGAGGATGATTTGTATATGTAAGGTCAAAAATTAAAGTTTAAAATTACTGTTATAAATTTTAAGAATTAAATTGTTTAAATTAAATTAAAATAAAAATCTTCCGTTTTTATATTAAAATTTAAAATATTCCTAATTCATATAAAATCAACTACAGATAATCCTCAATGAAATATATAAATTTTTTATTGATATCAATTATTCGGTATTTTAACATTCTTAAAGTCAGTATAGGCTTCATGCTAAAGCTGAGTATTCAATTCCAAGTCCTGAATTTTATTATATCTAATTGCTAATTATTTGTATCTAAATAGTAAATGCACTGACTTATTTTTGACATTTTAATCTGTTCGTAAGCACGTTTCCATTATATCTACGTATAATGTCTTATGAAAATTGAAAATACAGTTAAATGACTAATCAAATCCTAAATATAAACTTGAAAATTTAATAAAGCAATTAAAATTGTTATTTATTTGTATTATGGAATGCGTTTCAATTACTCTCGTACATACTTTTGGTTTGTACAAGTGGAACCTATTATTATCGATAAAATACTCCATTGAACTTGACATATCTCCTTGGAACTAAATTTTCTGACGAAGATATCTCACGTGAACACGTATGTGAACACATTTATGAGCTGATAAAAAATTAAGAAATGAGTAGTGCACGGCGATCATTCGTAAAATGGACCTGCAATCTATAGTATAGCTGCATCGATTAAACGTGTCGATCATCTTGTTTATGTTACGTGAAAGATTAAGAGAATGGTACACTATAAATTGTATCTAAATATACATTCTAACGGAATAAAATAATTAAAGATCATAACATTTAATATATTCTTCCGTTACGCTTGAATTATCGGTGGGCAAGTTATATTATTGATAAAACTCATACTGTATGGATTTTGCCTATGAAATATAATTGCAATTAATATTTTATATCGCGTTTTAAAAATACTGTCAAAATGAATTATTATTATTATAATTCAACATTTGTGTATGCTAAATAATAAAAATTTCATATAAAAAAAAAAAAAAAAAAAAAAGAAAAATTAATAATCAATATTACTATATATATATATATCAATAATCAATATATCAATATTACATTTTAAATATTACATTTAATTGAATTATATACAAAGTGCTTGATAAGTAAATATATGTAAATTTTAAATGTACTGATACTTCATCTTAATTAATCAACACTTTAATTGAATATCTTTTAAGTTTGTAAATTTTTGACACATGAATAATACGTATATTGATACTTATTTTATAAATACTTGCATATAGATATGTAAACGTGCACATGAATATAGTAATAAACACGTCTCATACTAAAACGAAGTGAAATTCTAAAATTTTTCGTTATTATTCTTTAATTCGTAATAAACGAAGAGACCATATATTCAAATAAATTATCACTTGTTTTCATGTACATTGAAAACTGATATTGCGTTAGAGTCGAAGAGAAAAGCATTGTCAATTAGATTTTCCAATGCTCTGTTAGAGTGCTTTATTCTATTAAGCTGTGTGCTCATCAAACTGGAAATTTTCTCGTTACCCCACAAATCTTGTTCTTCTGCCCTTTTTCATAAACAAACAGGTGAGAAAACATTTAATTAACGTACAAACGGCTGTGAAATGAATTTTACAATAAATATAAGTTATTAACATTTTAAATCATAAATCAACATTTATAACAAATGTATTCGTCTCTATAATAATAGTGTTGTATAATAATAATTTTCGAAAATCTTTGAGAAGTGCCATTATTTTTGAATATTTATTAGAAACAATTGATTAGGCTACGAATAAATAGAAATGGCTCTGAATGTGTATATTAGATGTTACGTGCGACTGTATATTCACAACTAAAACTTCACAACTAATGTACAAATATGAAACTTTTATTGTTGATTAATATGGGCATATTATTTTTGAAATATATAACTGATAATTTCAGACACGTGTTCAACACATGACATATGATGATTGATTAAAATTTGAAACTTTCAACTTTGTAAGTGAATGAACTTTATTTGATTTTTTTATTTTCTAAAACTGATTAGAATATTATCCAATTCTTTCTTTTTTTTTTTATTTTTGATTTTATTGTTTTGTTTTTGTTGAATTTTATAAATTAATAAGTTTTTGCTTTGTTTAATTATCATTACGTCTAAATTAAATCTCTATTTATTTATTATATTTTATAAAGACTATTATAATATCAAGCATTAAAACATATTATATTGATTAATATCTAATAATAATTAGAATTTTCTATTACTTCGTAAATATACGAACTAAACACCTTAATATAAAAGTTCTGTATTGTCTGTTTAGAATAAACCTGAAACGAATCATTTTGTACTTTGTTGTTATACTTGAAACCAGATGACAATATTTATTATTGGTTCATACACTCTTCATTCGACTGAAAACTGGATTAAATTTGTATATTAGGCCCTGACGATATAACATATGATAACATTAAACATTACATTCATATAACATTGATACTAATTATAATATAAATTATTAAAATCGTTATACTCGTGTTTATATGAAATTTTTTTGTCAAGACATTTTAGGCGCTTTAAAAAAATGTCACAAACAAAGACAAAAATTGCATTATTAAGGGTCAATCTAATTAATCTCATACCAGTAGAAAGTTTATTTGTTCATAAATATCGTTAATTAATCCAACGATAGGCTATAATACTTTACAATTTGGATTTTTCCTGAAGAAATGAGGTGTGAGGTTTACGTAATATGACAAAACAATACCACAGATACATAATCGAGTTTCTTGATATAATAAGTTACTAAAAATTAATGTTAGTAATTAAACTTAAATTAAAAAATTATTTCATGATTTATTAGCCCGTGAGAAAATAATCTTAATAAAATTTTTCATTATGAAGTGTGAATTTTTAAAGGATCGATAAAAATACAAAAAATATTCAAAAAAATAGTGTCAATTATAGTTTAGAAATTTGTTTCCAATAATACTGTAAAGAATGTATTTGATATAATTTTATATTTCATTATTACGTAGATATATTTATTTTCATTTTTAATTAGAGGAAAATTACAATCTTTTAATAAATTCAAACAGTTATTTGGTAAAATAATTAGAGTTAGTCAAGCCTCCTGATTTTTATCTACGTTTCATGGATAATTCTATTTAATGCGCTTCACATTTTTTTTTTCTTACAAAATTACATACTTGTACAAGGATGCGGTTTTTGACGCGTAATTTCTTTCACAGCAATGCGTATATTTATATCCGACGCGTACAGAAAGTCGATAGGCAATAATTTCAGCACGACCATTAGAAAATAGTAAGCGGAAAATATGAATCGTCGAGCCATTATTACCGCCTGCAAATCCAACGATAAATTGATAAAGAACAGTTTCCTATAAATTAAAAAATAGTTGGATTATTTAAAAAAAAAGCACGCAAAAAGATAAAATGTAAAAGAATCTCTTCATGAATTATGAGCCTCGTTATATGCGCATAAGTAGCGACAATGTCAGACATCTTGTACTTGCCTAAGTCCTACGGTTAACTTAACGATCGACTTATAATGAAAAACGGATCACAAGATATAAAATAACAAGCAAATCTATTTGATTGAATATTATTTTACAATATAGATAGATAGATAGATAGATAGATAGATAGATAGATAATAGACAAACAGACAATAGATAATAAAATGACAGATAGATAATATAACAATATAGCAAGGGTATTAGAAATATTTTTAGAATTTGCTTATTAAAGCATCTTATCATATTCGTAGAAATTCCTTACTTTTCTTATAATACAAAAAAATTGAAAATAATTTTTTTTTTTTTTTTGATTTCTTTAATGACTGTTAAAAAAAAAAACTTTGTGAATGAAAATTTCATATATTATTACGTTACAATTGTTTCCAAACCATCATAATTAATAATATTTTTAATTATAATTTATAAACAAGTCAGTATTTTAAATATCTAAACATTTTCATATGTTCAGGTTAAAGAAAAATAGAAGAAAATGCAAAATAATAAAATTTCGAGCATTAATTATTTATTTAATGTTAAAGCTTGATATTTTAAAACAATAGCTATAAATTCAATTAAACCGAATGAAAACTATTTTTCGTTATTTTTTGAAATTTTATTTTCGAATACATTTTTACACATGAAGAATCATGAAATATTCATATTGATTGGAAAAGCAAAATATATTTTGTATCATTTGCTAATACCGTAACATAAAAACTAATCAAGTAGCACACACTAACTAGTTTGACTAAAAGGTATTTTAAAACAAATTTATTTAACATGTTCAATTGAATTTTACCCGAATTATATTTACATTTGAATTGTTTATTTTAAAAGGTCGAAAGCATCATTGAGTAAAATCATCATAGAATTTTTAATTATCTGTCAGTTATAAAAGGAATTAGTCCATTGAATCACCTCCAACATTGGAATATATAATATATTAAAAACACAGAGCTCATTTATATTATTAAATTTGGTTTGATACATTAATGAATTCGATAATTGGCCGTTCCATTAGTCGACTATTTACCATCGATTAATCTTGCGTCTGTTAGAATTTCCTCTTGCTCTTTATTCATTGTTTTTACTCCTCGATACGAAATAATACCTCATTATTTCATCATCCATTTGAATATTACTGAAAGTCTTGCTAACTATTCCTCATTTACATTTATCTAATGAACTATTATATCTAATTATATTAATGAAAAATCATGTTTGTTCCAATAATATTATTTTATACATTAATTATTAATTACATTGACGTGATATTAAGCGTAAATTACAGTATTGTTGCAATATTACAAACATAATAAACATTAAAGTTTATTGATATAATAATAAGGATAATAAGAATTGTTTGTTGCAGCAACAATTTAATTATTATTGAATATGATTATTCATTTGAATGCTTTTATGGTCAAGTATTTCTGATATAATTATTTTTTAATAATATTTATATTTATGGTATATACATACACGAACATATACATACATACATATATACATATATATATATATATATATATATATATATATGCATCTATTATTATATTATGTTAAATAAATATTTAAAATACAATAAATAATTTTAAATGTATTTAATATATTTTTAATGATATGCAGCGTTAAATAATCAGTAACATACTTGTTATTATTGAAATTTCAAGATTTACTTTTATGAATCATAAAAATTTAATCTAATAAAACTTAAATTACACAGTACGAACATAAATTACGAATTAGTATAATTTTTTTAAACAGTTACTGATTTTATACTATAACATATTAAAAATTTAATTCTTACTGTATGAAAGTAGATTGCTGAAATAATTGAAATAACTATACGAAAATAAAATTTCATATACATTTGTATAATGATTAAAATAAGTCTCAAGGCATTTATGCATTACTATATGAATTTAATGAAATTTCTTATTCTGAGTGAAAAAGCTTTCACAGGCAATTATCTAAATATTTTTAAATTATTATTTAAAAGAATAAAACTATAACAAAAAGTTTAAGGAAAAAGCATATGTTATCATTATATATAATGCTAGAGGAGTTGAGGGGATTATACAGATACAAATTTTTAAACAACCTATATATAAACAAATATTACATTGTTATTTAAATCACTAAATAGAGATTACGTTTTTATCATACACAAAATTACCATAAACAAAAATCTTAAGAAAGAGGCATTGATGTAAAAATAAATAGGTAGATAGATAAAGAGAGAAAAAGTGTAACTAGAAGGTCACGACTGAGTAAATATTTCCATTATTCAGTGCGTGTGCGCGCGTGTGTGAGTGTCTGTGCGTGCGTTAAATTTTTTTTTATCCTTTTTCAAAAAACTGAATAACCAATAAATCAAAAGTTAATTAAGCTTAGTCACTTTAAAAACTAAATCAATTTTTAAATCGTATTTCCTACATTCCTTGGCCATTGTTGAAAATTTCGATCTAACAGGTTATTTCATGAAATGTAGACTTTATGATTAACAATTTATATAAATTGTTTGTTCTTTATTATGAAAGACATTTATTTCATCAAATATATTTGTAATGAAAATTTATGAAATATCAGAGATTGGAATAAAATACTATTTTAAATAAATGAATTATTTAATTGCTTTCTTGAAACTACTTTTTCTTCATATTCAATTTTACACGCATACTTAAACATGGATATTTATATATATATATATATATATATATATAGATAGATAGATATATGCATTAAATATCACTTTTGAATTGATTTATTTATGGCAAATTACTTGTAGTAATAAAATAATAATTTATATTTTAATTTGATACTTAAAATGTATTTACTACGTTTGAACGGTAACAGTAATTACTCACTCTGTGTCATCATAACTAATTGTGAATACAACGTCGATTAAAGTAAAAATTAAGATAAATTCGTTTCTTATACTAAAAGTGATAATGTAGACTAAATATAACAATAGAAATTACGAAACACTATGAAATTATGAAAAATTTGTATAATTTATAAGATAATGAATATTATATTCGTAAATAATTGCTGCCCTACATATTATCTTCATCAATTTTAAATTAAAGAATTCATCCTTGAAGCATGTATACGGTTTGTATTATTATTGATGTATAATATCTAATATTATTATAACTGAAAGAGGTTGGTATTTTCTAGCGTATTTGAAAGTCTTTTAAAATTCGTATATTTTTTTCACATATAAATGTAGAACAAATGTAGGCAAGTTGAAAGTTTCGCTTTTGGCCCATTATTCATCCTATAAATTTTCAATCTAAAACATATCAGATTATTCAGCTTCTGCTCGAAACTTCAATTTTCCCTTTGACAACTTCAACAACGGACACAAAAAAAAAAACAAAAAAAAAAACAAAATAAAAAACAAAAAAAAACAATTAAAATATATCTTCATTGTTCGAAATTGTTTTGATAATAACAATCGCCTATATAACTTTGAAACTTCATTGAAATCATTACCACCAGATTCGGCTAATCGTTATTTTCCTCGATTCTTATTTTTTTTTTTTTTTTTTTTTCTACATACAAAGCTTAGATAGATCTGAAGTAAAATCTTGAATATCATACGCAACTCACGATCATTGCTCTGGAAACGTATACGCTCGATCAAAATACAAATTCACGTGCCTACTTTCGCGCTCGATTTACACGCAAAGCGTCTCGCGCTCTATATTCTCCTGCTCGCCGTAATATTTTGTTTTTTCCTTTTTCTTACCTTCCTTGGCACGCTCGCACGTGCGCGGCACAGTTGATCCTGACCTTTCCCTATCGGCGAGTGCGCGCGTGCGCCACGATTCGTCCTCTCGCTCGCTTTCCCTCCCTTTTCTTTTAGCGTCTTTACTTTCTTTCCATCTTTATCTGTTTTATTATTATTCATCGAGGTGTCGGCTTCGCATTAATTTGCTTTATGCGCAGAGTTATGCGAGACTCGAGCATTGATAAGGTATCTAAGTTACTGACTGGAGCATCGGAAATTCGAATATTTGGAAAGCATGTGAATATAAGTTGGGAAATTGACAAAGACCGATAATGTTTAATATTTATGAGAATATTTTTCGTGTTGAGAATGAGGACAAAGATGGAATTTTTACATTATTCATTGTCTAGAATTCATTCATTGCAGTTTTAATTATTATCTGTAATAAAAAAAATAATAATAAAAAAAATAATAAAAAAAAAAGAAATAAAAAAAATAAAAAATAAGAATAATTAAAAAATAGCGGGAAATTTTAGGAGGATATTTTTCAAATTTAATTATTTTCAGTCAGTATAGACTATAAAATTAAAAGTAAAATGAGCTTTAAATCATTAATATGCATATTTGGATAAAAATTTATATTGCATTTTTGAAAAACTTGGGTTTTATTCGTATGTATATTTATATAAACAAAGCATCTTTTCTATAAAAAATACTTTAATTATTTATTATGCATAATAAAAGTCTACTATATTATACGTCGCTTGTATGACATTATTGTTTTTAAACTATGAATTACTTTTGCATGATAAATGCAAATAATAAATATTAGAAGAGCATGAAATTTAGTTTTCTGTTTTATCTAAAAGATAACTAAAGAATTCGAATGTTTAAATATTTTTTTTTTTTTTTTTTTTTTTTTTTTTTTTAAAAAAAAAAAAAAAAATGTGATTTTTTAAAATTTTTTTTTTTTTTTTTTTTTTTTTTTTTTTCTAACGCTATTATAATAATATAATGCTGTTAAACGATATAATAATTATACGATTCTTACATATTTAATACTTTGAATGAAAATATCTTTTACATCGATTTATCATAATATTCAATTTTACTTACTTATTACATTGACTTAATTTAAAATTTATAAATATAAACTAAAAAACACTATACGCATTATATCTTATTGATCGATATTGAAATTTACATAATAAATAGGCAAGCTAGTATTCGAGGAAAGCATGCTTAACATAAATTATTATTATTATTTTTTAACTATTTATGAACAATAAGAATAACTTTTAATGTTTTTCACGTGATAGAGACATATTAGCCGATCCTAGCCGTCTATCTAAAATGTTTATTTTACATAATTTGACAGAGATTACATTTGAGCGAAATATAAGTATATATAATGCAACAAGTAGCAATTGAGTTAATAACCGTGATAATTTAAATGGCAATGGAAAGCCGGGATAAACAAATATTTAAAAGATATTCGTTGTTGTCGTAAAGACCGACATCATTGATAATAAACGCTCAACGAATTTTTCAACCGTCGATATTCCTTTCTACAACATGATTTATTTGCAATTCTGTGAAGATGGTTTGACTTTTCAAGGTCTCTCTGATTCTTTGTTTCGTAATCCTTGTTCACTCCATTCTGGTACGCCTGTGCATTTAATGCTACAGGAAACGCGTAAGTTTTTGTCGATATCTAATGCTGAATGATCGCTTTTATGAACGCTTTTATTAGCTCAGTGACTGAAAAATTGCGAGGCCATTTTTATGAAAGTCGGTCTTTATTCTACGATTTAACAATCTGTATATAATTGAAGAGAATAACCAGATGACATTCATTTGCTATTTATGACCGACTGTCTTATCGAAATATTCCTGTTCCCACAATCGCCATTATTTAATGCCACACATCAGACGTTTAATTATACATTAACATTTGTTTATGTATATAGTTAGTTATCTATCTTAGTTTTATATTTATGTATATATTAGTTTTATCTACACCAAAAGATTTCTTGCTCTCTCTCTCTCTCTCTCTCTCTATTTTGCTTAGTGTATATGCTTGATGCGACGACATTTTCCATTCATGTATCATAATTTATTTATATATCTTAAAATAAAATGTTTTTTAATTAATCATTTTGTGATAAAACGTGATAATAAATTATTTGTAGGTAAATAAACTACGGGGGTCGTTACTCTATGCTATTTTAGCATAAGCTCTCGATCGATAAAGAAATTACATAATCTTTGTAGTCTCTAAAGAGCCACAAGAGTCATTTTTTTTGCTTCTTAGTCTAGCAACAATTATTATGTAGAAAAATATATTCAAGTAAGTAATAATTCATTATTATATCATAACTATTATATCTTAGAATTGCATTACATAAATTATAATGAAACTTATGTATTTGATAATAATTATATATTATTATAATATTATTGAAATAAACTTTTGTTTATTAATTTATAGTTTGATAATAATTTCACGAATTCTGTACAAATGTATAAATGACATACAGCTTTAAGGGATTTTAGTTATTTTTAGGATTCAATTGTAGAATATATATATATATATTTTTTTTTTTTCAATTGTATGAAGCTAAAGGTAAAATGTTAGTGTAACTTTTATTTGACTTCAATTATTGTTGAAATTAACGCATCAAATACTTTTTATTTTACCTCTTTGTCATTGTAATTACAATGTTAAATCCTATTTAACTTGATTCTGTTTGAAATTTATATTAACAGACGATACTTTCCTAATTGCCGATTATTTGTTCAAAATTTATTGTTCATATGATGAAAAATCTTATATCTCTTAGAAAAGAAATAGTGATAAAGCTCAATTTGATAATATGGAAAGAAATTTTACATTTTAATCTTTATCGAAAAGATTATTGCAATTATGAAAATTTATCAGCTAATAAACGTATGTAAATCAACGATTAAAATATTGATGAAAAAGCTAGTTTTGATTTTAAATTGGGTTTAAATGAAAATTAAAAATTTTATCAGACAAGAGCGAATGAGTACATCGTGTTTCCACAATAAAGAAATCGATAAAAATAGAAATCTGATTAAATGCTTAGAAATTGCAATCAACTAAAATGTGATGCAGATAAAATAATGGAGAAACTATCGAAGGTTATAATAAGCTTGTAATAATGACAAGATAATGAATTTTGAATATTTTGTCATTATAGACTTGTGAGAATGTCGATGAACTTTCCAATGATAGTGTATGACGGGGCCGGTGGTCTTGGAAAATTCCTCTCACTAGCCTGTGGAATACACCTCTTGGATTTCGTAGCAGTCGAGATATTTTCTTTACCTCTCTCTCTCTCTCTCTCTCTCTCTCTCTCTCTCTCTCTCTATCTATCTATCTATCTATCTATCTATCTATATATATTACTTTTTCTTTTCTACTCGTCTTCTTAAAATTGTTTATATATGGTTTCTAAGATTCTCTATAGTACAACGAACATTAATTTATAATGCTTTCATTTTTAAAAAGATAAATAATAATTTGGTTGCGAATAAAATGAATTCATTGGAGAAATGTAAAGAAATACCGTAAACATACGTAGCCCTGGATGAAAAAGTATCGACGGCCATCAATGGGTTGTCTTTTAAACGTGTATTTAAAATCTTGAGCTGCATTATCTCTTAGAAAATGATTGTTATGTTAATTAATAAAGTTATTTATTCAATTTTTGATTAATTCGATAAATAATCATTAACAGACAAGTAATTTGCTTCAAAACATAGAATGAATAAAGTGTTAATTTCGAATAAGGTACAAGTTAGGCTTTTATTTTCAAATTGAGCAATCAGAACAAAAAAAAAAAAAAAAAAAAAAAAAAAAAAAAAAAGAAGAAAGCTATTGTATTACGTTGCGTTCGTTCGCCCGTAACTTACATGTAGAAAAAATTTAGTTTATAGGTTTTAGTGCTCATAATAATTTACATCTGTCTGTGGTGAAATTTTTTTAACCTCACAACCTTGTTCACGTTTTCACAGTTATTCTTATCGAGAACTTTTAATCTTTTGCCGCATTTGTGTCTTTGACAATTACAACTCGTACTCTTATGCGCATAAAATTACATAAAAAGAGCATGGAAATTCGAGATTAATCATAATTTCTCGTACTTATTTATAAAATTACTTTTCAGTCTTTGAAAGCCATAAGAGATTTTTAAACATTATACAACATGACAAATATGTCATTTTACAAAGCAATTAAGCATTGAAAGTCCGTAGCTTTAATTTTTATATAAACTTGCGTATTCTATAACTCTTGAATTTATATTACACATATTAGGCTCGTGTTGCTTAAATAGAACTGTACAAAGTCATAAATAAATACTCGATTATTAAGTCTAGCGATTAATTAAACTGCTGGCCATTAAAAGGTCTTGAAAGCCTCATAATCTCAAGGCTTAAGTGGCATCCTATTAATATAAAGATTTTCTCGCGAGACACTGTTTTTCTTTAAAATATAAAATCCGATGACGAAGCAGCCGATGAAAAATTGGAAATTGGCCAAAAGAAAGTCGTACACCTCCGTAAACGAGCAGCAAATCGCAACGATATTGATAAATAATATCGAATCGCTCTCCGCTCTCCCAACATTAGCCTCCTTTTACCTCCCGTCGTAGCGGCTTACGACTATCGAAAAGAGAGCCAGGTCATGTTTTCCGAGCCTTGGACAAACTCAGCGTCAATACGATAACGACCCTGTAAATGTTTTTCAAACGTTGTGTATTTGCCGAGGGGCCGGCGATGCCACGGCAAATCGTAGTGGAATGCTCCCGGACTGTTTGTTCGGATTAGCGCGCGTCACGAGGAAGCGATTGTCTTGTGGACTCGTGCACGGGTCCCGGACGCTTTTGCGCTTGAGGTGCAGCAGATACGACAAAGCTTTAATTAACGATCCAGGGCATTTCATGCGCCAATAATGCATTGCTGTCTGAAGGGAAAATGGTAAAGGAGCCACCAGAGCGTC
>NW_011948427.1:5126129-5142912 GCF_000503995.2 Ceratosolen solmsi marchali | reverse complement strand
GAGCCTTACTTGCCACGTGCATGGATACACGCAAGTTTGCTTTTCCATTTGCATTTGTTTTATATCGAATAATATTATTAGCAATAATATATGATTTCGCAAGATAGATGATATTGGCGTATTAAGATAAGCAATGAATAAAAATTAAGGAACATTATTTAAATCAGTGATTTAAATAGAGTGATACTGTTCGAGACTAACGAGTCCCTGACGTAGATCCATTTTTTCTTTATGTCCGTAAACCTTAATACATATTTAATGTCTTGTTTACTCGGTGATTTATTACTGTAAATTTTCTTAAATAATAAACCTCCTTAGCATTGATAGTAAAAATTCAAATTAATTAGATATGGTTTAATACTCGAAACTGGTTTTAAACTCGTTCGAAATATCATTTGAGCCCACCTTTTTGACGTAGTCAAATCTTCAAGGCGATATGAATTCTTATTTCTTTCGAATGTATTAAAAAACAAAATACATATATATATATATATATATATATATATATTTAATACAATACTATTATATGATATAATTATCATCAATATATTATTATCCTCACCAAAGTATCACTGCTATGGCAGCAGTTAACATTATTATTAATCGTTTCGAATTATCAGTACTTTATAGTAAAATAATTTTACAATTAAAATTTTTATTTTTCAAGTAAAATGGACTATATTGTGAAATATTGAAGGCACGAGTAGAAATGTACGATTTTTAATTAAAAGATTTAATTATATTGTAACAATACATTTTTATTTTTTCAATTTAATAATTGATTGATAAGAATTAATAAGGAATTATCAATTTACTTATTCATGAGTGTAGTATTATAAATAATAGATCTCTATATTACAATTATTGATTAGAATATTTCGCAATTCTTGTAAATTATTTCGTTTTATTTCCTTGTCTAATTAATGTTATTTGCATTGACTCAAATTTACCAAAGAATATTATATAAACAAGAGATGAAAATTTTATGGCCATAGTCAGTGCTAATTATTTCCTCTATTGGAATTACTATTGGAAAAATATTTTCATATTTTGCATCCATCAAGTTTCAGTTTAATTACGTGTCCCTGCGAGGTAATAATGAAAAAGCCATATTATATAATTATTTTTTTTTTTTTTTTTTTATAAATTAGGTCATTATTATCCAACGAGTTTTTCCTGAATGTTCGTTTTTCATTATTATTATATTATTACAATTATTTTTCCACATAGTAAGTTTGTATTTAAGTCTCAATATAATAATACATAATAGTTATATGTTTTTGCTGTCCTCATTAATTATCATAATTTTCTTTAAGTTATACGTAAATATCTTTTGTAATTTATCATATTTGTTCCCAGGGAATGTAATTCAATGTCGCAAAACGATTTGTATTTTTTGTGAATAATATTGTTTTCAAATGCATTAAAAGAAAAACATATTTATTGTTCTTAATTTATTGTTTATTGAATCAAAGTAATTTTCTTAACGAGTCATTACTTTGCCTCATTATATAAATTTTATTCTTTCTTTAATAATTTTATTGAAATTTTGTAAGTAACAGTTTGCTAATTTTTTTAGTTTAATTATATAATAATGAAATGCTTAACTCACTTACCAATCATTAAAGCTGCCATTATCTTGTTAATAATTTACAAAAATAAAAAATTTTTTAAATACGTTTGAAACGACATTTTTTCATTGTTTAATGTTAGATTGTTTCTGAAATAATTTAGTTTATATATATATATATATATATATATATATATATATGCATTCTTTTAAATATGTTTCTGAATTTCAATGCATTAAAGTAGCAATTTATATTATATTTTTAATGTTAATTTTTATAACTTCGTTTTACGCTTAATTGCATTAATTTACAAAGTGAAATGGTAGAAAACCTTTATAAAATGCTTCATATCAGACCTCATTTCTACCTTTGTTTATAAAGTTATAACTAATTTATAAGCAATTAATAAGTAAGTCCTTAAATATAAAATTTTCATATCTATTCGTTCCGTGATTTTGATTATCATTATCACACGTAAGTTAAATGATAGGTTTTCGTGTTGCATGATCGTAGCCAGACATTTATGATATTCAATTATTATTTATATTGGTCAGGTTTGTGTTTCCATTTATTATTTTGATAATTGATGAATATTATTTAAAATTTATTATTAATATTACTTCTCGATTAAAATTTTATTATAAATATTGCGAAAGAAATATATTTAACGTCGAATATTTTTTCCGAAATTTGAACAATTTTAATATTAAGAATAATGTGATTATTTCCTATAATTTATATACCCATAATCCATTGATTATGAATCTAAATGAAATTCTTTAATTTTCAAAACCTTATGCTATCTATAATTTTGATGTGTAAATGCAAGAAGATCGCATTTAGCGAGTTAGACTATTACAGAGTGACCCTTACAATTATAATACAAGATTATGGAAAAGCCGTCCTTGTACACTAATTGCTGACTCTCTCTCTCCCCCCCCCTCTCTATTCGCTTGCGGCCAATACCTACGATACATGAAACAAGGGTGTATCCAACTAGTAATCCTTCTCATTTAATTATTTCCCTGTTAATCGCACATCCTATCCCTTTTTAACCTCACGCTCCATCCAATTTATGCACATACATTAATTATAAAAAATATTTTCTAAATAACTTATTGAATCATTGACATTTAATTGAATTACAAAACTAACGAATAACTGTAAAAACGTGAGTAGATTTAATTAATAGAAATTAAACATATTTGACAATATGTAATGTATCTATTGAATTACAGATTATTATTTCAAGTAAAATCACATAATTATGTACGCTACAAGAAGTATTATTGAAATAGTTTATTATAAAAAGAATTTTTTTTTTTAATTAATAACGGGCAGTAAACTTAATTTTTCGTTCAGTAAATAAATAGTAGTAAAAATTTATAGATTTATGTACTTGTACAGCTAGAAAAATACATTAAAAAACTTATGTCCAGATATTATCATCTTAGCAGATCTGTTTTATGCGAATTAGACAAATAATTTTCTATCGCACGAAAAGCAAATTAATTTTATGAAAATTTTTATAAAGATTTTCGCGACTCGTCTCCGTCTCTTCAAAATATATTACCAGGATAAACTGATCTCTAATGCAAATATTAGCTCATGAATAATTAATGATTATTCGTGAAATTGTTATTACACATTTCACAACTCCAATTTCTCAGACTATTTAAAATATAAAGATCCACGTTTTATCGTTATAATTAATCAAATGATTTTAGTAAAATATGCATGTTGCAATTTTCTATTATAAGCCATGTGAAAATTCAGTAATAGTAAATGATCGACAGCAATATTAAATTTAATTAGCGTTCTTCTCATTAAAATTCATTAAATGACAATATTTCAATTCTTTATTTAATGTACATAATCGAGTAGTCATTTATGTTTATTTACACAAAATAATGATAAAAATAATATTATACATACTGATTAATGTGAAGTGTTAATTTTCATTTTTGTTAATATCGACTATTAATTATTCTCATATCGAGCAATAATGGAACAATTAGAAAAGTATTTCGAGCGTTCATAAATTAAAACGATAAATTATTTATTTGCAATTCGACGATAACGCATTTTATTATATTTAAAATCAATAATTAATTGCTATGATAATTGAAATAATTGAATATTCAAAAAATTTTTCCTTATTTATCAATTCTTCAAATGTCAATTTGTTCATACTCGATATAATTATCAATCGTTCCATCAACGTATCATATGCCTTAATTAGATAAGATTATCACGTGCCTATACGAAGCACGATATTATTATACATCGATATGAACATAATCGAGGCGAGTAAGCACTTTAGCAACTAAATTCGCCTATCGTGTATGTACATCGCACCTTAAAGTTGCATACCTTTTTCGCCTGACATACGTCACGACGGGGTCAAAAGTCAGAAGAACATTTCGTCGAAAAAAGCACAAACGATAGTCATCGTTAAACATTAACGCACACGGGAGTTTATTTACCAAGAGTATTGCAAATAGTGGGTTCGTAACCTTGTTGCGCGCAAAGGATACACGCGCCCTATTTATTATCAACATACGTGCATTTCTTGTATTTTTGGAAAATTTCTTCAGTCTTTGTTATTCTCGAGGGGACATTTTCTCGGAATGGATTTAGATTTTCAATGCTCGACATTTCATTTGAAGAATTTGTAAAGAGACTACGATGGTATTCAAAAACGGATACATAAAATATGAGTCGAGTTTCAAACGATAAGTATTTCAAGGGGACACTCACTACATATCAATGTATCAATTTAATTTTTTTTCTTTGAAGTTTCATTGTTGCGCGCGCTACAAAGATTATTTATATTTCGCTATAAAGAGGCACGATTAAGTTTTTTGTATGTGAAATAAGAAGCATCGTGTCGTTTAAGGCTAGGAGTTCCTAATGCAAATTACGGATTTATATTACTCGCAGTAGGTATCTGAATATGACGCAATAAAAAGAAAAAAAGAAAAAAAAGAAAGCGTAAGCGTTAAAGCTTATTCACATGCACTTTTAAGACGATCTCAACAAATCTCGTATCTTACAAAGTCAATTATCGTTTTACGTTCAATAAGATTTGTTTAAACTTTCAAGTGTTTTTTAATAATATGGCCGATAATTCTTTTAACATTACACGTAATGCGCAAGTTTTACAATCAAGTGACCAAAAAATTATACATGAAATTATAAAATTATAAAATATAGATAAAGTGCATTCGTTGATATATAGTATTAAGTATTAAATTTTGAAAACTACTGTCAAATATAAATATTTTATAATGCTTATAATGCAAAAATATTGCCGAATAAATAATAAACTATAATAATACGATTGTTTACTTTGATTTTATTCTCATAATTATTATATACGAGGTTTAAATTCTTAACCGGTAAACTTTAGAGTTCATTGAAAAAACAAAACTACTACCTACAAAACTAAATTCAACATGATTGAGAAAGGAGTTTTTTTTAAACAATGCACGATAAATTTCCATCACTTGTAAAAGATGTATAAATTAAACGGAGTAATATTCGTATTTGATGCAAATTTGAATTTAATAGGCTTTATATTGGCGACTATGTACAAGGATTATTATTCTTAATATTATTCTGAAATATTATTCTGAAAAATATTGTCTCACGGGGGCTGAAGCAAAAGTGAAATATAAAAGTTTACCTGTATCTTACGTCGTTATGGATGAAGAAAATAATTCTCTTGATCTCGTACCTCACCGTTCAACAATAAAAAAAATCAATATTTCTCAATCAACTTGCCTACGTGGGAAAAGCATTTTTCTAGAGTTAAAGCCTCAAACGCTCTATGAGTAGTTGCAATTATCAACTAGAATCGACTTCGAAATAATAAGTCCAATGAAATTTGAGTAATGGAACGACAGCCATACGATTCAATTAAATCGCACCACAGACTCGACGCTTGTGAAAAATTGAAGATGACACTTACAGTTTATAGAGACAATTGTGCGTCTCGTACTTGATACCCTCGGATACCCGAGATTATCCACAGAGATTTCCTCCCGAATAGCAATCACTTCATGGCGAACCTGTCGGCCTAGGTAACCACCACCAAGGTATTTCGAGTTCACGGAAGTCCTCCTTAAACCAATTATCTATGCCACGGCCATCATTGCTCTCCTCTACACGTCGATTGGTTATTCAAAGACAAGCCTTTCAATTGTATCAGGATGGCGATCGAGGACATCGCCTACCTTGGTTGCGGCAGCACGCTACTAATCATCTGCTGGGAGGACGAGTTTATCGTTAGCTCGCCGCAGCTCGTTTACGAGTGCCGAGGAAGCCAAGAACGGCGGGTTGAAAAAGCGCGAACCTCGAGTGCTTTGTCAACGTTTTATTTTGTTTTTTTTTTCTTCGTTTTTTTTTCCTTCGAAGAATAAACGGTTGGACTGGTTACGCCAGAATTGCCATTGGATTTGAAATAATACATCTTCGACTGAGCTTTATGTTTTCTCAACTTTATTTGTTTTTTACATTTGTAGAGTTTGTTACCGATCCGTCCACTTAGTTCGAACGGAAATTAATGTAACCGTCGAATGCTTTTTAGAATCGGTAACGAGTTTTCTTGTGAAATTGTGTATAATAGCTAGTTGACCCGACTGCCAAGTGTTTACTATATTTCCATGCTTTATTTACTAGCGATTAAACGAAATGCTTATTTCTATTGGTAATTTTTGTTTATAACATTTGATTGATTTGTAATATTTTATATTTGTAAATTATTTATAAGACGTATAATTTTATCATTTTATTTTAGGGATTTTTATTGGTCAAGTTTACATTATAGGAATGTGATAATCCGCAGCTTGTCGTGTTCCTTTATAACTTACTAATATTTATCTCGGAATTCTTTATTGCTTCTTATATTTTATGTACGGATATCATGACAAAAAATTTAGAACGTTGAAATATTACTTAAAAAGCTATGTGGTGACATCATTCTCATATTATTGTTGAAAAAATATTTTTTTATTTTCGATTGAGTTTATTATAAACACATTATAACTCACCATTATTAAATACATTTTCATTTTTCTTAATTTCGAACTTTAAAATTAATAATAATAATAATAATAATTAATTAATATTTTCATGGTATAATAGTCAATTATGTATATATTATAGCTTGTAAATATGTCGAATTTAACTTAGAAGGCAAGAAAAAATAATTTTCAATTAATACAACAAAATCAGAGCATCTTTCGATAATGTTCGAAAAATAAGCTGAAATTGTACAACAATGCAACAAGTACTATGTATGTATATATACACGTGAATATAGATGTTGAAATAAGATTTACTCGATGATTCGTATATTTTTGGAAATGACGTTATGCCATTTGATAATTAGGAGTCAAACTTTAAATAAACAATGTTGTATAGATCACCTTACTAAAATTCAAACTTTGACGTTTAAAGTCTATGTTATCTCTTATGTGAAGTAAATGTTGTTTTGATATTTTTTTATATAAACATCCATTTAATTAATTGCTAGATCATCATGGCCTTTAAATTAATAATATACGATTTTATTAATACGAAAATATTTGTATATTCACCATCATAATTTATACATGTGGACATACTTTGCTTGTATTATAAATAAAAGATTTAGTTTATCTCCCAATATCTCTGAAATTCTCAAGAATAATTTATCTTATAATGAATAAATTTCACTCTAATCGTTCTACAAATTTCATTCCAACCTATATTATGCGCTCAAAATAAAAACAAATATTTTATAATATTACGTAATCATAATATCATACATTAGATATTATAGTTCACAATACTATTTAAACATATTTTATCTATAACATGCATATATGTAATTAAGGAGATTGTTAATGCAGTAGTAGCAGTAATAGTAGTAGTAATTATGCATGGCATTATTTCCAAGAAACAGAAGTACAGTAAAATGATATATCATTAAAGATTGAAGTATATCCCATAGAACAAAATAAAATATACGCGAGGAAAAATATTAACTTACTATAATCCATTTAGATTTTACGATCTCAGTATATTATCATTTTAAGCGCGACATAAGAAATAATCGTTAAATAAATAAATAAAAAATATTCTCATTTATGAAATTTCAATTCCAAATTAAATCTTATTATTGATATTACTGTCAAATAAATATTATAATCAGTATAGAAAGAGATGCAGATACATAAATACGTTCGGTTCGAGCCGTACATAAAAGTATGGCGTGCAATACTATTTCAAACTTTTTCATGAATTCTCCTAGACTTCATAGATGTACAAGAAAAAGTTGAAAAGAAGCTTAGAGAGGCGAGGGTGTGCTCAATAGACACAACGAAGATATTGCATAAATAATGATGTAAAGTAATGTTCGAAAGACTAAATAATAGCCCTACGCATTATAGGATGCTTTATTTACGAAATGCTATATAAAGTTTATGAAGAAGCAATTGCTTACGGGAAATCGCTATTAAATAAAATAATTCGTTAAAGTGACTATGTGGCAGTTTCGGGTGAGCCCTTTAAGTCCTGATTAAAATATAATAATAATATTTTGTTAACAATCGGCTAGGTGATTGGAGCTTTTGAACAGCAGCAATCTCTAAAGCACGATTGTACATTGAAAAAGTACGGATGGATGAATGCTTAAAGGAAAAGGAGGACGTACGATTGACCCAATTTTCTCGTCAGCTGCCGATGGACTTTGCGAGCCCGGCGAAACAAAGGGAAGCCCGAGCTAATTCGCTGGTACCTTTAATAATCCAGGCACGATCGATGGGGCTGCGCGAAATTGTCAGCACGCGGCGCTCGCCAAAGCTCCATCCATAATCGTAAATAATAAGTCTGCCAGAGAGGCCAAGAAACGTCCATGGTTAAGTTGGCGGTGACGGCGGCGGCGGCGGCGGCGGCGGCGGCAGCGAAGGCAGCAGCGGCGTCGAAACCGATATCAATAACCATCAACGTCTTCATTGAATCAATCCCGCGGTTGGAAATTGCCGCTCGACCTCGAGGACACGACCTTTGGCTCAGCAGCGCTCAGCATCCTGGCCCTGGCGATCCAGCGGAGCATATTCCGCTATCGGCCGACTTTCCATGCAATTTCGCTCATCCGTGTCGCACGACGGCTGCAAGCTACAATCGCTCATCGTCGTTATGAAAGAGAAACAGCCGCCACTAACGCCGTTGCCACCGCCATCAATTCACTGCCGCCCACCAGATGATGTGCGCTTGCGTTCAGGGTTTTGGCGTAGTTGCCGAGGGCTCGATCGAATATCAAGTTGCTACTTTCTTAGGGATATTCGTGGCGTATCTATTTTAAATAAATTTTACTTTGTTCGCTAATTGGTGATTTTAACTAGATGTTCGAACGAGACTAGACGTTAGAACGATACTATCAATATCAATTATGGATTCTTAAATTTAAAAAATCTTACTTCCGTGCCGAGCTTGATTTTAAAGCTCGACTGTCTGGCATTTAAATTTGACATTGTCAAAGGCATTTAAATTATTAATCTTGTTATATATTCGCAACTTATCGCGAGTAAATAAACACTGTCGCTCACGAATAAAATAAACAAACAAATAAGCGTATCATTTGAAATTCAAACAAATTCTGCTTTTCTCTATATATTCAAAAATTACCATTGACTACTTAGGAGTGATTGTAAAGTAAATTCATAAATCTTCGATCCAATTATGAATTCACAAACTCTCAAGTAGACTTAAACCTCATTAATAATAGCATAATTCTCATATCAATCAAACATTTAAATTTCTATTCTCTCTTCACAGTATTTACTTAACCCTGATAGACGCATTGCCGACTTGCCCCCTTGTGTAAATTGATCTAACAAATATGCAACTGAGATGCTCTATATAACAAGAGTCAATTGTTTAGTTACAATTTTAATTTAGATAGTTCTTGTTGTAGATCGTAAAGTGCAAGGTTATCCGAGCAATGCTAATAAAATTTAACCGAAACTTCGTGTTTTTAACGAAAGATTAATAAAGAACATCGTTAAAGTGTTCTTATTTTAGAGTATCTCGTTCTTCTAAATAAAGAGAAAAATTGCTCTGATATTAAGTATAAATGGATACATTTTTAACGATACTTGCTCATTAGAATCATGACTGCTAATTAAAATCAATGGAATACTGTATCGTGACATACCCTAATTTTCAAATTGAAGATACGTCGTCTCGTATAAGCTAGATTATAAAATTATTAGTATTTACGGCTTCGTAATTTCCAACACTTTAAATAGAAAAAAAAAAAAAAAATAACCAATCAACGTAACTCGACAATTTCTCGCTGATGAAAATTTCAATTTAAAGAATTTTATGAATTTTTATTATCACGATCTTAAGCATTAGCGTTAGTCAAGGAATTATTTATGAAGCTGAAAATTAAAAACGAAACATTTTTATTAAGTTTTAATAAAAAGTACAATCCATAAATTAAGAGAACAAATTAATTGCAACCTTTCTCATCTTAGACAATCAATTATAAATTGTTATAAATGAGCATCCCAGATGAGTTTGACGAATGCAAGTATGAAAACATCCTCGCACATTATAATAAAATTGACTATCTCGATCCATAAAATCAACTTTCCTAATTTCGTTATAAAACTATAAAATTTTAAAAAACTTCCACTTTCAACCGTGCGGACAAACGCGTCGATACTTACATTTGCATTACAATTACATTGAATAAACGAAAGCATTGAAATGCCAATGATAATAAATAAATAAATTAATTAATAATTCAATAAATAAATAAATAAATAAATAATATACGACGAAATATTTAGCGATTAATCATTTATTGTCAAAGTACAAATTGTCCTTTGCTTTTAATGCGCAATGCCTCGCACAGCTGTTATATTTATAAATGGCGGGTCTTTGTTTATAATCGAATGTTTCGAATTGTAATAGTCGGATTTTAGGAAGATAAGGCGCCGTCGCAGGGGCGAGGAGTTTAAATGTAAAAACTTGTTATTTCCAGCGAATAAAAAGGCAGCCGCAATGGAAGGTGAAATGGTGCCGCCCGATGGAGGCTGGGGATGGTTCGTCCTAGTGGCAGCTGTCATGGTGAACGTACTCATCCCGGGCGGCATAAAGTCCTTTGGTGTCATCTACAAGGCCTTCCTCAGCACCTACAATGCAAAGGCCACTTTGGGAGCTTGGATTCCCGCGCTATGCTATTTTCTGTACAGTTCTTTAGGTATGTCTCTCTCTCTCTCTCTCTCTCTCTCTCTCTCTCTCTCTCTCTCTCTCTCTCTCTGTGCGTGCGTGCGTACTGGGTGGCGGTGCGGATTGCTTTAGTACATCGTTCACGTGGAATTAGGATGCCGGTCGGAAACCACGGAGTAGATTACAAATTTCATGTGGACGATGCCGCGTGACCGAAGCCTATACGATATAATACAAATTATTCGTACGCGAAGTAGCTAATTGGAAAACAATAATTTTCATTGGAATTTCGACAGGTCGTAGAGTTCAAGAATGCAACATTATTAGCTAATATTAATTATTAATTGAAGAGTAGGGGAAATTTAAAAGTAACTCGAAGCTACTTACATTATCATTATACGGAGATTTTTTTCCTTATTCCAGAAGTTTTTCCTTATACTTTAAAGCTCAAGTATTTATTATTGAGAGAGAAGAGCGTGTAGAGTTGTTTGCTGTTGTGGATTTATAATTGTTAAGCATGAAAAATGAGAATTGCAAAATTATATTGTTGTTTCTGCAGGTCCACTATCAAGTGTTCTTTCGGTAAGGTACTCGTATCGGACTGTCACTTTAGTCGGTGGTACTTTTGCCGCAGCGGGAATGATGTTGAGCTACTTTGCTACGTCTATTGAATATCTATATATAAGGTACTTATATACGATGTAACGAGGAGTTTCCAAAAATGTCTCATCAAGTAAATATTCCACATAACTTTAATTGATGCGATTAAGATATTTTTCATAATAATGTTTCTTAATTTCTTAATTAAATTCTCGAGCAATAAATATTTAATTAAATTTCAATATATTGTATTATAGTAATGACGGATGATGAATTTACGGGATCAAAATTTGCCTCGACGTTCATGAAAATGTCTTTGGGTGATTGAATCGAATGCCCTTGAAGACATTTTTCAACTATGTTCTTCCAATTCTTAATAATTCGGCTCTTATAATTATTTTATTTTATTGTTCTAGTTACGGAGTATTCGTGGGCATAGGTGCTGGATTGGCCTTTCCACCGACTGTATACATCGTTACCTCTTACTTTGTTAGGCTACGGGGCCTTGCCAATGGATTTTGCATCTCCGGGAGCTCTCTGGGCTCCATCATTCTACCTCCAGTCTTAACCAAAATGTTGGAAGTTTATGACGTTAGGTGAGGATATTTTTTGTAATTTCCACTCAGATCGAGTTCTATGCCCGAAAATGTTAATAACGAAAGTAAATAGGAAGCTGCTTTAGATCTCATCTCTACGATTCACCCGACTCAAATCATTTAACGCACCTCGTCATTTTACTCGGTCTTATTCGCCATAAAATTTAAGATCAAACGTCGTCGTAAAGCTGCATTGTTCTAACAGTTGGTTATACGGCAAGTTAGTATAATTGTTCTTTTCTTGTTCTATTTATTTATTTTTATTTTTTTTTTTTTTTTCATTTTTTTGTTTTTGTCTTTTGTTTTTAAACAAATAAATACAACACAGTACAATTTTGTCAGTAAACCATAAGGTATTAAACTACAAGAATAATACATATTTTAAATAACATGTAGAAGACTATTAATAGATTTTCACGAATTCTTAATTGTATTTGAAGTGACGGTAAGAAAAAGAAAAAAGATGAAGATAAACATTGGCAGGAGATTAAATGTATTTTAATTATTCCTCTTGTATTTTGTATATACTTTTTTGCAAATTACAATTATTTTCAGCTTTTTTTTTTTTATTTTTTTTGTTTTTTTGTTTTATTTTTGTTTTTTGTTTTGTTTTTTGTTTTCTTTTTTGTTTTCTTTTTTCATTAAAATTCCATATAACAATGGATTATCGTAGACGAAGTGTTGATGATTTCCAATTCGTTGCCAAAAAATTGTTCTTTCGTTCTTCTTCTTTTGTTTTTTTTATTTCTATCCGTATTATTAATTAAAAATAATGATATAAACTAATTCATTAAGAAGAAAAAAAAATAAGTATTTGATATCTTTTGTTATTAAAAAAGTAATACGCACGAATTGATTAAAGGTGTAATAAAATTCTCGCATTCACTCTGTTTCTTCTTTTTTAAAGTCCAAATTTACTATCGAGTTTCATTTTAAATTCACATGATTTAATTGTCCGCGCGAATTGTAGTATCCATTATCATAAGCGCAAGTGCCAATATTGGAAAATAAAAGGAAACTCCTATTCTGCGGATTTTATCAAATATTCTTTATCAACTCTTAATCGCAAAAGTACCAATAGATAAACTCATCGCTTACATTACGCGCTGATACTTACTTAAAACAAATCCATTATTACTTCTGTCTTATTACACGCTTACAAATATTCCAATGGATTCCTGAAAAAATTATTCCCAATAATATCACAATGCAAAAGCGATCCTTTATCTCTCGCGTTTGTATTGTAATAAGTCCTGCTGCGGCTTGGCTTCGCTCTTTATTACTTTATTCTCGTTTTCTACCGAGTCGCTAAAATCCCCACTCGCCAATTCGCACGTCATTGGCTTTGTCGTTTGCAATGCATTTTTCCGCTGCATTTGAAATCGCTCGGCCAGCTTATCATATTTGTTGCTGATATTGCATCTATTTGCTGCTCCTCTTTAGTATTCTCTTGACCCGGTCCCGATTATGGGTCATCCGCGTTTCTACATTAATACATTTTCGCCCCCACTACTATGTTTGCAAAATATATTTCGTCTTCGAAATCGCGGCATCGGCTGGATTCCCATTGGCAGTTGTCCTTTTCTAGCCCTCCGGTTCACCGCCTTATCATTTTTCACGTTCGAGCGCTGCGTTATCACACTCTTCTCTCTCTCTCTCTCTCTCTCTCTCTCTCTCTCTCTATCTATCTCTCTATCTCTACATCAATTAGCTTTATTTATCATGCCGGCTCTTTCGCAATTATTTTAACTACTTTAGTACATATATTGTGTTTGGTTTTATTTCAGCCTCTCTCCCCCCGTCATTCACTTTTCTCTATCGCCACATTCTACTTATAGTTACTTAATATGCTGTTAAATAATCGCATTTTCACGCGTGCAAGTAGAAAAACAAAAGCCAAAAAAAGACAAAAAAAAAAACAAATGAAATAAATAAAGAAATAAATGAATAAAATGAAAAACTCAATATGTTTCGTTTATTCATAAAATATGTAATACACCATGACTCTTTAAAGTCCATTTATTTTCTTTTGACCATTGTAATATCCTTCTACATCACACACACACACACACACACACACAAACACACACACACACACACATTATTAACATTCGCAAGCGTCAAAATATTCTGACAATTAATTATTAATTATACTTTTATCGTTACGGCACTTCAACGTGCTTTGGCATTTACAAATTAAACAACAGCAGCTCAAAGAACCTTCTTCCCCTATTTATTCTTCTCTCACTCAACATCCCGATTGAAAAAAAAAACCGTCCACGCTCGGATAGCGTCAGTCCATATTTCTCACGCCCCATCGTCCTGATTATCGCCATTACATCCGCGCAACTTCTCGCCTATTTCCTCGTACGTCCTTATCGACAACTTGCAACAATGTAATCTACACGATATCTCGAATATGTGAAAAATTCCAGTAACCCGCGATCTCTGTCATTCGCCGATTATCATTCCGTAAATTTCGGCGACACTCTAGTTCCTGACAGCACCGAAGCTCCTATGCGCATCATGTCGATGATGCACTTTATGCACGACGCTAACGCAACAAGTTTCTCTCGTAAACTGATCGCACACGCTGCGCGTGCTCAATGTTCTTAATACGCACACTTCCTAAACAGCTTAATATTTTTGTCGTTTCCAAGATCTGGCGCTACTAACCTGAGAATAACGCGAGCGCCCGCATTAGATGCGCATAAGAATTACGCTTAAGTAGCCGAATAAAGAGCAGAGTCGCTTTAGCTGGTCTTACGAAATCTTCGACGAAAGCTTCCGCAAGCTCCTATCGTTTCGTTATCCATTGCAGCGACACGATTCTAATAATGGGCGCGCTGACGCTGAACGTATGGGCGTGTGCCCTTTTATACGAGCCTGTGGAAAAGCACATGATCCCGGCGAAGCTGAACCGGGACGCGGAAGAGGCGCTGGAGCCGCTGGCGGAGGCCGAAGCCGACCTCGACGAGACACTGACGAGCCCGGAAGAGGACGCGACACGACCTAGGAACCTTCTGCTGGCATCCGCGCCCGTTGGCGATCTCAGCAGCGGCAACGGGGACGTCAAGGTCGCTGCGCCCATCGTCCCAAAAAGCGCCTCGAGCGTTGCCCTCGAGAACTATTATAAGCCGACGGCGACGGCAAACAGCAGCAGGATACGGAAGATAAGCGTGCCGGTGAGCGGTCGCGAGATTGCCGGACAGATGCACAGCACACCGGCCCTTCACGCCGTGCCCGAGAGCAACAGGCTTTCGAGACGTCCGAGGGCCCCGGTCCTCTCCCCCAGCAGCTCCTCCTTCAATTACATCAGCACACCGTATCACGGCAGCACCCTCACCGCCCTCCAGCCCGAGTACGCCTCGACGCTTACCCTCAACGCCATCAGCTCGACCTTCAGGAAGTCGCCGGAGAAGCAGCCGAAGCAGCAGGACGAGGAGCCGCGCAACCGGTTCTTCGACTGCGAACTCCTCAGAGACCCCATGTACCTCGTAATACTAATCTCCAACTCGACCAACGCCATCAGCTATACGAACTTCGTCATTGTCCTGACGCTCTACGCCGTGCAGCTGGGTTTCAGCGATAATCAAGCATCGGTGCTCCTCTCCATCGTCTCGCTCTTCGATCTCACGGGTAGGTCTTGCCTCGGGGATTCGCCTCCCTCTCGAGATCTCGACACTGTCGCCTTCCAACCAATGTCTCGACAATTTTTAATTCAGACGATCATTTCAAATATTTGCAATGTTACCAATATTATCCAGCATATTCTAAACATTTGGAGTTGGGCAAGTTCTTAGTCAAGTCTTGTTGAGAAAAAAAAGAAAAAAATTTTGTTCGTGTAAGATTATGGGCAACTGAACTCTAAGGGACTTTGTCCGAAGGCGCGTTGGCCTTTATTTTTCATAATAATGAAAAATTAAAAAATAAAGAACCGTTATGAAATAATTACAGGACGAATCGGCGGTGCGGCCTTGTCGGACACGAAGCTCATGCCGAAGCACTGGTATTTCGTGGGTGGCCTATTTATCTCGGGTGTCTCGCTGGCCATCCTCCCCGTCGCCTCGAGCTTCATTATGGTCGCCGTCTACTGTAGCGTCTTCGGCCTCGCCTCGGGTGTCTACGTTGGTGTGACGGCGGTCGTGATGGCTGATATGCTTGGAGTCGAGAAGCTCACCTCCTCCTACGGCATATCGCTCTTCGTGAACGGAGTACTGCAGCTGGTCGGGCCGCCGATCTGCGGGGCCCTCGAGGAGCATCTCGGCGGCTGGGGCAGAATCTTCACGGCTTTGGGCATAATTCTCGTGGCCGGGGCCTCGCTTTGGGGATTCGTGCCCTTTATCAGGCGGCGTCAGATCGCACGACGTGAGGCGGCACAACCGGAGAAGCTCTAGCGTGCCGTTTCCCAGCCGGAGCTTCGGGTTTCCAGGGGGAGCTCCGACGATCGACAGGATATCGAACTAGAGGACTGGAGCCCCTCGATTCATCATCTTAGTGCATTGTGACGTGGCGAGGGATTGTCGGCCAGCGTGACTCGGCTCGCCACAAAGTGTACCATTGAACTAACTTTTTCTACCGTGAGCTTGGAAGAACGAAGGTCACAGAGGGGCACGGAGAGAGAGAGAGAGTGAGTGAGAGAGAGAGAGAGAGAGAGAGAGAGAGAGATTAAGAGAGAGAGAGAGAGAGAGAGAGAGTAACATAGCGATGAATAGAAAGGGTCAAATGATGTGATTATTAAGTCAGGATATTGACCTCGTGTTAACCTTTGCAAATCTAACGGGAAAT
>NW_011948427.1:5096081-5126074 GCF_000503995.2 Ceratosolen solmsi marchali | reverse complement strand
GTAAATAAATCATTACAATCATACCTGTTGCACTATCCACATGCGATGTCATATTGATGCATTTAGATGGTGAAGTTGGCTTTAAATATCCTCGTAGATTCGTAAAGGTTCGTATGGTTAGAAAAATTTAGAGACTATATTTTCCTCTAATCTAATAGTAATGTTACGACGATCAAGCTTGTCCGAATTTTCAGAGAGTTCTTAAGTTTAATGCTTGGAAAATTTTATCAAATCGTAATTTAACGGTCGAGTGTATTTAAATGGCGACAGTTCAATCAAGTATCCGTTAATCTAGAAATGCAATGAAAATGAGAGTGAATTAAATTATGCGCGTACATGCCCTATATTGAAACAATGCCTCATATTTATGCAAAAATCAATTCTATTATATTTTTTTTTTTTTTTTTTTTTTTTTTTTTTTTTTTTTACCAGACACGTTGCTTTTTACACACATATATATATTGACTGTATAAAGCATGTATCTGTAGCTATGATAATATTTTAAATATAAGTGAATTAATTTCAAATGAACAATGAATTACGTAAAGTCAATCGTGCAAACCTTTACAAATAACTTTTAAAACATTATGTAGAAAACAATGTCTTGAATATTATAATTTAAAGAATGAAGTCGCATTTGTAAAGAATAAATTTCAAAACTGTATGTAATTAATAAATTTGTTATTCGCTGTTAGATGATACTTTAACTAATGAATTTTATTAAAAAAGATCTTTTATTAATGCAGAACTATTATTATAGGCAAGTAAATGAATGTTATTAGTGTTGTTAAATGATTTTTGACGATTAAATATTATATAATACGTTATGTTTTTCTGAAATTTAAGAAATACCGAGCTGTTTATAGCCACATTTTTATTAATTTTTTGGCATTAAGGCCCGTAATGAAGAAAAGAGAGACATTTGAATATTCTTAAGTTAGATTACAAAAAAAAAAAAAAAAAAAAAAAAGAAAAAACAACAAAAAAAAAACTATTGTATATTTTAAATGTGTAATTAGATTGTGTAAGCAATTTTTAATATTTAAGTAATGAAGAACGAATGGATAATACAAAATTAATATTCTATGATATTTTGTAAAAATTTTATGACGACAGCGTTGTTTCGATGAACAAAAAAAAAAAAAAAAAATATGAATAGATCACTTCGTAATAATTATATATCGTAGCTGAAATAGCACATGTAATATGGCATTTTAAAATGAATTTGTAAAAGTGCCTGCAATGAAAAATTCAAAAACATATTGACCAAAGTATTATTGTAATAGTTGAAAGAAATTTTATGAATGGATATCGGAAAAAAAAATTATATACAATTAGATAATATTATAGTAATTAATATCATTTAATAATGTAAAACTGCCAATTATTGTGAATCAATAGAAATTATTAATTTTAAGCCCTAAAATATAGATGATTTAATATTATTTGTTTTCTAATGGATGATAAGTCGATTATAAAGAAGCAACGCCATGAAATGCAAAAGCTATCTTTACTGTATTGGAAAATTAAAACATAATTTTCTACCTAATATTAGCCATTTAAACGAATAAATCTTCTTCCGACAATTTTTTTCAGTTGCAAGTTTTTAAATAAGCAATGATCGTTCTTGTACGATAAGCATCAATTTCAATGTATACTCTATCACAGAAATGCCATATTACAAATAACACAATTCCTACCGAACATTATATGAAATAAAGTAACATCCGGCTTAGGCAATACCCGTAGCCTTAATTTAATAAAGACTTTACAGATATTTTAGTGCAATATTGATCAAATTGTAAAAGTTAGATGTATCTAATTGTCAAATTTTTTATACAATTTTTTTTTCTTTTTTCTTTCTTTCTTTTTTTTTTTTTTATCATCTTCACGATGAACAAATACTATGCACGCTAAACTTTATTTCCATATGTGCAAAAAAAAAAAAAAAAAAAAAAGACTTCTTCGATAGTAATAAGAGAAAGATAAAATTTTACTCGTAGCAAAGAAATGTAAGTTTAATGTTAAATCAATTTATTACTAAATTCTACGCAATGTTGTACATGGATGAAATTTTTAGATTATCATGCATATATATTTTTTGATTTGTAATAGACAATACATTGTTTTGAATGTTACATTAAATAATTAAAAATATTTTATAATCTGTAACGTATATTCTTTTGATAATACAATTTACTTTTTGAAATAAACGAAAAATCATGCACAATGAGTATAAGGGCATTTTTTTTAATTTTCTCTTATCTTATTATGTTAAGCAGAAATGTAATAAAAAGTCTTCGGCTATAGCGAAGTTAGATAGTTAATAGAATGCTGTTATGTATTTAATTTATAACTCATCATAAATATGCTCGTGCATTTTTGCAAATTGAATTTTAACTCTTTTTATGCTCGAGTGGACGCACGTTTATCTCTTTCATATGTGGAGAATAGACTATATCTTGCCTTATACATGGATTATATATATGTATATATATATATAAATAAATATATCTTATTACATTACAGAAAAAAAAAAAACAAAATAATACAGAAAAAAAAAATAAATAAAAAAACGCGAAATCTGCACAATATCTTGACTGCATACACGAGAAAGTACTTATATATTAATGACACATGCATATATGCACAAATTTCAAAATTCAATCTTTAATATGTATCATAGTACTTTTGTAAATATATATATATATATATATATATATATATATGTGTGTGTGTGTGTGTGTGTGTGTGCGCGCGCGCGCGCGCGCATATGCATATAAATATACATATACATACACAAACATACATACACTTATACACACACGCGCGCGCGCGCGCACGCGCGCGCACCATACATATGCATATACATACATATACATACATACATACATATACATATATATATATATATATATATATATATATATATATAGACGCGCGCGCGCGTATGTATGATAAAGGACAAAGGTGCACAGGTGAGAATTAATCGCACGAAGCAGACGAGCGTAGATTTGAGTTTAAGAGATGAAGATAAGTTGGCTTTGCGTTATATAGTATTACGTATCTATGATGTAAATTTTAATTAAATAAAAGTGTGTCGGAAAAGTCAAAAGTGCTCATAATTAGAGCAAAGCTCAAATGGCGAAATATGATAACATTTTTTTGTGAATAAAAAAAGATTGCGATATATAATGTTAATGAAAATTTATATTTAAATTTTTTATTCCAATTGTATCCTCAACTTTTATCAATAGTGCATAAATTACTCAAACTAATTAGTGTTAATTAATTGATATAATATTTATGAAAAATCTTGAATACATCATACCTTCATAATTGATATCGATCGCTCAATATGGATGTATTAAAATTTAATTTCAATTACAACTATTAATTAAAAACTATATGCTCCATTACTGTAACGTGCAAATTGTTTTTACATATGCGCAACTATAATAGTTAATTCAATTCATTTTCACTTTAAGCTAGTCTTATCTCTGAAATTAATTAATTAAATGAATAAATTTAATATTATAATATATTTATACTAAACTTAAATATTATATTCAATTTACAGTCGAAATTAAATTGAAAATAGTATAAGCAATCTGTTAATAATTCGTGTAAATTTATTAAGAACGTAACGGGTAAAATTTAATTTGAAACGATGTTAAATTTACTTTCAATAAATCACTCGACTTTCTTCATGCATTCACATTGTGCCTACTCTAATTTTCTTTTATGTCCTAAGATAATATGATTTTTAAAGTAAGCTGTTATTGTTAATATAAACACGCGCGCACGCACACAAGAATGTGAAATAATTTATTAAATATCATTATAGTATACGTCCTGAAAAGGATTGCAATCAATATTATTATTTATATGAAAATAATTAATTATATTAGACTGTACAGTGTAATTTATAATGTTTCGTATGAGTATTGTATATTTTATATTATAATATTAAAGCCATTGTTATTTGTTAGCATATAAGTAGTAGAATTTTAATAGGAATAGGATGGATATTAAAGGCATCATCATCTAATCTAAGAAAGTAAAATATTTGTTTTTAATTAATACTTTGCCAAAGGTGAACCGCAAGTTTTGTAATTTACTATCGATCTAGAAATGCCAATTACTCAAATTGGCCTACTCTATCTATAATGTGCTCATCATAATAATTTATATAAATGATAAAATGATAAAAATAAGGTTCATTCGTAACATTAATAATGCTTGTTTCTAATATTACGAAGAAAGTTGAAGCGTTAATTACTCAATTAGTCAGTTAATAAATTAATGATGTACATTGCATGTGATATTTAACGATGGCTTATTTTGCAAATGTCACGATAATAAAATTTCTGTAAATTTAATAGATATATAATAATTGGATGAAATAATATTTTCCAGAATATCCTTTAGCAAAATAATTTTCATTGCATTTGATTGGCAAACACATTTCAAGTATTAAGACCTTAAGCAATCAGATTTTACAAAATAAATAAATAATTTACGATATGCTTGCCTATGAATTATTACTTAGAACTTATAAACACGCACGCTCGCTTTGATTAGCAATATTTCGATATTCATTATGCAAGGAACGAAATTTATAAATATCCAAGTACAATATTGAAAATTATTTGTGGAATTAAGCGCCATAAGTGAAATGAGTTATTGGTATAAATTACCGAGGTCAAGAAACTACTCTATAACTCGGCCTCTTTTTCTTTCATTCATTTCTCTTTTTAATTTATATCCTCTATCTGCCTTTTATTGATTCTCTCTCCCATTCTCTCTCCCTCTCGCGTACTTTGTTCGGTCTTTGTCCTTTAATCTCATATTCAAGGCCATTAAAATCACGTTCTGATTGCGCTTTTTTTTTCTGCTTTAATCATGTCATATAGAGGCCCATTAAATTGACGATACGAAAACTTTAGGTACGTGCGTAGGTCGGATGCTGTAAATAATAATTTTGTTAAAGTAAACACTGTGCAGTATGAGCTGCAATTTCATTGTAGGAGGCGTTAAAAAAAAAAATAATAAATAAATAATTTTTTTTCTTTTTTTTTTTAGAGCTCGACGTGACAAAAATGACTGTACTTAGAAACCGGTACGAAAGCTGATTCCAAGCCACTTTTACATTATCATCGCTCAATGCTCAACAACAATCGACTTTCTCGCACGAGTCTTCCGGTTTTGTCGACGGTGCATTCAATAAATACAGTACGCTAAGGTTCCTCCTTATACGGGTGTGGGCCGCGCTCACCATCAAACGATTACCCCACACTATAAAACGTCGCTAAACGCCGTTAGTCGAAGCCGTTCCCTCGCCCTGTCGCCGATACGACATTAGCGAGTGGATAAATCGAGTTGGATCTCGCGACGGGGCACGCGCAAGCGACACCAACGGCATTTCCCCTGCCACGTGCGCCTCCTCGTCATATTAAATCATCACCAACGCTACCAACGCCAAAGCCGCTTTGGTCACTTTGTCACTTTGCCCCTCCAGCGCCAGCCGGGTGACGTCGTGGCAAAGCACGAGACGAGAACACGAGACGAAAGTACGGCACACGATGGCGATATCGCGGGTCGCGGAACGTTCGAGGGAAGATCGTCGGCCGGCTACGTCGTTCGCGCAGATCGTCCCAACGTTTTAGGCGAGCAGCCGATTAATGATAAAAAATGCGCGAAGCGGAGCCCGTTGAATACTTCCATCCACTAAGAGAAGGAGAGAGAGAGAGAGAGAGAGAGAGAGAGAGAGAGAGAGAGAGAGAGAGAGAGAGAGAGAGAGAGGAGAATCTGATTCGGTGCCCCTTTTACATTCGACTTTCGTCGGCCCTAGTTTTTCCCGATCCTACCGCGGAAAGCAACTTTCCGCCACTACCTCCCCCCTCGCCCCCCCTCCCCCATCGCCCCATCGCCCCATCCCTCCGCCATCACCGCGGTGTCTGACAACACCGTCACCGCGACTTTCTATATTTGGATTGCGCACTCGAGCGACTATCGGCCCCGTCCTCCCCAACAAGCCCTTCCGTTTTTCATTGGCGATCGAACGCACGTTTTACTCCATGTAATAATGTTTATTTAGCGGGGCGATGGCGAATGGGTGGGGATGGGACGGTAGAAATAGGAGCTGGGTTCCGACGAATAACCGATGTTACGTAATGAAAAATTATACCTCTGTTGGTAGAAATGGAGAGGTGAGAGAGGTGGAGCATTGGTATGTGAATCAAGAGGCGAGGAGAAACGCCGTAATTCCATTAATATTACGAGATGGGACAAGTAATTTGAAATAGCCCAGGCGACTTTCTTTCCCGGCCGTTTGCAAATATCTACCTAAGTGGAAAGGAGCAACGGCGACTCCCGGACGAATAAATTATAACGGGACGACGATATAAGTGACAGGGGCGAGAGAGTCGATTAAGTTGACATAGAGGGTCGAAATTCTAAGACCTAATTCCGTCGCATTCGGCCCGAAAGGATAACCACCCGGGGTTCACTCACCCCAGCACCACCCCGGGATGAAAGCGTAATAAAAGACTCGTAGGAGAAAATCCATGGTAAAAGAGATGAGAAACGCGCGCGGGTGTGTGCGCGTCGGGGTTGGGGGGGGGGGGGGGTGTGGCGGCGGTGATGGCGGTTCGGATGGCGGGGGGTCTCCGACTGGCTTTAAATGTGTTTTGTTTTGTCGATGTTGGCGTCGAGCGGCGACGAGCCCACGTAGGAGGAGTTCCGGAGCGCGCTACGAAGGCGGCGGCGGCAGCGGTAGCGGCGACGGCGACGGCGGCGAGAAAGGAAAAAGTGCTGCTCGACCGCTATCCGCACACTCGCGTAACCCGCTGTTCGTTATGCGGACTATTCTGATAGCTGAGTCACTCCGAGAAAAGAGCTTCTGGGACGAGCTTGCCGCCTCTTTCTGATCGTCGCTTATTTTTCTTTTGTTTTTCTTCGCTTCTCCCCCGCTTAATTCCCGAGCGTCGTACGTTCCTCTCGCGTCACGAAACATTGGTCGGTTGGTCGGTCGTTCGGTCGGTCGGTCTGTTGGTCGGTGGGTTGGTCGGTCGGTCGGTTAATCGGTCGGTTAATCGGTTAATCGGTAGGCAAATTGCACAAACTAGTCCGAGTCATTGGGATTTTACGTTATTGGACGTCGGACTCGTTTGGCACCTGAATTTGTGTCGGCTACGAATTACAGCAATATTAGTATGAGAGCCATCCTGATGCAAACGCTGGTCGCGACGATCGTCGCCGCAACCGCCATCCCTAAGATCGAGGATGACAAAAGTCAGCGTGTTTTCGATAAGGTAAAGTTGGCGGATAGGATTGTCTTTATTTAAATTTCACCGATCCACTCTGATTCAGCAATCGGCCAAGCCCCCGGTGATAATAACGTTATTCGATAAGCTTTTCTTCTGACTCGCCGGCAATAATTAACTGACAGTCCGATCCCTACTGTAATGGATAAATAATTTTACCTTTTTTATTATTTGCTCGGTTTTTCAGATTGTCAATCATTCTTCATTGTGCGCTCTCTTTTACCATTCGTGAGATTTAAGTATATTTAGGACATTTTCATCATTTTATTATTCTATGTCGTTCATAACCTGTTGTTTTGGGTGTTCTTTTGGTATACAAACGAGGTGGTAAAATTTGAGATTAAAATAATTATAAAACGCATTAGCAGATATTGATTTTAAAAAAAAAAATCATTCATATTTACACACGCACACACACACACACACACACACACATATATATATATACAAATATATTGCATTAAAAACTATTGACATTGAATATTGAATGCAATTTCATTGACCTTCATTTATGAAAACTTAAATATTAATTCCTAATGATATAAAGAATTAGACGTTAACGTTAAAATTTGTAGGACCTGAGCAACCAAGAGCATTTTGTGGAGTCTCATCATAATCCAGCCTACGATCACGAAGCTTTTTTGGGAGAAGAAGCTAAAACCTTTGAGCAATTAAGCCCAGAAGAAAGTACAAGAAGGTTGGGATTAATAGTGGATAAGATTGATAAGGATACCGACGGCTTTGTCACCAAAGAAGAATTGAGGGATTGGATCAGATATACGCAGCAACGTTATATTCGCGACGACGTCGACAGACAATGGAAGTCGCACAATGAGGAAGATAAAGAAAAAATAACGTGGGAAGAGTACCGTAAAATGATATATGGTTTTCTAGACGAGAAAGATGCTGAGTCCACGGATAAGGATGATAAGAATTACTCTTATGCCACTATGCAGAAACGAGAGAGGCGGCGATGGTCCATTGCAGATACAGATGGAGACGATGCCTTAACAAAAGAAGAATTCACTGCCTTCTTGCATCCGGAAGAAAGGGAGTATATGAAAGATGTCGTAGTACTAGAAACGATCGAAGATATCGATAAGGATGGAGATGGCAAAATTTCACTGGACGAATATATTGGCAAGTTCATTATTCAACAATTTTAAACTCAAAACCCTTAATTATAAGTAATTTTGAAATTAATATTCACTGACCCGACAAGCATAAGTTAATATTTCTTATTAGTGCAAAATAATCTATTATCGATGCAACAAAGTACCGTACCAATTTTCTATACATTTTTCATGTCTATACATATATACCTTTTTTTTTTTTTTTTTTTCCCCTTCATTTTTTTTTTCCCTTCATTTTTTTTTTCCCTTCATTTTTATGTCTTAACAGATACATCAGATGATTCACATAATAAATTTGTCGAATTGGCTATAATAGTTTTATTTTATTGAAAAAGAAAAAAAAATATATATATATATATATACATATAAAATAATAAGCATGAATTTTCAATTAAATTAAAATAATAATTTTTAATAATATGGCTTTTAGGTGATATGTACAGAGCTGTACAAGGAGAGGAAGTACCAGACTGGGTGACAAACGAACAAGAACAATTTTCAGCTCATCGAGATAAGGATGCGAATGGCTACTTAGATACCGAAGAGGTAATTCTTCATATCAATATCTTCATACCAACAAAGTATCGTTAAATTTTATCTTCCGTAATAATCATTATAATATAATATTTATACGATTAAGGTTAAAGATTGGATTATACCAGCTGATTTTGATCATGCCGAAGCGGAGGCTCGCCACCTGATTTACGAAGCCGATTCCGACGCGGACCAAAAATTAACAAAAGAAGAAATATTAGAAAAATACGATATATTCGTGGGCTCCCAAGCGACTGATTTCGGCGAAGCCCTCACTAGACACGACGAATTTTAAAGATCTTTATCAACAGAGCCAAATTTATTATTAAAAATGACAAGATCTTTATTTATTTATATTAAATGTTTATTAGAATCTATTTATCAACTCGAGTGCATTTCTAGTATTTTAATAGTTAAATACTTGTTTACTGCTTTTTTCTTC
Organism: Ceratosolen solmsi marchali; assembly: GCF_000503995.2. Classification (NCBI taxonomy): domain Eukaryota; kingdom Metazoa; phylum Arthropoda; class Insecta; order Hymenoptera; family Agaonidae; genus Ceratosolen; species Ceratosolen solmsi. The sequence goes on along the minus strand of NW_011948427.1, from coordinate 5,116,637 downwards.
TTCGATAGCTTAATGCACTTGGCTGGTGCCAGAATTAGTCATTTGAATAATTATTACATATTTTAATAGCTTAGTAATAATTAGTACTACGGCATTTTATATCGTTAGTCATTTATATTTTTACAGATAACAGCTCGAGAAAATTGTCAAAAATGAATAAAAATAATAATAATAAAAATAATAATAATAAAAATGAAAATGAAAATGAAAATGAAAAGGAAAATAAAAATGAAAATAATCAATTCCAAATTGCATTGAATTTATTTGTCAGTTTTACGACAATCTCGTTGTAAATTGGCGTTCGTTTAATCGCGATACCTTATCAGCGAAATGATAATGAATATCGAAATCGTTTCTTTATTAGTGCGTGTTATTATTGCTTCTCATGGGACGTAAAAAATGAATTATTTCATTTTCATGATGTTTATGCCACTTCGTTGTGTCACAGGTAAGTTTACAATCATTATTTACAAACATTATTTCCATAATTATTATGCGTTTGAGGATTAGGATTGGGACATTTAAATAATTTGGCGAAGAGAGAAGAACCAAAGTGCTTTCGCTTTTCGTGGCTCGGTCCAACATTCGACAATAATACAAATATTAATTGTTCGTCCACGGCGTATAAGGAAATACCTTGCATCGAACCATTTGAAAGTACGCGCCTCCCCCATCATTTGAGATAATTTTAATCGAATTATCCTCAGCCCCAGGACTGCTTAATTGATTATAAATAAACGTTTGTGCTTCAGTAAGCGTGAAACCTCCAAATATTACCCACATGTGGATAAATGAAAATCGATCGGAATTTTATTGTCTCTTACGAGCGGGCTACAGTTGCATTAAATACACGTACAATTTTAACGGGGCTGGTAAGTTTAAAGTTTAAACAAATATTTATCAATGTTGCTAATAAGACGTGCGACTACTTGTCGACCTTTTCCCCACCCCGACGAATGGGAAAATTCAGTCGTAAACAGTACGCACTTTTGCGGTAAGGTGATCGAGGGCACGGCTCATGCAATCCCAACTGGCTGCTTCACCCAAAAGGTCATTATTACAATCGCATAATCATAATAGTGATAATATTGCGGTATTTAGGGGCAGTGGGGTTAATTTGAAAATTTATAATTTTAGGTAGGAGGTCACATTATTGAAGCCTGTGCCTGCCGATCCAATGGTTTTGGAATGCCCTGCAATTTATCCATTAGACACACATACTCAACGGCAATAATAACTTTGCTTCTCTTATCGGTAAACGCAGCTTCTTATCTACGGCCTTATTAAACACTACGATTTTATGATATTTACATATATACAAAGCCCTCGTTGTAAACACACATTATTAATAACAATAATTAATAACAATAACATTGTTTTCCCATTTAACTCATTTTTCCTCGATTACCTAAATTGTCCAGAGCTACCATCGGTCATTTAACTTATTAGCCAATTATCTATCCTCTATTGGTCAGAGGCTTAACTACTTTGACCTGTGCTTCCTCCTCCCTACATGCAACTGCCAACGAAACCCGTTTCTCGTCATAAATTATCGATCTATGGTGATTGTACATTTAAAATTGTGCCTCGTTTTTAAATTCACATTTTTATGTGAGAATGGAGAGCGCCATGGAAGCTGATTACTCCACAGTCTATTCGTGGTAGGAACTATTCCATATTTATTAAATTAACTTGAATGTTACGTGTAGAGAGACAGAGAGAGATGGGAGAGATGGGAGAGAGAGAGAGAGAGAGAGAGAGAGAGAGATTGTCGTTTCAACGACTCGCACAGGTTATGTTTATGTTTACTTGCGTCGCCGATTTACCCAATTAAAGTCTCGTTTTTCTTCTTAGGTTCGACAAGTGTGGAATCATTTCTAATATTCGAACTCACCTTAGGTACAATTTGGTCAAGGCTTTAAGGAACAAAGATTTGTCTAAAACGTTTGAAAAGAACACTGCCAAATCAGCCAAGCAGTATATTTATGATTTGCTTGTAGCTGATTACCTTTGGAATTATAATTATGTTTATACATTGTCGGTATTTTCAAGCGAAGCGCCCCTTTTGATTAATTTTAATAATGTAAAGTGTACGCAATCAGGTACCGACGAAAATCATGGGAAAGTTAAGCAAAAATTACAGAGCGACTACGTCTGTCATGTATTAGAAACTTTAGGAATAGAACCTCGGAAAGACAGAGGCCAAAGTATTTTAAAAGACTATGCGGAGAACGATGTGCCTTTACTTCTTTGCTTATTACGACAAATCAAGCCAACCGACATTAACTTTTCTAATGAAAATAACGAACGGTGCGAAGCAAATAATGTCGAGCATAGAGCGATGCAAACCGAAGAAGCTGAAAATGTCGTATCTAAAGAAAAATCTAAAATTATAGTGGCTAAGAAAAAGTTAATTCAACAAAAGCATTTGTTCTCCGCCCAGTTACAGCGAAAAGAGAACAAATTAAAAGAACAAGCTGCAATAATGGAAGAGCAATTATTAATGTTGCAAAATAAATTAGATCAAGCGGAGGTTCTTATTTCTTTTATTATTTCTTTTAATTAGCATTGCTTACTGAGATTGTTCAGCTTATTCCTTACGTTATATTACTATTGTCTATTTTTTAGAAATTGATATACAACTACAATGTAAAAGAAAAGGAATTTAAAGATAATATACAACAAGAAAATATGCGAATTTTGCAAAGAGAAACAGAATTATCAACTAGGGAAAAGTTACTCTCCCAGGAAGCAAATAGGTATAAATTTTGAGACACTTTTGTCCAGTGGATTTAAATAACCATAAAATAACCAAACATTAATTTTAACCTAAAATTGATTTAGCATTTGTGAGTTTTTATCATTTCTTTTTTTTTATTATTTTCAATTTTTTTTTTTTTTTTTTTTTTACAGATTAGAGAAAGAACGCGATAGTTATCGACATTTTGAAAGTAATTTGACAAAATTACAGAATGAGCTTACAAAAGTTAAGAAGGAAATTCCCTACGCAGATCGAACACTTAATAATAATCTTAAAGATGCGGAAGTACAAACGGATTTTGAAAGTTTCATTCTGTCTCGCAATGAAAGAAACATTCTCAGCCAAGAAAAACAAGATTTAAATGGTCTAGTAGTAGAACAGCAATCGCGTATAGAACAACTTACATCAAGAGTTGTCTATTTATTACGTAAATTGGAAGAAACGCAATTACGATCTCACAAGGTGGAAATGCCATCGATTATAAAAGTTACGAATACTAATACTATAATTAGTGAAAACAGTTCAACGGAGGATATCCTACAAGATGCCAAAATGCGTCTTCGTCGTTTGGAGGAAGAAAGTATCAAAGCAGACCAATATTATTTTAATTTTATTACGAATACATCTCAGTAAATGTACAATACTTTATTTATTTATTAATTTAATTAGCATTGGTAATTTCTTTTAATAATAATAATAATAACAACAACAACAACAACAACAACAACAACAACAACAATAAATATATATATATAAATATATAGATATCTGACTGTGTAAAGTAAAGAATCATGATAGAAATCATTTCAAGTATTTTTTATTTAAAAAAACTGGGCGTAAACGTAATATACAAATTAATCACTATTTTTACCTTTATTACTTGTTGAATTCTAAATTAATTACATACAACATTTAAACGTAGCAATATAAAATGTAAGTTAAAGTCCATCCGCTGTTTTACATCATCTTCGTTTGGGATCGGAACTTCTCCTAGTAATTATTAGTTAAGAAAAAATTGTCATTCATTATTTCTATTGCATTGTGTGTATATAAAAGTTGCGAATTATAAATGTAATTAATTAAAATATAATGCTCATTTTATACCATTCTACATATCGATTATTATTGAATTTAAAATTTTAATTATACGTTAACGATAAATGTTCGTGGAAAGAACTTATTTAAAATAAGAAAATAATTTTTACATTTCATCACCAAATATGATAAATAAATCATGAAAAAATATAGCATCATAAAGAGAAAAATTCAATAATAATAGTTTAAAAAATAAATAAAATTATTGTACTGTCATTATTTTTCAAATAAATGCAGTTGTAATAAATATTAAAGGATATTGTTTATCACGGGTTTCACGTCCTTCCCGTTCATGTGTTCGCTCCTTCGTATACGGTGACTTTTCCTGAAAATAAACAGAGCATCGTTGGGTAAAGTTTTCTCCTCTTTCTAAAGTGCAGCTGACTATAAAACTATTGAATAGATAAAATTTTTTTTAACGCAACCTCGGCTGTTCTTGTCGTTATCGGTGTTTTTTATAAAGATTTTGTTAACAAGATCATCAGGAGCTTATATTTATTTTTAACAAAAAGCAAAAATAAATAATAATTATGTATAGTTGGAAATTCATCATTGAGAAATTAAAAACAATTTTCTCCAACTTTTTACTATTTATAGCAACGAATGACTGAAATTCAGTATTTTTTTTCTTCAAAATCCATAAGAGATTTGAAAACTTTTATCCCTACTTTACATAAGTTTTACTTCGAAAAATAGCTATCAACAGTGTTATAACAAATATAATATTCCATAATTATAAAAAATTATATAATTTAGTATTAACGAAATGTGTAAATTATTCTAAGCCACCAAATAATTATATATAAACTCATATTGTATAGCTATTATTATCATAGTAATTATTTATTAGTCTAAACATTTTCAAGCGTACTTTAACAATATACGAGTGTCCTGTAAATACACACATAAATGAAGCGAACGACTGTATTGATCTACGATTACATACTAAATTTCAGCTTCTTCGTATTGAAAAAATTATTCATAATTTCTAAAGAGCTTTTTAACGAGTTTCTTAATTCTGAAATATTCATCAATTTTGTCCAGTGCCTTTTTGATTAGAAATTAGCAGATTATTTCAATGATACAAAAAAAATTCGAGTTGCGCTAAAATTATAAAAATCATGCAAACGAAAAGTTGAATACTTAATATTTTTTAGGAAAATGTAATCATAAGGAGCATTGTTTGAGATAATATTATGATACAACAATAATAATATAAATGAAAATGATATTAATATTGTTATTGTAACATTTTACAAACCTTATTGTAGTGATGCTTTTCCCTGTGTTCGGGCATGTCACCGTTTTGATGAGTTCCCTTTGCTGAAAGGAAGGAATTTTATCCATAATTCAAAATAAATTAAGAGAATCGTCGAACGATATTTTATAATGTATCGATAAAAAAAATAAAAAAAAATATTAAAAGATATGGAATTACACACCCCGGTCATCATCTTTTCTTCTCTTTTGTTCGGCGGAAATTAATAATTCATCTCCTCTGTCCTGTAAAAATGTTTACGTAAATCACAAATACAAAATTTATATATATAGCAATAAAACAAGTATTTACTCTTTTCCTGCCTAATTTTTTTTCCCTACGTAATTCCTTTTGCTCTTCTCGCATTTTGGCTTTAGCCGACGAACGCTCTTTCTTCTCTGTAGTTACATCCGTTCGCCTGGTTTCCTGAAAGAGTCTCGTTCATTATTAAACAATTTATTAAAACATATACATATACGTTATAATTTTCAACAATAATATACAGAATTTAGATTACTTTTATTAATGAAATGCATACTATTAAGAACGAGAATACAGGGAAAAAAAAAAAAAAAAAAAACAATTATTTTAAGTGATTCGGAATATGTTAACGAAGCACATTTAGAAGATAAATTTCTATATCAATATTGTGTTTTGATGTTGAAACTATTTATAACGTAATATAGGGCTCATAAGAACATAAAATTACGTTTACAAACCTTTTGACTGTTATCCACTTTCCTTCGTTTTGTTTCTAAAAATAAATTTAAACAATCTTATTGGACGACAATACTTTTATTCACGCAATTCAAAAGAATAAGCAGATACGTGAACATTAAGCAAACGTTCTAATTAATTTGTAAAATTAATTTATAATTTTACAATGATAGTAATGTATGAAAATTAATTGTTAAAATAATTATTAAAACTTTAATTGTAAGTATATTCTGTCAATCAGCAGCATTAATACAACAAATTAAGAATTAAATTTTTTACATTTTGTATATTAATAGGAATAATTTAAGATAAATGACATTTCGATGATGCAACCTGGTGTTTCGTATTTTAGATTTATATTTATTATGTTACCTCTGTCAGGACCATCGGCCATTGGTCCAGAACTGGTACTGCTATTAGAAACACTGGAAAGATCTCGATCAAAGTTATCCGCACTCCCGCTATAGTAGTGGTCTTCCTGTAAATTTTTTTTAAGTTTTCTTTAATAATTTTCTTTAACTAAAATATATAAATTATATACTTTGTAGTATTTTCTATCTTTTTTGTCTGCTAAGTCGTCATCTTTATAGTCATCTTTTTTCGAGTATTTTTCCCTCGATTCCGAAGCTTCTCTGCTTTCTTCGCGTTTTCTACTTTTCTCGGAATTTTCACTAAAAAAAAAAAAAAAAAAAAAAAAAAAAAAAAAAAATTATATATATATATATATATATATATTTACTCGTGAAAAATCGAGGAAAAACAAAATATGCCTTTACTTACTGATAAGTTTGATTGGAACTAGTATTTCGTTTTTCTCGCTGATCTTTACTTTCTTTTTCTGAACGAGAATCTCCATTATTAACTTCTTTGGTCGATACGCCATTACTCACTTTGTCGACGCTTGATTCACTACTCGTCGTTTCAGATGATTTAGCAGCCTTTTAAAAAATACGTATTTCTTTATAAATTTTAACAAATTACGCAATTGTTTTCATGGACTTTGTAGAAAAAGTTTAGGATTTATTTTTTTACAATAAATAATCGAATTAGAATTCTATAATAAATGATGTAAATGCTAAAATCTTAAGTTTTTAATACAATACCATCGGTAGAATATAAAAATATAAATGTATAAATATGTCATAAAACTTTGAATAAATTGTATTGCTTTTCAGTAATATTAATTTTTTGCAAAATTATCAGTAAAATCGTAGTAAACATTAATTAAAAATTTTTTTTTTTTTTTTTTTTTACAAAATTTAGGAATATCAAAATGTAGATGAAAAAAAATTCCTATGCTTATAAGCATAATGAGGATAATTTTTCAAAGGACAATATTTTCAACGAATTTCCAAATAAATTATTTACTATTGTAACATATGTTACATATCTAAAACAACAGAGTAATGTGAGAAAATAAATTTTCTGTTAAGCTAAATTTCTCTTGAAGAATAGCATCTTCTCCGAGATTCTCTAAATAATACGATTGTGTATCATCTATATAAGCAAAATTATTAATAATTACTTTGTCACCAACATGATGGAAATCGGATTCACGAATCATTTGAGGTGCTTTGGCTTTCAACTGTCCACAATATGATGTAGCTAAAACATGGAGATCTTGCCTTTTATTACGTTCCTCATCGCGAACTTTTTCTACTTTTCTTTCAAGTATTTGAGAAAGTTTAGCCAAAACTGGGAAATGTGGCAAAATTTTGATTAATATGATTAACGAATTTCTAATTTGTACATAATCCTTTGAGTCTAGACACACGACTATTGCCTAAAATATAAAGTTTTATTGAGCCTTTCCAATAACCATTTAGCCATAATAAATTTCTCTTATATTTACTTTCGTGATTTTGTAATGCCATTTGTGGCAAACATGTCTATAATTTTCGAATCCCACCATGTCATTGGCTTCCGAAAACTGATTGCTAACTCGAAATTTCGTTACAAAACCTGGATAATTGCTGCATTCCTGTAATTTGAAATTCATTATCGTGAGCTTATAATGCAGCGTGGATTATAATAAAATCGCAAGTATTAAAGATTTGATTACTTTATCAAATATGGCTTTTTCAGAATGCCACCTCATTACGGTTTCTAGCATGGCGCACAAAAATCTGCCATAACGGTGTGCTTCATTCTCCGTACAAGATGTTACCGAGTAAGTAATATCACAGAAGAGCTAAAAATAATAAATTATTGTATTTCTCACGCGTTATTTCGAATTATTTCTATTTTCTTGGCAAAGCTTACTCTATCGTAGCATAAAAGTGTGGAAAAATTTGCAGTTTTTAATGAATGAATTGTATGTACAAATTTGGCGCAATACATAGCATCCACAGTTGTGAAAGTGCATCGGGGAAATAAACAAAGCTGTAAAAATTGCGTTATCGTTTCATTTTTGGCAGATTTTGCACTTCTTGATAAAAACCAAGAATCCTTCTCTTGCCTGCAAAAGTCCAATAAAATTTGAAATTCAGCATAAAATAACACATAATGACAATTTTCAAACTTAGAAATAATTTAAATAACCTTAAATAAGCATGAACTTTCTCAACGTGTTCCTCCTGTTTTTTCTTCTCATCTTGCAGTTTTTCAATTAACGTTGTATACCTTTCTTGCTCCTTCTTCCCTTTACTTGCAGTCTAAATGAAATTATCATTAAAACATTAAACAGAAGGACATTAATTTTTAACATACAATCAATACGCATATGTAAAATAATAAAAAATCCTAATATATACCAAATCTTTGGAATCGGCAGCCTGCGAGGCCAGTTGCTTCAGTTTATTAATTTCACGTTGATAGCTATCTACAGGTACATATAAATCGTACATTGATAAAGACCAAAATGTCACTAGAAACTGGGGTGAAATATCTTCCCAAACTTTAAGTGGATGGAGAGGTCGCACAGATTGCGCTACCGGGGCCATTACTGCTTGCGCAGCTTCCGCATACTTTGCTTGCTTCGTCGTCGAAGACATCTTCTTGTAATTTGGATCTGCTTTACGAAGTACGTCATACTTTATCTGAGCGCAGACATTAGAATAAATATTAGTTAAGACCGCGACAATTAACGTAGATTAATGAGATGAAATGTTTTGTCAAGAAAAAAAAAAGGGGGATGGGGGATTGGGGATTGGGGATTGGGAAGGGGGAGGGGAGGGGTTGAGGGCTGTGTGAAATTAAATTTTTGTAATACAAATAATGCTGGTAATTTCTTACGTTTATAGCGTGCGAAAACATCGGCCTGGCAAGAAAAAATGCAACATCGGCGTGGATATGATAGTCTTGAAGCATCGAGTGAATCGATGGTAGCCTCTCGACATACTCGTCCACTGTCATTGTGGAACCTAGGAAAGTGCCAAACTGCACTAACGAATCATGACACTGATCGTACAATTTTCCTGCGATGAGAAATAATTAGCCAGTGATAATTATTTGAAAATTTTCTTATATAGCTTGTGACAGTTGTCGAGACAATCTTTAATACACTTTCTCCATTATTCCTAGTGCTAGCTACTTACCCACGAGCTTTAGGTGCGATTGCTCTGTTTCTCGATAGACCACACAATGCTTTTGTTGCGCCATGAGCAGACAAAGGGCAACGGCCAAGTCGTGTTCAGCCAAAGCTTCCTTTAATCGTTGGGATGATTTTTTCGTATTCCGTACTTGACTGAAATAACCAGCCTAAAAATTGCGGAGGTTTATTATAGGTATTGATATTTATTACATTAATTGCACTTCCAATGAATAATATAAGTACTTCGATTCGTAAAAGATCACCGCCAGCCATAGCATCCAGTTGATCGGAAGTCAATTCCTCCGCCGCTTCAATACCCGCCATTTTTTGAACAATTTCTTTTAAAATTAAAAGATCCAAACTGAAATATAAGCAAAGACGATAATTAATTGAAAGTAATTGCAAGCATTGGATGGCCCTTGTAATATAAAAATTAAATTAATGCTGTAGTTAATAATTTTTTATAATGTTAATTACAATGTAGTTTATTTCTTTCTCTATCTCTCAATTTTTTTTTTCTTTTTCTTTTTTTTTTTTGTTATTGAAAATTGAAATTACTCGTATTCTTGAGGGAAAAAAAAAAAAAAAAAAAAAAAAAAAAAAAAAATAAAATTAAACAGTGCGTTTGATATAAAACAGAGAAACAAAAAATCCCCCCCCCCTTAAACATCCTGTGAACATTTGTTCTCAATATGCAAGAGAATAATACATGATTCAATAGATTTATCGTAAAATTGTTTAAATTCACAAACTTAAATAAATGCCTATTTAATCGTCACTTAATCTTATGGATGAGCCGAATAATATTCCGTTCACTCCATCGACGAAAACTTTCACGCGTATCGTCTATCCAGCTTTTCCATTCCTCTCCAAGTCCTTTCATTGCTAATAATGATTATATATTATTTTCAATAAAGATTAAAAGTAATTTCCCAATTCTCATCTTAATTTCTAATATGCAGCTCTGTAAATATTAAAAAAAAAAAAAGAAGAAGAAGAAGAAGATGAACAAATAAGTTATGTAAATGGTGTTAGAATTAAATTTTTATTTATTTACAAAATGATTTTCTCACCTTAAATGAAATTTTTTTTCGATGAGATTGGGAAGTTCGACGGTTATGCATTTACTAGATATTTCTTATCTTTTAATGAAAAATTTAAGTAGATATTTTTTTAAATAAATTAATATTGAAATTGATTTATGGCGATTTGCTCTTTTAAGTTTTGGATAACTCTGTTCGCTAATGGTCAAACAGTTACAATTTTTTTTATATCATTAAAGTACACACTTCAGCAGTTTGATGATAGTCCAATGCATCGATCTTTAATCGCAATGTTGTTTATATTATTTATAGCAAATAAAAAGCAACTAATTGAAAATAATCTATGGAGAGTTCAGAGTCTTCATTCATTTACATGATTTTTACATGACGTAGAATCCAAAAGTTCCTCACTTTAAACGTTGATCGTAAAATAACACGAATACCGCAATCGTAAAGTGACGTATTAGTGATCTTCGTCGCACATGTTTCAATATATATATATATATTTTTTTTTTATAATTTTTTTTTTTTTTTTTTTATATTTATTATTATTATTATTATTATTTTTTGTTTTTTGTTTTTTTTTTTTGTTTGTTATTTGTTTTGAAATTTACTGTCCGAAGATATGTATATAATTTAGAAAAGCAAACGTATCACGCTTTTCTAATGGATACTTTCTCTCCAAATAACGGAATCATCGATGAATGTCAAGTCAGTCTTTGGGTATTAGCGCAACACTATTTAGAACGAAAGGACATATGCAAAGGTTGATGGTCGCCCGAACGTATGGCCCGAGCTGTGTCATCGATTCAGATCGTTGATCTGCAATTTTCGACAAGGCATTAAAGGTTCATACACATAACTATAAAACATATCGTTATCGTTTATTAGAACCAAGGTTTAACGACTCACGTATTGATGAATATTAAGCTAAACTTACTGTTTAATAACATAAGAATCACGATGCTCAAAGAAAAAATGAAAAAATGAATAATAGGTCTGCAATTTGTAAAAAATTAATTTCAAGCTAATGAACAACATAGAATAAAAAAAAAAAAAAAAAAAAAAATAATAAAATAAAAATAAAAAAAATAAACTTACTGTTTAATAACATAAGAATCACGATGCTCAAAGAAAAAATGAAAAAATGAAAAAATAAAGGAAAAAAAAAAAAAAAAAAAAAAAAAAAAAAAAAAAAAAAAAAAAAAAAAAAAAAAAAAAAAAAAAAATTGGAAAACCTACAATTTCATCAATCGGTTTTTTAAATTCAATAATAGAAGTGAAAGCGAATTAAAGAAATAGTTTTTATCATAGTTGAAAATACTGGCTGACGGACGGTTGGTACACGTCGTAGATCGCAAAGCTTACCTTTTTTGTCCTTTCAGCATATTAGCAACGTATTGCAGTAATCCAGTCAATTCAATGTTATACTTCTTGAAAATGGCCCCGCAAAATGATGCGAGCGATTGAAGCCAAAGTGATATGCTAGTTCCATCGTGCTTGAAGCGATTTCTCTCAGCCCCGGCCAACGCTTCTATAAGGCAGTATCCAAGGACATCGTAGGATATATTAGTGAGATATTTAAGAGAATCGACCACTGGACCTGCCAACATCCCAAACAATTATTATTAGCATTATTCCCGTAAAAACGTACATTCCTCCCTGGCAATTTACGGAACTTTAATATCCATTTTTTATCACTATCCTCAATGATCCCTCATATACACTCACGAAAAGTCAAAGAGAGAGAGAGAGAGAGAGAGAGAGAGAGAGAGACAGAGAGAGAGAGAGAGAGAGAATTTCACACAATCAACAATGTAATTACCAATTAGATTATCGTAAAGTTGAATCTGTACAATGACATAGTCGAACAGCACACCAGGGGACGAATGCGTTAACTTCCCGATGGATCTACCCACGGGCTTTATCGTTTCCTTGCTCACTCTCTTAACGACATTTTTTATCTTCTTCTGAGCATCGGCGCGTTTCCTTAAAAGCGCCGCATGTTGCATCGGTGTGTCGTTCTTCCATCTCGCGTAGAGCGCGTAACGATTCTGGTACGGATAATACTTAAGGATATTCCAAATTTCTTCAGCGACGCAGCAGTTGCAATCCATGAAGGAGAGGGACGGAAGAAGAGCGACGTCGAGGATCGTCAAGACGTCGCAGTAAAGAATGCTGTCCTTAACAATGGGGAGCTTGTTCGAGTCCAACGAGCATTGCTTTATCGCGGTATGGCACAGACGCATGATCTTGTACATTAGAACGGGATCGTGATGGAGATTAGGACCAAGGGCGATTAGCATTGGTAATAAACGCTCGTGAATGTCTTCTAGGCGACTCAATGGCTTTGGTGCAAGTGTGCTTTGTAAAGGTGGGATCTTGCGCCCCGGTAACTTGGACGATATCACACAATGCCTACAAATGTTAAGTAGAGCTCTGCCATTATCATCCAGATTTATTTTGGGTTATTCATCATATTTTTCACGTTGATATGATTCGGGGGGTTTTTTTTTTGTTTTTTGTTTTGTTTTGTTTTGTTTTTTTTTTTGTTTTTTTTTTTTTTTTTTTTGCAGTTTAACTTTCCCAAGACGTTAATGAACGTAATATTTTATTCTTTAGCTATTTTAATATTTTAGCTTCTCTGAGATATGATTTAATGAATTATATGACTAAATATAATGACTAAATCAAATTAACATGAAAAATACGATAAGGATAAAACGAGTAGGATAGTTGATAAATTAATTAGATAATTTTATTCTCATCATTGATTAAAAAAAAAAAAAAAAAACCGTTCTTTTCTTCTTCGAATAACAAATATTTTGCAATTATTTTCAATGCTCAATGAAAAGAGCAGACTTATTTCTTATTTCTTATTTTCAAAGAAAAGAAAGCTTTTACAAAATTTAAATTACAAAAAAATCATTACTCAAATTTAAATTAGACACAATTCTAATCGTCAAATGTCGTTTTCTAAATTAATTGATAGAAGTTTTTAACTGTGACTTACTTTCTGTAAACCGGCTCTATAAGGGCATGAATCATTCGGCAAAGGGCCAATGCAATTGGTTTTCGTTCTGTTAAGCAATAATCAGGAAAACGACTAAAAAGATTCGAAGTTACATCCCATGCTCCAAATTCTAAAAGTGCTTCGCAAAGTCCAAATTTTTGGTTGTTCGAATACTTATCCTAGTGTGATATGTCATTTTAAATAAATAATTAGATAAGATTGAATATCAACATTGAATAACGTGCTTCTCTTAGAATTAGTGATCCAACTTTCATTAAAATTTAAATAACTCTACCGTAATAGTATAATCGATTACTTCATAAAATATGTCTTTAATGTTTAAATATATAGTTTTTTTTTTTTTTTTTTTTTTTTAACAAAATTAGATCACTAAGCTTTTGACGGACTTATATAAAAAGGGGTATACCACAACAATTTCCTTCTCATCCTTATCTTCTTCTTTATCTTTTGTTGAGATCACATTCATTTTTCTTACGTATTCCTTGGCTAGTTTTATATCTTGATCGTAATCTTTAATAATTACTTTGTCATCAGGAATAAGCCAAGGTAATATATCATTTAAATTGATGACTTCGTGTTGAAGCATTAAAGCTGTAAGTTTTTGTAATGAAAAAGGCGTACAGTTTGTTGTGGAACAATATTTAAATCCTAATACTTCGCACAGGACTTGCTGATCACTCATATAAGATCGAATGAGAGGTATAAATACAGCATCATCTTGTGGTCTGTTTTCGAAAGTTTCGAGTAATATGTCAAGAACTCTATTAGGGTCGAGATTAAAATATCCTGAAAATAATATGTATATATGAAAATATATATAAAGCATTTGATTAATAACAAATCATTTCCCCTTAACCCTTTAATTATAAATCAATCATAATTTTGAAGAACACACTCGTTCCTTTCTTGCAATTGTTATGACAATTACCATTTTATGATTAATAACGTTGAAATATCTTTTTTAATTAAAAATTTAGAATATTTGTTAGTCAAAGGGTTAAGAATAAATATGTATACAAAACTATACCGATAAGTGATTTGACTATCTCTAAAACCGAATCCACTTCTGATTCTGTTCGTTCTTGATTAAGTTCTACAATGAGTTTGGAATATCCCTCACTCTCTTCCCTAAAGAGATTAAACTTTTTTTGTTTGTAACTAAAAGAAAAAGTTTTGGGTGTAACAATTTTATAAGTTCAAATATAAAAGTACTTTATACATTTAATACATACTAAAGTTTTGTTTTAACTTTGATAAATTTTGTTTGAAAATTTAAATTTTTCAATGTTCCTACATCCTGAAGTGTATCAATATCAAGACGCTCTTTTAATATTCGGTCTGTAAGAAACTATAAATAAAGGAGAAATAAACAATTCAATTCAAATAATGCATATAACGATACTCACATTTTGTAATATGAAAAATGTAAGACGAGTGTAACAAGAATTAAGTATTTATTACCTTTTCCGATTCCTTTACAATATAATAAAAATTACTTCTATTTTCACCCTGTACTTCTGCATCGATAAGTGTAAAAAGATCAACGATTGCAGAAGGTATCGCTCCATCCACAGCCTGAAACAAAAAGAACTCAACTCATTAGCGCAAAGTAAAACGATTATTACCAAATATTAATTTGCTTAATTATAGCCTATTATTATAGCTTTGTCTTTAATTGGTTTTTATAATTCGTTAAATAAAGGTTTGTAACTGCGTTAAGATACAATTAGTAAACAATGTAACCATCGTCCTTTATATATTGTCGTTTATTAGATTTAAATTAGTCGAGAAACAACTAGTTGGCATTTAATCTAAAGTACGACAATACGCTTATTTATTTTGACAAGCAACATAATGCAATGATACTACGTATACATAATACAATAAATAAATTTACAATGGTTATACATAATTATTTACTTACCACTAGTTCACCTAATATCGTAACAACTCCATCCCTCTTTACAGCCCCATGGATTCCATTCAAAATCAGTTCGTACAATCCTCGTCTCCATTCTAAAAATCCAAAGTTGTAACTATAAGTAGCATCGTTGGGCAAACGTATTCAAACTATAGAATACTCCCCCATCGACAGGTACATTATGGGCAATTTAAACGTAATACGAAAAATGTTATAATGAACAGGTGGACGTGAAACGATGATCGACTACACTTACCTACGGTGTTGCCTTCCTTGTGTTTGAGCTTGATTAGCTTGAGGCTGCGAACAGTTGTTAATTGACAGATTAGTCCTTGGTAATAACGATGGAAATAGCGAGAAAGTTTATAGCCGTCAAAGTTTTGGGCATCGGCCGTATGTACAAAAGGCAATGGAATATTCAAGAGTACTAGTTACCGGCTTTAAGCTTACAAAATCAACGCGAACGAAATTTGTCTCTGGACAGGGGTAAAAGAAATACGCGTGCTGTCCCGAACGCCGTTAAAGCTCGCTCTTTCTCTCTCTCTCTCTCTCTCTCTCTCTCTATCTCTATCTCTATCTCTATCTCTATCTTTCTTTCTTTCTCTCCGGTTACTCTTTATGCGCAATCACTTACAATTCGTTTTTCCCCTGTTTATCCCAAGACTTCCATAACTCGGCGTTCCACGTTTTAGCTGGCATTATTGATAAACCTTAGCCCTATTTACGCGCGCTCATCCAATTCCTTAGATGTTCTTCGTTCAATTAAAACACAGCCGCTTCTACATCGCCTACAGGTTAAACAGACTCCATATTATTTCTCGTCCGAAATTCTTCTCGGTATGCCTAGCCTCTAGGTCCCTCTACAGTCCACAGTCTACAGTCTGCGATTTTCAGTCTCTACCGTTAACAGTTTATGTTTTACAGTCTACAGTCTCTACCGCCGTCTCTACCCAATCTACATTAATGCTCTTTCTTTCTTTTTGTTGACTCGATCGTTCCTCAATTCACTCAAAACTAAACTTAATGCAACGCGATTGATCCTTAATGTCGAATGTCGCTCAACGCTCACGTCGTGGTAACGAAGTATCGCGATAGAGGGGCAGAACGGGGAGGTTTGAAATACTTTTTGAAAATTGCATTTTCCATCGATAGCAAATATGTGCTCATTTTAAAATCGTTAGTGGTCCATTAAAATTAGGTCAATATTGCTTAGCGGGTTAATCGCTTGCTCTCTCTCTCTCTCTCCCTCTCTCATTACGTCTCTCTCTACCTCACTCTCTACCTCAATCACTCCCCGCCGCTGCCACCGCCTACTCAACCACTTCCCCACTTCACCCCGCCGCCGACAATTGTTTGTTTTGCAGATTATATGCGTAGGTTGCGAGTTTTACATAAAACTTATCCAACATGACAATAATGATAACAACGATAACGACTATTATAATTATAATGATAATGATATCAAAATTGAATAAAGACAAAGAAAGAAGGGTATTGTAATAAGTGTTGAGTGCGTTGAGAGTTGGACAAGCTTTTAAAGTTGGCTTATTTTACAAAATAAATAATATAGTTGCGCATTGCCGAGACACCTATATAGCGGTAACAGAGCGATGACGAATTGAAAAATTCGTCCATATTTAATGCTTTAACAACAATACGTTCTAAATCGTTTGTTTATCGAATTTTAACGCGTTGGCAAAGTCATCATTAACGGTCGTCGACAATGGAAACCAACTCTTAAATGCAAAAATGGATGGCTTTATGAATTGGACGTTGTAGTACTCTTTCGTGTAAATCCGCTAATCGAAGAGGTAACGGGGAATTTCTATCTATTTAAAATCCATTAACATCCAAGTAATTATTACATCGATTTAATTCGCAATTGTTGAATTATATTATTAAAATTGCTTTACACCTACATATCTCAATATTTTATATCTGTATTCCTAATTTGCTTCACGCGTCCACGGGAATAGTGTTTTCTTCTTGTCGGCCGATTCTTCTTTAAGCAAAAATTCCTTATTCAATTGAAAAAAACAAGAAAAATACTATTAATAAAAGCGCCAGTTTATACCGAAAAATTGCATGTTATTATCAATAATTAATTGCCTTTTAATTCGATACAATGTTTACTTTTTTAATTTATAGCTTATAGGTTATGTCGTGTATTGACAGTACTGATGAAGCATTGCATCTGCAATGTGTAATCTGTATTTGCACATAGGTTGTAATTTAGTAAATGCCAACACGTACTTAGAGAACCGTGTGTCTTTATATTTTAGACAAAATGCCTCGAGCGAAGACTGGTGAGAAAAAAGGTCCTCGTATGGACGATGTTGTTACTCGTGAATATACAGTCAACCTTCATAAAAGGTTGCATGGTGTAGGATTTAAGAAACGCGCACCACGGGCAATCAAGGAAATCAGGAAATTTGCAGAGAAACACATGGGTACTCCTGATGTCAGAATCGATACTCGTCTTAATAAGCAGCTCTGGTCAAAGGGCATCCGGTAAGAAGATTTTTAATAGACTGTAATATAATTTAGTAAAAATGTAGGCCCGCATGACAGACTACGTGTAAAAAGTTTATTAGCAATTTTATATTATTTGTAATTCTGGCAATATTGGCGAACGATGAAATATATTTATAAAGTCTAGAAGCCACTGTGTTCTTAATTATTGTAAACTGGAAAATACATATGTCATTATAATCATAAATTGTTCTTATTTCAATATTTGAATTCCAGCTGAAACGAAAGAACATTTACAAGTTTAAGACTTGCTTAATAATTATTAGAAACAATTATCTTCATTTTATTAATTTTTTTATACGGATATATTATTTTTAATTCTTTCACATATTGAAATTAAATATTTTTTGGACAATTGATTATATTGGTTTACATACAAAAATACTCTATGAAATATTAAACAAAAAAATTTCTTTTAAATTTGTATTATAATCGTTGTGATACTTTATGTATATACGTATATATAAATTAATATATACAAATATCTATTTTATAGAAATGTTCCATTCCGTGTCCGTGTACGACTGAGTAGGAGAAGGAACGACGATGAAGATTCTTTACACAAATTATATACATTGGTCACATATATCCCTGTTGCTACTTTTAAGGGACTACAAACAGAAAATGTTGATGCAAGTCAAGATTAATTTATTAACTTAAGCGTATAATAAATAATTTTGACTATTACTTTTGTGTTTTTATTTAAATATAAATTATTTAACAGACCTGTTTAGTGTTAAAATTTTAATCGAACGTATCTAGTTAAAAATTTTTTTTCTACTTTATCACAAAAGTCGAATCACTTTATCATCGATTATAATGTTAAACAATTTGAGAATAAAACAAATGCACTATTTTTCAATATGAGTATTTAATTTCTAAAACATAATGCGTAATTTATAATCATCTATAAGTTTGCCTAAAATATGGATAAATAATATAATAGCAAGTCAATTGTAATTGTAGATTCTTGAAAATTTCTTTTGTATATTCTAATATTACAGCTTGATAATAATGTTTGAATTTTTAAGACTATTATGTTATTTCAGTTACCGAAGAACCAATAATATCCTATACATATATTCATAATCATTGCACAGGTCTATAATAAAATTTTTATTGAGCTAAACGTTAAAGATGGTACTATACGTGTATTATGGAGAGTAAGGCAAATAGAAGTTAATAAGAAGAGAGTAAAATAAATATTTAATATTAAATATGTAGACTATTATTTATTATGAAATTTAATATTGTAAATTTTTAAACTGCTAACTTAATAAAATGTTCATGTTATAAAAATCTTTATGTTATATTATTTTTATATAAAAGTTGGAATTTAAATTTATTTTATATAAAACGATGATGTAATGATGAATATATATGAACTTTCGATATTTTCTACAAACGTATGCTTTCTTCTTTATTACATATTCAGTTGTAGTGATCAGTGATCAATGAGTTGCTTTTAGTTTAGCCAGGTGGGGTATCGAGGAAATGCTTAACGAGTACGTTTAATACGAGCTTTTAGACTATAATTTTAATCATACTGGTATAGTATTTTATATCAGAAAAATTTAATAAAATTTCGTTTTTGTTATTTAGATATCTATCGATTTGATTGCTTGAATATTCTTTTTTTTTTTTTTTATATTAATTAATTTATTAGCAATTGTTTTATAATTCAAATTCAATCAACTAAATGTTCTTAACTTAATCTTCTTAAAAAACATAGTACATTAATCATTTGATAAAGAACAAACAATTTGTTAAAGAATTTAGTTACATGTAATTTGATATTTTTTAAATGTTGATTTATTTTGTTTGAAATTTATTTGAAATGGAAAAATTTTATCTCTAGAGAATGTGAATTGTGATATTCGACAAACCATGTTAAACAATCGTTTGCTTTATTACAAACAAAAATGTTATTATCGCTTTATTATTTGAATGAGTAATAATTACAAATGTTTGCAGAGTATAGAAACTCAGGGAGGTATGGAGCATTAAGGCTAATAATAAAATTAAGGAATAACGATAAGTAAATGCGGTAGTGATTAAAAGTAAGTGATTTTGATTAGAGTATCCTGACAGTTTTGAATAGATGCATAAGCACAGGCACGTAAAATCGAGCGAAGGTCCGTTTTGAATCGAGAGGCAGAGGCTCATCCAGTGGGAATTTAGCAATCTCGGAGGTACGCCTCGAGGTGTAATTCGAACGATTGCATTCTCCCTTCTCCTCTCTCTTTCTCGTGCTCCCGTCTCAGGAAAAACGGTAGTCGCTAAACTTCTCATTTTCTTTCTCCGTCTCTCAAACAATGTGAATATCGTCTCCCCTGCTGCTAAGCTGATTATGTCCCGACATTAACGCTTGGCGCTCTCCGAGGCTCCTAATGAAATTACAAACTCACAATCATCTAATGTTATGTGGATCTTCGCCGAGAAAGACAGAAAGACAGAAAGACAGAGAGAGAGAGAGAGAGAGAGAGAGAGCGAGAGAGAGAGAGAGAGAGAGAGAGAGAAGAGGAAAGCACGACACTTGGCGTTCTTTTATACTTTAACGTGTCAACTGTAGTACAATTTTATGAGGATTTATATGCGCGTGAAATAGAGCGTGCCTGTACAATGCTTATCTGCTGTCTTACACTGCGCCTCTCTACCAGATC
>NW_011948427.1:5092267-5096043 GCF_000503995.2 Ceratosolen solmsi marchali | reverse complement strand
ATCATCCCTCTCACACTGTTGTTTTGTAATAGCGCGCGTGTGTACAAGTGTGCTTATATGCCGTCGTGTTGAATAGCGGTTGGAAGAAATTGGGTTTAATCGCTCGTTTCGAGCGTTTTGCGATTCTCTTGCCTCTACTCTTTACCTTCAATTCTGCATTTTCTCACAATGGCGCAAAGGACCTGGCCATCATTTTGGTTTCGTTGGTTCGCGTTAACTGCTTTTTATTATCGCGCTTATACGATAAAACGTAATTAAGGTAATTGCGCAATTTTTAAATTGCACTGGATACGTTACGCGTATTAGCGTGCCTAAGTGACCGATCCTTTTGTTTGGCGTAAAATAAAATTCAATTCCTAATAGAATTGCACTTTAAATTTCATTTACAAGTCTCTTATAATAATATGGCTTTTAGGAGAAAAGTTACCACCACCACTTCCTCATTTACGTATAATCAGATGTGATTTTTATTATCTGTATATTCGAGCTCATCAAATTTCGATTTTTCGATTTCATTTTCATGTCCATTTGATATCCAAAGAAATATAATATTACTACGCAGTCTGGATTTTGAGAAATTTCTCAATAATACGAAAATACTAATTCAACAAGTATTTATTTAATACATTTTGGACATTTTCCTTATCTCTCGAGCATGTTTTTAAAAAAAACTTACTTGTCTCGAGCTTAGAGGCCCCCGAAGAAGTGTAAACAAGTTACATTAAAAGTTACACAGACTATATTTCATGCACTTTTTTTTTTCAATTCGATCTAATTATTTATAAGTAAAGTAAGAAATGTAACGCGTGCAAAATGTAAAATGGGAAAATTTTACATGCAATTTACGCTAAAACGGAGAATCACATTGGGCATGCATTCCATTTATTTCGCCGGCGGTAAATAACAAAAATAAACTTACCAAAGTAATTTTAATAACCCCGTGAAAAATGAATTTTAAAACAATAAGGAGGCCCATTAGCGGAAGGCAGAGAGCTCAGTAGCGAATTAAAAAGGAGTAAAAATACCATTTATTTATTTTTACTATTTCTATGTATTTCTATCACGTCGATACACTTTATACTCCAGTGGTAGTGGACAGGCGAGGACAATTGAGCACGCGAGCGAAAGCACGTTTAATTGACCATCCAACGTGTCTTACGCAGTTGCCAAAGGTGGGCCTCAGCCACAGATTGAACTCCCGTTAGGCACTGCGAGCGCTAATATTTAACGGCAACGGATCCTCGAGCTCGTGGGAACGGCGATGGGCGATGATTTGTGCTCCACGTCAGCCAAAAACTCCTCGTGTATTCCTCCCGGGCTGGGCGCGTGCCACATCAGTAGTGTTCGATCGCCCCATACGAGGGTCGGGAGTTGCGGGGACATGGCCCGAGACTCCAGGGGACCGAGCTCGAGGTTCTCCTTCCTGGTCGATCCCCAACCCCCTGCACGGGTACTGTGATGTGACCTCGATGTGACGTCGTGGCTCGAGCACCGGGGCTCTCGCGTGCTGCTGCCTCCCACTCGAATCCCGGAAGCTGTGTCAGCGAGCCGAGCGACGGCAATTCTTCCTTCGCCTATGATCTAACGTTGCTTCTTATTTCGTTGGAGTCGAATCTACGAGGCACTGACCGTCCACTCCTTATTCGAGTATCGCGCAATGCCTCGGCAATTTCTTCTCGTAACGCATCGTAAATGGGAGCGCAAAATTACTCGGGATGTAAAAATTTCTTGCAAAAAGTCTGCAAGGTGCGTGACTCTATCGACGCTGCTCCCCCACCCTCCACCTACCGAACCCCCGACGCTCATCGGATAGACTGTGCATTGGGTTAATCGGCCGTGTTACGCGAAGGACATTGCGCATTGGTTTTTTTAATAGATTTCGTCGATTTTTTGTCAAACTGGAAAAGAGGCTAGAATTTGATGGACCTAAGTGCCGAGGTACTCGCATATACAAGCATACTTTAGGGAGTCTAATTATTCTAGGTCAAAGTGAAATTTCATTGTATTACGTTTCTCGATATACGGGCAAAACTAAAGATTATAAAATTTCGTTTGATACCGCCGCGTAGTTGCTGAACTTAGCAGCATTATATTTCTCATATTATTATATAAGCTCTACAAATGTTATTTAACAATAGTTATCGATTGAATGGTCGACCGATAATTTCTTAGAGATGCTGAGATACGCGCTCGACAGTCTAAAAGATCATGAAAGAATATCCTCGATTGACGTTCCAACGTGCCAAACTCTCGTGTAATTATCTCCGAATCATCTTGAGACTCCCACGCGCATATGATCTGGAGGTATATATATATATATATATATATATATTTCTATGGCGTTAATCCCTTGGCGATTGCTTTTTTCATTTTATCGTCGCAGGGCTGTAAGCAACGAGTCGCCCATACCTACAGCTGATTCCTTTCATCGGACATTACGACGAAATATTACGCCAAATGTGCAATGTACAGCATCACAAGTTAATATTATTATGCTCGAAAGGCTAAAAAAAGACCCCTTTATAATTGATAAACTGTGTTGTATTAGTACAACGAAGAGATATTTTTTTTCGAGTAGTCTTGCCCATCCAGGTCGTATCGAAAGTTATTGGAAGGACGAAGGAGGACTCCTCCCCCTCCCCCACTCAAGATAAAAGAAGCTGCTAACGCTATCGAGTGGTTCACCTGTGAAGATCATCCAAGGCTGCGTGGAGCTGCACTCGAGGCTCTCTCGTCGATGGGTGGCTCCGCCGCGATTCATCCATTCTCCGGTGACTTTTCGCATCCGGACACGTGCGCGACGTCGACGTCGACCGGGGTTGACGCGACGCCGATTCCCCGGGGGAGCGTCGCGCGCCTCGTGAGAACAAGTGCCCCGCGAGTGTCGCAGGCTGGCGCTTCATCCGGGTAATGGATGGCTCCTCTCTCTCTCTCTCTCTCTCTCTCTCTCTCTCTCTCTCTGTCTGTCTGTCTGTCTGTCTGTCTGTCTGTCTGTCTGTCTGTCTGTCTGTCTGTCTGTCTGTCTGTCTCCCTCTGTCTCCCCCCCTCACTCTCACTCTCTCTCACTCTCTCACTCTCTCACTCTCTCTCTCTCTCTCTCTTCTGACGCTTGTTTTGCACCTGTCATATTCTCATGCTTGTTCTCGTATCGGCCCGAGACGGGATGAGATGCACCTGAATTATGAATCCTATTGGCCTCGGAGCTCGTTACATTCGGAGCGCAGCCGACCTGTCGCTGGTCGGCGCCGGTGAATTTTTTGACGCGCGACAATAAGCCGAAGCACGTGCGTTACGATTTCCGCGGCGGCCTCGTGATCCGGGGAGTCGGCTGATGAAATTTTTATGCACGTCGGGCATACGTCGAAGTGTTTTCCACTGCCGTCGTGCGAGACTCGCGATGCGTCAGTATAACAACGACGGATAAATGAAAATTACCTGGCCTTTTATTATCGCTGGAATTATAATTATAATGTTGTGCAGAAGCGTGGCGGAGGTTAGGCGGATGGAACAGGAGATACTATTTATTCTGCCGTATGTTCCACATTGTAATAACGTTACGCACGAATTGTCCTCGTAAGGCTGATTTTAACGTAATGTGATTTTCTAACGAAGCTCAGAATTATAATAAATACATTTTTCCCTTTGTATGGCGAGAAACGCGAGTCTGATATTTCGACACAGGTTTATGGCTATATTATGCCGATGATAAACGAGCAACTGTGTCGGCAAAATTAAACACGAACGAGCAACCAAGTAGGAGAAGCCGAAAATTGACT
>NW_011948427.1:5067103-5092257 GCF_000503995.2 Ceratosolen solmsi marchali | reverse complement strand
TCCACACCTTCATTGCTTTCTTCTTTTCTTCTTTTCCACCTTTATTTTTCTTTTCAAGGTACTTTTAATTGTTCGTTCGCTATACTCGCTACACTAGCTACACTAGCTATAATCCATTGTTGTTATTATTTATTAATGAAATTTCGTCCAACTGAGCAGTGGTAATAAAATAATTTACTTGGACGTATGTCAATTTAACGTTAAGTTTGGGTAAATAATGACTCGCACTCATTCGTTCGCTTTCGATTTTATAATTAATTCGTCTTTGTCAATTAGAAGTTTATTCCGTTTTCTTTTATTTTTCCTTTTATTCTTAGTCTTTTTATCGCGATAAATTATTTCAATAACGAATAAATTGATATTAATCGTACGGATATATTAATGATGCTTATGAAATTAATTAGGATATTTGGTCATTGAGTTAGGAGTTAGGATCTCTGTGCAAAATTGAAAAACGAAACATATTGAACAATAGGACTTGAAGAAAGTTTATATTTAATCGGAATACTTGGTTAACAAATATTGTCTGTGAAATGCATTTTCGACTTTGTCAAAGAAATTTTATTGCTAATATAAGTACTGTTAGGCGAATGATAAATATTGAATACTGAATAAAAAAAAAAAAGAAAAAAAAAAGAAAAAAAGAAGCATATAAAGAACCTTTTCTATTATTAATAAAAAATAGTTAACCATGGGTATAAATTTAAATCTACGAACTATTTTGATCTACATGATAAGGCATCGAATAAATAAGTAATTTGTTTAAAATTTTAATATAAAATGCCACATTTGTCGGGCAGCTAATATTTTATAATAATGTGAAAGCGAAGAAAATAATTTTATTTCTAGATTAAAGTATGTAAAAAAAATTTATTTCTAACTGAAGAATAAAGATCTTTGAACGCGTAATTAGTTTTTTTATATGAAAGTTGTTTACTTTGTCTGCTTGTTTATTTATTTATTTTTTTCTTCTATTAAATATTATTCAAAATTATTCATAATATTTGTCAATTATTTCTTTATTTTATTCATATCATTTAGAACATTAATAAATATTATAAAAAGAATTACCAAGTGGCTCTTATATGCGAATAAACATTTAATTGAATTGTGCGTTATTTATTTCGATATTTGACGTTGAATTTGTTTACTCGGGCTTTTATTAAATTTTTCAATTCGGAGATGGAATGTTCTCTTTGTTAGATAAAAAAAAAGGTAAGAAATATAAATGCCATTAGTGTACATATAACACACAATATAAAAAGAAGATCACGTTGGTTAATGGTTCCCTTGGGAATACCTCTAAAACTGTTTAGAGCATAAAACTATTTTTAATTAAAAAAGACAAAATTGTTTAAGATTATCGATAGAACTTACGTTACGATAAATTTCTTTATTTACAATTTGTTCGATAATTTCACTATTTTATTGTATGAATTTAATTTGTTCATTATTATTGTTATCATCATCATCATCATCATCATCATCATCATCATCATCATCATCATCATCATCATCATCATCATCATCATCATCATCATCATCATCATCATCATCATCATCATCATCATCATCATCATCATCATCATCATCATCATCATCATCATCATCATCATCATCATCATCATCATCATCATCATCATCATCATCATCATCATCATCATCATCATCATCATCATCATCATCATCATCATCATCATCATCATCATCATCATCATCATCATCATCATCATCATCATCATCATCATCATCATCATCATCATCATCATCATCATCATCATCATCATCATCATCATCATCATCATCATCATCATCATCATCATCATCATCATCATCATCATCATCATCATCATCATCATCATCATCATCATCATCATCATCATCATCATCATCATCATCATCATCATCATCATCATCATCATCATCATCATCATCATCATCATCATCATCATCATCATCATCATCATCATCATCATCATCATCATCATCATCATCATCATCATCATCATCATCATCATCATTATTATTATCTAATCGACATGCACAGCGTTTTATAATCATTTGAATAATTGCAAATATTTAATCTAAAATTCCGTGAATTTTAAATAGCTTAAAATTAACGTCAATTTATAAAATTTACCCTTTGATTAACCGTTTAATCTTATCGTTTGGATATTTAGAAGTAAAAGTTTATCAATCGGTAATGGACCACGAACATCGGATAATATATATCATAAGCTTGAATTTTTTCTCCCATCGTAACTCCTTCCCAACCTTTTCCCAATCCCTTGTCTCACCTTGCTCGAAGGTTTTTACAACCAACGACTTATTCCAATCACGGCTGATGCAATTATCGAGTAAAATAGCCCGTCAGGCACGTCGCAAAGGGCGCATATAGCCAACCACGCTAGAACCAAACATAAAATTGTCACTCTTTCTCTTTCCTCCTGTTTTTAGCTTTTATTGCATTAGCGTTATCGCGCAGGTGGTGGAAAGAATATTCGTTTTAGCGGAACGCTCGTCTTCCTTTATCCAATTGCAAATTCAGTCAGTACTTGGCTTAGCCGGGACGCTAAGTAGGCGGAGAAAAACATATACGTTACCGTTTGCCTATGCTCGTGGTCGAGCGTAGCACGATGAAAGTACGGTGAAAGTGGCGCAAGCTCTCTCTCTCTCTCTCTCTCTCTCTCTCTCTCTCTGCATGTTGTACAAAAAGCACGGAAAGCGATCGCGCGAGGAGGCTAGGTAGGATAGCAATCGTAAAGGGGAAAAGCGCTGGAAGAGCTATGCCGAGGCAAGGCGTATTTGGGAGAAAGCGCCGAATTGACAGAAGGTTGCGAGAGACGGAGACGGATAATCCGACGCCCGAGCGTACATCGGCAATTTTGTGCGTGCGTGCTTGGCCGTGCGCGTGTGCGCGAGGAAAAAGATTGCGAGGGGCGAGGGAGTGGCGGTTGGGGCTTGATAGAGGAAGCAAGCGCGTTGGCGGGTATGGGCGGTGGGAGTGTGCGGGTGGGTGGGTGAGAGACAAAGAGTGGAAGAGAGGAAAAGAAAGAAGAGCGCGGGCATAAGCGTGGGACATGCCTACCCACCTAGGGGGAGAGAGGGAGAGAGCGAGAGAGCGGGCCAAAGGAGTAGGAAGAGATAGTGGGTAAAGCCCGCGTGGGGTGGCGGCTGCCAGTAGGAGCGTGAGAGGGGAGGTTGGAGCGCCCGTAGTCGCGACGAGCCCCGTCGAAAGAGGGTGGAGTCTTTCTAGATGGTGCATTCGGAGCTTCGTTCCGGTCTCGCGCGCGTGCTCCCTCGCTCTCTCTCCCTCTCTCGCTCCCTCACGTTATCGGGGCGCTCATCGGGGCCAATGGACGCCCGCAGCAGCCCCTAGCCGCCTCGGCCACACCCCCCCCGGAAAAAGGCTGCGCGCACGCGACTCCCACCCGACGATCGCCGTGGGGTTGGTGGTAGCGAGGGCCGTAGAGCCGGGCGGTTATTGAATTAGGCTTATCATTTGATTTTGAGGAGCACCACCAGCCGGTCGCACCGGACGCTCTTAAACGGCCTTGCCGCCGCCGCCACCACCGCCGCCACCACCGCCGCGACCACCGCCGCCACCGCCGCCACCGCCGCCGCCGCCGCCGCCGCCGCCGCGTACATAATCGCAATAATTCGATATCGAAGCTGATCTGATTATTAGGCGCTTGGCCTCGCTCTGAGGCGCTTTGCCCGCGCGGACGCTGAGGCAGAGGACGAGTGGGAGCTGAAGCGGGCGCGTGCGGCCGCCGTCGGCGAGGATCCTCGCGGGGCGCCGCCGCCGTCGAGGAGGATTGCGCGCGCGACTCCTCGAGATAGTCGCCACGGGAGCACGTGGCGAGGACCCTCTTTTTTTTGTTTTTCGTGGGTTCGATGGACGAGGGCGAGCACCGACTGCGGAGGAGCTCGTTGTTTTGGTGAACGGGGGAGACGTTGTTGCGGAGGAGAGGACTGTGATAAGGTGGACACGGGGAGGACATTGTCTTAGCAGACTGGTCGAAATGATAACCGGTTGAGAGCGGGGCTCATCTGCCGAGAATTTTGGTAAGGATCACATTTGCTTAGATTATCGAGCGGCTTCGAGAGCTTGTTCGAGTTACTTGAGTACCGGCAGCGTCTCTGCCCAATTTGGTACTTCAAGGACATTCATCGCTCATGCAGTTTCAGATTTATGTCTTGTTTATAAAAAAAAAAAAAAAAAAAAATAAAAAAAAATAAAAATAACAAATAGTAAATAAGGTTATTGGATGATGGTATAAGAAATGCGACTTCCACGTTCATTGTTAACTTGAAAATATTCGCATATTGAAAGTTTATTAGAAATCATTGCACATTAAATTCAAATTCACAAAGTCTGTCATACAAATATCGATCTATTTGATCGACTGTTAAATTTATTAATATTGTATTTATCAAATCACTTAACAAATGCGTTCTCTCGTTAAAATTCTTATTAATAATGAATAAGAAATAAAATTATTCGCCGTCTGTGGTATTTTTTTATTTTTAATTTTTTAATTTATTTTTTATTATTTATTTTTATTAATATAAGCTTGATACCTTATAGTAATTCTGTATTGTACAGTCATATATTATTTTTATCTTTAAGCATTGAGTAATTTTTTTCTCACTTCATCTAATAATCCATGGACTTCCCTCTATGTTAGATATTGAGACTTTTATGATTGTGCTTAAATATTATATATAAGATAGGAAATCTCTAAGTACCTTAGTAAATTTACATATAATTTTAATATATTTGAATGTCACGGATCTAGATTATTAGATTATTCATAAAACACATTATTAAAATTTTCTACAATATTATAAGTATTATATACAATATTATAGAAATATCGATTTTCATTAAAAACAATAAATGATAAAAAAAAAAATAATGTAAAAAAATTTATCAAATTTATTTACAACGGATGACTAGCTTATATCTATTTAAAAAATTAGCAAAAAAACTATTCGTTTTTTAAATTAATTCCAGTCAATTTGATGTGTATGTTTTATTTTGTTTTTTAAATACGTTAATTTTGCATAGATACAAATAATAATTATTGGAATATTTGTATATGTTAATGATGAGTTATGAACTATTACAATTCGAACATTTCTTGTAAGAAAACTCATTTTTCATATACTACGTCAATGTTACCATACTTTCATTTTTAATTCTATTTAAAAAATATTATAGATATATTGCTTGGAACAAAAAATTTCAATTTACATATAATGATCATTGTTATAGTTTGTAAAACGATCAAATGATTAATTCAGGTTGTTTTAAAGTATTTTTAGTATTTTTTCAATTCAAAACATAACTGTCATGTAGTTTTTAATGAATGTGTTATAATTCTTTAACATTAGAATGTATATATATATATATATATATATATATATATATATATTAAATATAATATATTAAATATAATATATTAAATTATATATTACAAATTAATAATATAAAATGAATTTAACTTATTGTAGATAAATATGTAAATTTTATAGCAAAGTTTTAGAATAAAATTTTATATAATGATAATGTAAATATTATTAAAAGTATTTATATGTATATATCGCTATAATATTCATATTTATGTAATTAGAATGTATCGTAGAATTTATTGTAAATATTGCCTGATTAAAACCAATGTGATATATTAAAGACAGATTACTAAAGAAAATGTAGTGCTTGTAATTTACATATTTTAAATAGCTAACTTCTTTTATAATAAAATTAAAGTTCCAAAGTTGTATAAATATAGCAAACTGTACTCTCCAAATACTTCTTTGTATATATATATATATATACATATATATATATATATATATATATATATATATATATCGAGGTATCGTGAACAATCCGAATGGAGGCATAAAAACTTTGTAATAATTATATAATTTTTTCCCTGCAAGAGATAGAATAACAAAATAATGAATAAAATTACATAAATGAAACACAGTTAAGTTAATATTAATCTATGCCAATATGCATAATCTTAAGTTACGTTTAGTTAAAGTTAAAGTAATTTAAATGCACTTTTAGTGTAATTATTTACGGATTTTCAATAGTAATCAGTACTGTTTTTCTGATACGTTGTTTTATATTGGGTATTTGTAATCGTAAAATGGAAGTGTCATATTCAATGTTTTCTAAAAAGAATTCATGATATTAATGATTACATCAGCGTTGATTAATATTAAGGAACAATGTTCTAAATTATTGTGGCTGACAAATCATTAGAATTTATAATTATTATTTATAATTATCATGACAATTATCACCATAATCATCTCTGTTTTGATCATCGTCATTGTTAATATGATTTTCATTGTCATTACCGTTTCTATCGTCATATTCATTGTTATTATCGTTGATATTAATATTATTATTATTATTATTATTATTATTATTATTATTATTATTATTATTGTTGTTATCGTCATAATTTTTATCGTAATCATTATTATTATCATTGTTATCATTGTTATTATTACCATAGTTATCATTGTCATGGCTAGTTATATTAAATTCTTAAAGAGTATGAAAGGAATATGGAGCAGTACCATTTGACATAAAAGATCGTTGCCGGTCCTCACCTATGTCATTAGGCTTTTTTATTTGAAAAATCGAGTAAATACGAAAACAAAAGCCAGCCGCGTATATCTATAAAAATGTTGGTCCTTTGCAGAAAAAACCGTACATGTCTTTTGCTATTGGAAGAGACTATGGGTGAGACGAGAAGGTACGTAGCGACTCAAAGGCCCTATTGTAATTTGATAAATTCCATATATTAGGCCACTACCATGCGAGCCGGCGTAACAATTACACTCCACCCACTGCCGATTGTAAGTTTTCGGATTGGCAATTACACATGGCCGAAAGCCGGTGCGACGGGCAGCAGGCGTGAGTCTATCAGGAAAAAAAGAAAGAAAAAAAAAACAAGTGGCAAAATATGTTTATTTAGGTATGGTCGTCAACGCGTAATCCACCCTCACTGCCGCAGCCATTGACGAGATCGAGAACCATGGACTACTCGTACTTGAACCAGGCGGCAGCAGCCGCGGCTGCGGGTTTCGAAGCCTCGAGCTGCGCCTTGGCCGCAAGCGAGATGCAGTGCGCCGGTTACGGGGATCTCGGCTCCTGCTCTCAGATGAGCCAGGCAGCTTACCGGTACACGGCCGCGCGGGCTGCCGCCGGATATCCGGGTAATGCCGGGACCGGTGGCGGGGGCGGGGCCGGAGGTCAGGGACTTGGCGCTCACCACGCGGCCCATCCTCACGCACACGCGCACCACGCTGGACACGCGGGTGCCTGCTCAGTCATGGCCGCGAGGAGTCAGGACGTCGTGCATCGGCACGCAGCCTCCATCTTCCCCTCGGCCATCAATCTGCAGGGTAAGTCGACCACTTTAACATCTAATCGTACGGACTTATTTTGTGCATAGAATCGAACGTGTGTGGTTGTTTTTTGTTCGTGTGTTACGGGGCGCTGGGAGTGGGAGAGGGAGTGAGAGGGAGATGAGGTTTGAGGGAGGAAGGATCGACGTGGAGCTGGTATCGGTATGTGCTACTCGCTTTGATCGATGGATCGATTGATAATGGCGATCGATAGGGATGGGATAGGGGATACACAGTTGCGGTGGTTAATCCTCTATTGCATTCCTAAAGCTGCCGAACTTCATCGATTGACCCACCTAGAAGTTACATTGTCTTACCTGCTTAAGCTTATTATTACCTACTTAAAACTATTCTATATGTTGCCCATGTGGTTTGTTATTATAACCTCATAAAAAAAAAAAAGAAAAGTCGAGATGATTAATCAGTGATGGTGATATCGTGATTGTACTACTGATCTACATGATCTAACTTGATGAACTACCCATGATCCCTATTAATGTTTGCAATTAATATTCGAAAATGGGCAATATTGGCAAAACGAATACAAACTCTAATGCTATTTCATGCTTTATGCGTATAATGATTTTACGGAGACAGTAGTAAGTGCGAAAATTATTATTCTTAGGACACTTTGAACGTTAAAATATGCTTAATATTTTTTACAAATCGATAATGTATTTATTTTCAATTTGGATAACATTATTTAAATGCGAGACGATTTATTGTATAAATGTCTTTAATAATCTATTTAATAATTTTTATAACTCAAATCGTTTGTACAGTAGACATACTGTACGCCTATTGTTATTATTTTAACGTACAAGACAATTAAATTAAATCAGTTGATTTATATTTTAAAATATTCAGGATTAATGCTTGTTTCGCAAATCGACTAATCGACCAAATTTACTCATCATAAAGTAATTTTTTAAATGTCAATTTGCTTTAATTGATAACGTCATTAAAATAAAAAAAAAAATGTTTATTTAATCTTTATCAGATAATATATAAATGATTATATTGGTTAATAGATATTTTTAAAGTGAAAGACATGTATATAATTCATTTCATTTTATTTTTTCTAATACGTATAACTTAATTGTTTTTAAGAGCTAAGAGGGCTTACTTAAGTATTATATCAATAATAATAATAAATTTTATAAATAAAAATAATCGATATTTATGCATTCTAGATAAATATAATATCTTAGAGAGAATTTAGAATTGTGATTATTTGACAAGAATAATTATTTCGTCTTTGTATACATTAATTTTCTAGTTAAACCATACTACGAATAATTTATTTACATATAAAAATCGTCTTATCGCTTTTTTATATAAATATATTAAGACTTGTATAGTATTGTCTTTTATTTTCTTATATATATAATTTAATATCATAAAATTTAGAAATTTATGTCATAAATGCTTATAAATGATAACATCTTATTTTTATTTCATTTTATGATTATTATTATCATTATTATTAATTATATATTTTATATATTCTTATAATTTCTAATTTTTTACCCAATACGGATATTGTAAATAACGGGCGGATAAACTAAGAATATAAAATTTCCGAAGAGCTCATCGCTAGTCTCATTGTTATTATTGACGAAAGTATATTATAAATGATATTATATGCATAAATCATTAATTTCAAGATATTATTTCGAGTTATCATTAAAGCTAAATAATACATTTACTTCTAGTAATAAAAATGTTATTGATGCTTAAGTATAATCATGTATGCATTTATATGGGACGATGAAATAATTATATAATTTATTACACTATTTTACACTACATTTTACACTATTTTCATCGTACGCTGAAAATTTTCAATTAGTTATTTAACTTTACATTACTTTAATAAATATATATCAATTTGAAATATAATTATTATTTGATAAGTGTAATAATTATGTGTAAGCAAAACTATTATTTATTTCAGTTTATAAGTATTAACAGTTTAATGTGTCAATGGTCAAAATTTTTGTAATAATGTTATTATTAAATATTAAAAAATATTTTTAAATAGTAGATTTGATGTTTGTTTAAATTAATATGTAAAATTTTTATTGCAAATTATTTAAAAATTTGCCTTTTATTTTATTTATTTATCTTTTTTTTTTTACTTCAAAAACAGAGATTTCATGCTGAAGTCTGATAAAAATTGATTTTTACTACTGCAAAGCATAATAATAACTCAATAAATAAATTGTATTAAGTAAAATATCCATTGTTAGAGAGTTTAGTAAAAGTTATTCTGAAAATCGAATTCTATTAAAAAATAATTTTGTTTTTACAAATTTTTTAGAATCGACACTGCCTAAAATGTAAGGACTGTTTGTATTATTGGCATACGTTACCTCTATGTTGTATGTTTATTCATAATAATTTAACTTACTAAAAGAAGTTAAAAAATCATAATTTAAAATTAATAAATAATTAAAAATTTCTTTTAACCACGAAACAATTATATTTAACAAAGATCTTATTATTAGAGAAGTCTTTTACTGTAAAAGATTTACGGTATACATTCAAACAAAGACATTGAATTCGTTCGGAGGAAAGAGAATAAAGGAAGGCCAGATGAAAAATAACATTGAAGGTGTTTGTTAAACTACTTAAACCTTATGTATAAAAAAGTACTTGAACGTTCGTATTGGTCAGTGGGATGGTGAACTGCCTCTTCTATTATAGTTTTACTCATCTACTTTATCTCTATTATTTTTATTACTATTCGTTCATATTTATATTCGTTTTCTTCTATAAGCTATACTTAATTAATATCAGTTTTTTTTTCTTTGTTTAAACAATTATAATTTAACAATTGATAAATTAAATTAACTCTTATGAACGATGTTAAGGAAACGTGACATTTAGTGAAAATTAACAGTACAAAGGCTCTTATTAATATTAATCTTTATTACGTACTCTGTTATATCTTTTGTATATTACATAACAGTTCCATACAAACTCATTGTAATTTATAAAAAATTCTACATTTAAAATTGACGTGAAAGATTTTGTTAAACATATCTTTGAGCAAGTATGAAAAAGTGAAGAAACTTTTTAAAATAAAACTTTTACCGCATTTCTATAGTTAATTATAAATTTTGTATTTTAATAGAGTTTACGTAAAAGAAATAGGGGTATGTGAAATTTTTAATTATATTTATATTAGAGTGAGTTAATATTTTTCACGGTTATATTATGACCGAATGTTATTCATTTTAGGATTTAAAACTTTTAAGAAAACATTCAATCAATTCATTAATTACAAGTTTTATTTTACCTGCTCGTCTGCTACATTCCAAAATATTATAAACTTAAGTTATAGTAATACTAATTTGCGAAACAGTTTTTAATGTTTACCTAATTTAGAAATTTCACAGTAACTATTACTAGATATTTTCTATATTTTCGTTATTAATTATTCCTATAATTAATTTTTTCTTTATATTTTGATATTATTTCAACTGTT
This sequence comes from Ceratosolen solmsi marchali, assembly GCF_000503995.2. Taxonomy (NCBI): domain Eukaryota; kingdom Metazoa; phylum Arthropoda; class Insecta; order Hymenoptera; family Agaonidae; genus Ceratosolen; species Ceratosolen solmsi. Next base: position 5,081,327 of record NW_011948427.1, on the reverse strand, counting down.
TTTGAAAATAAATGCTGATTTCAATATAATATTTAATAATATTTTAGGATAATTATGATATTATGTAAAAGTATGAATCGCTGCATTGCAGTGGAAATTTTAGTCTGTTGCGATGTCTTAAAAAATAAAGAATTACATAAATTTTAAAAAGGTTCTTACGTCTTTTAATTATCATAACACTTGTTGAAAAGATAAAAAGATTGTTTTATATTAAAACAAACATAATTTTCAATGAAGTTTATTTCCCGATTAACCCAATGATGTCCATCCGATTAAACAATAAATAGCAGGTTAATTTAATAAATATTGAAAGACTGTGAATCGGCTTTCATTGGTTATAAACAATAAGAGCACTGATAAAAAAGTGAATTGCATATTACTCTCAACAGTCGTGAATTTACGAAGAAATTTTGTTATTTTATTACGATTTAAGTTTTGGAATTATAAGCTTTCAAGTATCAGGACTAAGTTAATATTTATTATATCTTTCAATTATTATTTTACCTACATCAGTTAAAAAACACAATAACGAGGAGTTATGCATTTATTTACTGATTAATTAAACAATGTCCCCGTATATATATATATATATAATTTTATATTAAGTAATTAATAAAAATTAACATGAAAAATGCTTTTCGTACATTATGTAGATCAATTGTGCGTCGAAATAAAATAAAATGTAGTTTGTATGTTGAATCGTCCACAGCGAAGCTTGGTAAAGTAAACGGAAAAACTTGCACGGAAGTACAACATAAAATCGTCTCGACTTCCCTCTGTCTGCCTACGAAGGCAGCAACCAAGCGAAGCGTTACGGTTATAGAAAAGTAGAGAGAAATAGAGAGGAGAGATAGAGAGATAGAGATAGAGAGAGAGAGAGAGAGAGAGAGAGAGAGAGAAGAGAGTGGAGAGAGAGGAGAGAGAGGAGAGAGAGAGGAGAGAGAGAGAGATAGAGAGTGAGCTAGTGAGAGTAAGTGAACGTGGGACCGAGGGCAGGAGGATGAGGGAGAGCAAGAGAGTACAGCCCTCGACGACAAGATGGCACTGAAAATCAATGGATGTTCCGCGCTGGCTATCTCTTTTCTTCCCTCGTTCTCTCTCACTAACTTTCTCACTTTCTCTCGCTCTTCATTTCTGTCTCTCGCTCTCTTTCTCGCTCAGTCATTGCTATGGTTACGTCCCTCAATGCTGGCGAGGGGGACGAAGCAGTCGCTCCTCCTTGTCCACTATACATCTCTTCTAAGTTGACTCTTGTAGGGGCTTTCTTGCCTTTTTTAAACTTGGAGTTTTAACATTTTATTTGCTTCCATCATATCATCAACTAACTCCATATTGTTTGTTAATTGATTTTTTTTTTTACATATTTCGGTTCAGCCGCCACTCGATTCTTCGTCTCTCGGGCTCATCATATGTATGTGTAAAATCTGCAATAAAAACCAATAAAAACTTACATCTATTTCTTAAGTTTAAAATATTGTTTATTTATTTTTACTTTTTTAAGAATTTCTCTTAACATATGACTTGTGGTGCCATTATATTCAAGCTATTGATGAATATTTATTGTTCGCGCCCCTATCGTCGCATTTGAAACATATTTAGGTTATGATTTTTAGTAATTTTTTTATGCTTAAAATTTTCATTATTTAAAACTAAAGAAATAAAATATGGCGTAGTTAATGCAACATTATTATTGAATTATCACCATTACAATACTTATTGATGTAGAAATAAATTTGTTTTAAAGTAATTCTCACTTTGTTGACGATACCAAATGTTTAGTTTTATATCATCCTTGTTATAATAATTGACATTAACGTGTTAATATATTATTAATAATATATGTATATATATATTTATATCATACACTAATGATTATAATTCTTAATATTATCATCCCTTTAAAATTTACTATATATTATATATTATATTAATTTATAATACTGATAGAAAGTATGTAATTTATAATTTATATTGTACTAACTATTATAATAATATTTATTTTGATAATTCACAATTTATGCTTTAAATAATATGAACAAAATCATTATAAATACAAAATTTTTAGTATCTGTTTATTAAATTATATTATAAATGCGCAGGTGTAAACTACATAAGTGACTAAAATAATGAAATCGTATATTATTCATAAATTAATATATTTTTTATATATTTATTTTTTAGTAAAATATATTGTTTTAGTTTTAATAATAACAGCAGATTGATTTTTGTTAATATTTCACATCCTTTGTTATACTTTTATACTTGACATAGTTATTTATAAAAATTTGAATAGATATATATATATTTATTATATATATATATATGAATATTAAAAAAAATGTATATAAATTTAAAGTAATACAGTTGTAAATTTTTATTAATAAATTTCACATGCAAATCATAAAATCCATAATTCTATAGTAAATTTTATATTCCATTATAGTACATAGTAGCCTGTGATTATTTCCTTTACACAAAGACAAATTCAAAGACAATAAATGAATGTATTATCATTACATTGTAATCTAAAACTTTTTTATTTTCTAAATTTCTTGCATGTATCTTATATACAACTATTTATTTATTGATATTCATTTATATGTACTTAACATTTATTTAAACATTATTTAGACTTTCTTTTATCATATTTCTATTTCGATATTTAAAATTTTTTTACAACACTTTAAAATATGATTAGATAATAATTAAAAAACATCATTCTTATATAAATATCCATGTTCGAAGTATGTGATTGGGGCCAAGATTTCAATCGCTTTTCAACAGGATAACATTGAGCAGAATTTTAATGATTATAATTTATGATTATTGTTATCACTATATCGATTATCAAGATATATTTTAATATATTTACAGATTAAAAATCTATAAATTATAATGTCAATATTTTCTAAGGTAACAAAATTAATTTTCGTAGTTTATTTATTCACATAATTATTTTATGTTTCTTTTTTCTCAACTACCTATCAATTCAATTTTATTTCCAACTTATAATTTCATCATTACTAATTATTATTTTTTTAAATTTCAAAATAAATTAATGTTATATCCTAAAAATTAATTACGCTATTTAATATTATTGCTTCTCACATTCTTAGTAAAATTTAATAATATATTTTGAAATTAGTTGTGTAGTTGCTGCTTTTGACTCGACACGAACCATCTAATTATACCTTTAATCATCAATAAAATGTATTTCTGTTAAAATGTATGTTGAATTAAATTAATTCGATTAATTAAAATGATTCATGGGATTAAAATTTTAAAGATATTTAATGGGTCGATTAAAATTTATAGATATTGATTATATCATGTGAAATTTTCATTTTTTTCTTTAATAACATTGCTCGCTAATAATGACGAAACACGGATAATGATAATTTTAAATGACTGAATGATTTTTCACAATAAATTTTGTTTAATTAGATAATTATATTTTTCATACAAATTACTAATTGATATTGTAATAAAAATTTTATCTTTATATTCCATAACTATCTCATTTAACATATACGAAATTTTTCATAATTTAGATATTAGTGTTTAATTAAATGTATCTTACACAACATTTATTAATACAGATAAATCATATAAAGATTTATCTGTCAAGCAGAGTTTTATATTAATTTACTATCAGTTTTTAAATTCTTGCTTCCATTAGTTATACAAAATTTCGTTTATTATTTATATGCTTCATGTTATTATTTTACAATTATATTTTTTCCTTCAATTATTCTTTACATTGTTTTAATTTTACCAAAAAGCATTGATTGATGTATCGGCATTTTTTTCATTGTAACATAAAAATGTGAAAATAATTCACATTTTCTTAATACGTAATGTAGATGTTAGTATAAAGGAAAACTTTACCAATTTTCAATATCTTTAATTGGCATTTAATATGAAACATTGGCATATAGTGATGATTTTTATATAAATTATTACGTATGATCATTATTTTTATCGAATTTGGTATATATATAATTTATATTGCAAAAATTTTTTATTTAAAAGAAATTTAGTAATGTTTTTAAAATTGTTTCCATATATATATATATATATATATATATATATGTTAATATATAAATAACTATATGTATTCATAAATACATGCCCAAGTTTTATTATTTTACTAAAACACTTATTTCAATTTTGTATATAGAAATAAGGATTTTATAATTTACAATAATAGTCAGTAGTGTTTTAAAACTTTTTATATCATGATTTTATGAATTTATGGTGTATAAATTATGGAAACAAATTCAATTAGAATAAAGTTTATTGATCATTGTATCAAATTAAATTGTTATATTGAATTTTATTAGTGAAAGTTCAATTATTTCATTACTATTCAGCTATTAGAACTAAAATAAATCTTGAATAGTCAAACTTGAATATCCACACATTTCTGAATTAAACATCTTCTACGATCACTTTATCATAGAATTTCCGAATTCAATCGCTCAATTGAAATTATTTAAGTACTTCCGCTCTAAGAGAATTTCGCGTGTCAATGTGCTACGACTAATTCATGTGAAATATTAATCAGTCAGATAATTAGTCGTTTTTCTTAACCGATTTAAAAAAAAAAAAAAAAAAAAAAAAAAAAAATTTAATAATGTTTATAATTAAGAATTTAAGATTTGAAGTGCTTAATTAATCTGCAAGCACATAAATAAATGTAATAACTAGTTTATTTATTAAGATAAACTTTCATTTGATATATATTATCGATATATATAATTAATATAGTATTAATACAATTAATTTAATCACTTAGTTGTGCAGTAGGTCCAGCTAAATAAATATTAATAATGAAATTTCACAGTTAGATATGGAGTTTTGTAATGTTTAAAATAAATTTTTTTCACCATGTTAATTTCATATAATTTTTTTTTATTAAATATACGTGTTCATTATAATCATTGGAATAATAATTAATAATACTTTGCAAAAATGAATAAGTCATAAATAATATATATATATATATATATATATATATATATATATATATTGTTAAGAGAATTCATAATTTTATTAATAAACGTCATTTATTTAAATCCATTTTGCAATCAGTGCTTTATTTAAAATATTATATGACACTTAATTTAAATAATTGGCTTAATAGAATATGTCGAAGAATAAGTTATCTCTAGATTATTGTCTTGGATTCATTTGATTATTTAATAATGTGTATTATTACAATAAATAAATACATTTATATTTTGTTTGTATGAAAATATAAATATAATTTTGTCGATTTTCTACGTAACTTTGCAGTTTTCTTTTGAATATTTTATCACCTACGAAGAGAATATTCGACTTATTGCTAATTATTTCTACTTCTCGTGGTAGTACATAATTATTAGTGATAATTAATTTAATTCTTACATATAGGATGAATTTCAATGTGCCCATAAGCTTATGTTTATAAACTGGCATATATAGAGTGAGTATGTCTACTTTAATAACAAGATTTACGAAATCAAATTTGAATTTATTTGAAGGTATGTTGGAAAAAGTTTTAAAAAAAATTTTTCTTTGTTCGAGAATAGATTTCCCAGACTTATCCACTAATTGCAACAAATATATATTCTTAATTGATGGAACTTGGAATTTTGATCGTCTACTGCTTAAGATATTCCATGGCACTCCTAAATAAGATTGTTTAACCTTTTAAGAATAATGATGTTACTGCAAACTTGATCATTTATAAGCCGATTGTTAATATAATCAATATGCCGTGGAATTATTACTCCCAGTACAGCTCCACACACACCATAGTCTGTCTCTATATTATCGCTTATAAAAAAATCTTTATAATATAATTGTTTTAATAATAATGCGACTAGTAATGTAGTAGGAAAAGTTTGACGTATGGATTTGTATGGCAGTGTCGAAGACAGAAGATATCAATCAGAAGACATCAAGATAGAAGAAGAAGAAGAAGAAGAAGACGAACTACTTTTATCATTATTAGGTACATCTTCTTGAAAAAGAAAATGGCGGGTTGTAAAGCAAGCAGCTTGTCCATCAAGGCGGGGCTGTAAAAATTCGCGGCACATAAATAATGCGCGCAGTTTGTGTAATTGTGCGTGTGCGTGGGTGTACGGTTGGCGAGGTTCGTGAGGAGGGTTGCACGGGTTTGGGCGATCGTGAGGGACGGGGATGTAGGTGGGATGGGAAAGGGAGGTGGAGAGCGGTGGCAAGTAAATAAAGGAGAAGAGAAAAATAAAAAGTGGGGCGTGTTGCTTTCAGGCGGTCTTGGATACAAGGCGTACGCCGGTCACGACGGCCTCGCGGAGAAGCGCAAGCAGCGCCGTATACGAACGACGTTTACGTCGGCCCAGCTCAAGGAGCTCGAGAGTGCCTTTCAGGACACGCACTACCCCGATATCTACACGAGGGAGGAGATCGCACTGAGGATTGATTTGACGGAGGCCAGGGTGCAGGTGAGTGAGCCCGCCCCTCTTCTATCCCCGATCCCACCCCCGTGCCCGTCCCTTTGCCACAATTCTCTCCACGTGATGCCAAGGCATCGTTTGGTAAATTAATTATTCAAGCGAGCAGAGCCGCCTCGGTATCGGTCCTGCTCCATCAAATATGTAATTCCTCTCGAGCGATGCCAAAGGAGATGAGGATATATCGCGCGGATGTGCCCCGAGGATGGCCTTCTTTTGAGTAATCTTCGTTTCGTCTCGTCCGTGGATAGCTTATCTTTGACTTTGGGCTTCGGTGCGCCTATTGATACGTCAAGGTTACTTGTTGTATCATTCGATAGATTGTCGTGATAATGACGTACGAGCCACTTCTCTTACGTCGTCGATACGGTCTGCACGAGGGAATAAAATTACCTTGTTCCGTTGACGTTGCTCGAAGTATTCTTCAATGTGCCGCATTGCAACACGTTTATATTTAATCCTTTGATAAGCGATTTGTCTTGCTCACCTGGATTTATTTTATTAATTGAAGTGTTTTAAACTTAATTGTTTAGGAGGGCATGAATAATTCCTCGACGCAACTAGAATATGCAGCCGATAATTTGCCTTGTGCCTAAAGCACAGTTTTCCTCTGTGAAAATCGAAAATGCATTATCAACACAAATTACGTATCGCTAAATCATTTACATCTGAATATCATTTAAATGGATGTCATTTACAAATGATCGTTTAAAAGTTGAATTAATACGTTTTGAAGTTGAGCAAAATTTTCAATATTAATTTGCAAATTAATATGTGTTCTCACATTAATAATATTATCCTTTGTAGGAGTGATAAGTGACATGCTTATAATGTTTTGTAATAACATATGTTAACCAATGACGAGTGATTCTATTATGGTAGTTTACTAAGCCTATTAATTTTTAAAGTACTTAAGGTTCTAAAACTTAAATCTTTATCGTTCCATTTAATAACTACAACTAGTTACTTTAAATTATTTTTATAAAAGTTTTTATCGCCTATTTCATAAATTTTGTTTCACTTTTCATTATATATAAAATGCTCGGTTACATAAAGCAAGGTCTTAGAAAGAAACTCTTACATTTTTATTAACTTTATTTTCATTAACTTTAATATATACATTCAATTAGAAATATATACATTTAATTAGAAATTAAAATTCATTTAATAATTTCAATGTGCGTTGGAGTCGTTTTTCTTAAAGATGAAATTTGCATAATACGACTTATAATAAAGATAAATGTGCAGTAATACAGTCAGCAATGGGCATTGTTTAATGTCGAAAAATCTGGGCAATAGCCTTAATGTCCGATTATCGTCTATTTTAGATTTGCAGTAATCGTGAACGAAGGGTTCCTGTTCACACGTTAAATCAAGGAACCTAAGCGCCATTCTTTCCTTAAACCGTTAGGTGAAGGTAAACAATTTTTCATTTTTGTCTGCGTTTTAGCATACATAGCGGCTCTTCTTCCCCCTTATAATTGTAGTAGCTTTTAAGCAAGGACACGTCGCATAATACAGTCAGAGACGATAATTTAGAGTAAATTCTAACGAGAGCTTGGACGGCCTGACCTCTCGGCTTTTAAAATATCCAGTCATCCAGTTAATCATCGAAGTACATCGAGTAAGAAAGACGAGGACCAATGGGAGTGCCCGATGTACAGTATACCCTTTTAGAAAGAAAAGCAAATAAGAGATTATGTCGAGGTAGGAGAGCGGAGCTTGAATGAAGAATGATTTGGGATCGTCTAGAGGGGGCGGGAAGGAATATCGCTCGTCCTGTACCGTCGAGCACCGGTCGGGGTTGCCGGGCATTGGCACTGGTGGTGGGCTGCCCCGGAGTTCCGAGGGTGTGGGTGTCGGTCAGACTAGGGGCGATAGGGGAGTGGGAGGGTACAGAGACGTATGTCCTAATCGAGTTACTGCCATGGCGAAGTTTCACCGGGAGACGGAGGAGCGCACCTGTGCGGAGGCCGACTCGCTCGACGCTTGATGGATTACATTGGCTTGCATCCTTGACGGGTCATCGCGCGAGAATTTCCCACCGAGCGCGCCTTGATTAAGATGGCTAGTCGTTATATCGCTTATCCCCATCGCGAGATCCTTCCTGTCTCTCATAATGATCCAAGTCCGTGCTCCTTATCTCGAATCGTGTCCACGAGGTGATTTTGTCGTATGCCGTTGTTGGCTCGTCGTCAGTGAAGTGGCTAGGATCGAGACATCGCAGCGATTAAATATTATTATTTCTTGAGGTATAGATAGACTGTATACTTAGAGGCTCCCGATGCATTATTTTAGGCTCATTTAACACCGAATATGTCAGATATGATAGTCCAATTTCATAATAATATCACAATAAAATATGTAAAACAAAAAAGGGAAAAAAGTTTTATCGAATGAATGGATTGTTGAGCTAAAACAACTGCTTAATACGTCTAAATATATCAAGATGTATATATATATATATATATATAATTATCTAATATGATAAGGAAATATCTATATCTAGTCAAAAGTTGTTAGGTATTTTAAAATCCTTAATGGTATACATTGTTAAAAGTATTATATCAACTTTAGCGTACTGTCGCGCATTTCCTGAATCTATTATTCAACCACATTAATGAATTTCATTTCATTCTCTTGTCTGGAATCTATTTCCTATTTCCTATACTCTCCTTCTATACTCCAATGAAGTATCTTGAAAATCAATTAAACGATAATAATAGTAATAACAATACCATAATACAAAATAAAAGACAATAATAATGGTGGGCGACGATGATAATAAGGAACGAAAGACCATGCAATGATCTCGTATTCGTAAATATCCTTTTAGACGGTCATAAAAGGGCTAGTTTCTATTTTCGAATGTGTCTAATCAGTTTGTCCCTGCTAGGAATACGTCAGCGCCGTCTAACACTAGTAATCGTTTGTGATCTGCACCCGCTAAATTGAGTCACGGTGCAATTAAAGTATACGGTATTTCATATCTTTATATATGCATATTATATATATATATATATATATATATATATATCGTGGAGTAATTTTATCAAGAATTTATAATTAACGGTACGGGCGCAACGACACGAAATGAATTTAAGGCCATGAGATTGTAAGGGCGTCTCCGACTCCTCATTGACAATCAGAGTTTAATAAAATATGTAAAAGTTAACGACGATTTCAGTTACCCTATATCTGTATACCGAAATACATTTAGCAAAAACGTTCATTATTAAAAGGAAAAAAAAAAAAAAAAAAAAAAAAAAAAAAAAAAAACAAACCCCAGAACAAAGATAAGCAGTTATGTTATTTATTTTCGGAATACACATAAGGACAAATGAATTTACATTGTTACAAATTTATTATTACAATAAATTGACGACCTGAAGATTCGGCATATACTGGTTTAAACAAGAGTAAAATTTGTATGTATAAACCTGGCGTTTAGAGTGGGACGTCGGTCGTTTTGGCATCCCATAGCGTAACGAAGGAGTCTGCTTCATAATACACATCCTCCAAATACTCGAGCATAAGATTCCATAAAGCAATCTCACATATAGAAAGGATCTATAAATGGACGCAATATTGAGTTATCGTCGCGACGTTATGAATGAAATAGATATAGGTTCGCTGGCAGAGGTGTAGCGGCGCATTTAATGATGCAATGCCATCCTCCATCTCACTCGTCTTATCGAGGACGTTTTTGTGTGCTTTGTCGGTTAATTGCATTTCAGCTTCCTTTATAACGTCCTAAGTCGGTGGAAGGAGCGAGTGGAGCCTCGATAATTCACAAGCCACACCATGATCCATTCATCCTCAACCCTGAACGCATTTGTTGGACTTCTCTCAATCCCTCCCTCTTCCTCCTTCTCCCTCTTCCTCCTCCACTTCCTCATCCTCCTTCTTCTTCTTCTTCTTATCTATTTTCTTATGTCCTTGTTACGCTACATCTCCCTTTCTTCGTCGTTCTGCTGTTCGCTTGGGAAGAGAAAGAGGGACGTTTTCATATCATATTAATGGCGCTCGTTAGAAGAAACGCCTTTGTCTCCTTCGTAAGTAAATAACATTTAGTTTACTTAGAGTCGATTGATTTGTGTAGCTTCCTCCGTTTTTTCTCTTGTTACGCGCTGAATCGTGGCGATGAAGTTCAATGGTGATTACAAACGTTTGTTTGTTTGGAGAAATTCATTTCGTACACTTTCTTTGATTAACCGTTACTTTTACGGTGATTGTGTGAGTTCGTTCTTCGCAAATTTGAAAGGGATTTTAAAAGTTATTCTTTAAAGCTCTACTCTTTCGAGAATTAAGTACTCTAATTTTTGATAGGCAGTCCAGTAAAATTCTAGAATGCAATCTATTAATTGTCATGTAATTTGATAAAAAAAAAAAAAAAAAAAAAAAAAAAAAAAAAAACTAATTTACTTAAATATTTTCAATATTTATTAAACGATTAAATACTTCTGCTATATTTCCGGTACAAGGACATTTATTCGAAACTTGAAAAGTGACAATGTATATTCGTAGTTTCATATTTACTTCACAATTTGTTTCATTATCTTTAAGGATTTTAGAAAACTTGGGAAAATATTGTTTTTTTTTATTTTTTTTAGTTTTTGATAACGTAATTTCTTTTATTATCCGTAGGTTAAACGAATCGATATAATTAAAGAATCAATATAATTGCACATCGTTTCTTTTTATCTAAATTTTCACAGTATTGTCGAGTATATATGAGAATAAGAAATATTTGTTTCATGTAGCCTGCTCCTTAATTAATTGAAAAAACTTTAACTTTTACAATAGATAATAACAATAATTTAACTTCTTAAATATTATTCGTTTATTTATGATTGAAAAAAGCTATTTATCCAAACAAACAAATCTCTTTATAGATCAATAAATTACACCATTGCATCCTATGTATGGTAAAAAAAAAAAAAAAAAAAAAAAAAAAAAAAAAAAAAAAAAAAAAAAAAAAAACAGAAACCATGAGATTACCAATTACTTTAATGGTTTATTTTGAAGATGTTTTGAGCATTTAAAAGTCACTATTTTACGTCGTCTCTTTGTAATTGCATATTTTATTTTATTTATCTCCAGTTGTTATATTTATCACAGTTGTGAATATTTTGTATTATATCGTTATTCGACAATAATTCATTAACAACAAGCATATTTAGAGTTAAAAGTTTGTATATTAAGTAATATTGCGCGTGTAAAGTGTATATAAAAATATAATTTATGATCTGTCGGATGGCACGACTAAGGACACGTCTAGTGAAAAAAAAAATCCGAGCGCCCGCACACGCGTGCGAAAAGTAAGCTGCACGTGGGAGGAGGAAAATTTCTCGCCATCGACTTTGCCACATGAATTATGTAACGATGACTCTGTCCGCCGCCATTGCGCGAACGCCGATTATGAAACTTTGGGAGTGGTGCAGCCGAGGCACGAATTTTCCAGAATAACGACAAACGTCGCGAGATTGTCAAAGCGGCCTCCAGCAGTGCCTTTAATCAAATACACGGCTGCAGTATTTCCCTCTCTGTCTCCCTGTGTCTTGTTATCCCTATGATTTTATCTTCTGGGCGCATGAATCATTCATGAAACGTGTTATAAAAGGATAAAAAGTGGAGTTGTAGATGGTAAAGTTGGGGGAGTGCGCGGGATCGCGATCCAGATGCAGTCGTCGAGCTTTTTCTCTATCTTTCCGTTTTCCATGATTGGCCACACTGCGGGAACGTCGGTTATGAATTTCTTATTTAATTTAAGTTTTTGGAAGTAGCTATGATGCGCGCGCAGAATTGTATCCTCGAGGCAGTCGTATCGTATATTCTGGAGATACATCGAGTTGATCTTATGCTTTGTTTCAACACGAACAATCTTACGGCAAGAGACATTTTTCTTTCATTAGGCACATTAGGCGGGTAATTCCGATTGGGGGATGACCGCATCCTTACGTGAAGTGCTTTAAACGAAGTACAAGGGATTCTAATTTCACTTTGGAAAATTATCCGATGGCATATTCGAAGCGATGTTGATATGATCTTAAAAATTTATAATTGTGCAAGAATTTTGAGCATTATTTAATTTAAAGTTTTGAATTATATAATATAATATTAAAATTTCTAAAATTAACGTAGAATTTCATATTATTTAACGAGTGATGTTTATCTGTAAAGCGATGTAAATCTAAAGTGATTTTTAGTTTCACCATAATATGTCCATAGGGACCTGCAATCAATACAAAAATCTCGAATAATAATCAACATGTAAAGATAAAATGGATTAATCATAAGCACGATTTAGTTTATTGAAATGTTTGAATAGACAATAAAATAGCTACGTGATGATTTGCTTTTTTAGTCATCGACTTTCGTAGTTCGCGCTCGACGGTTCCGTGTCTTACTCGTTCTGCCAAAGTCAGTTTATGTTTTTTGTGAATGTGGGAGCAGAGAGAGAGAGAGAGAGAGAGAGAGAGAGAGTGAGGCGGCGAGTGGGTCGGGATGTAACAAGGCACAATACGAGAAACTCACGACTTAGCGAGGATTCAACGATCCTTTCCATGTTGGGTAGTGAGCATCGGAATAATATTGGCAGCGACTTGGAGTGGAGTTTGCCTTCGAGTCCTTCGCTGTGAGTTTGAGAGTCGGAGGCCGAGTCGTTTTCGTTCCTATTAAATATAAATTTTCGTGTTTATTCCATTGCGAAAAAGGACTCGAAAAGAAAAATCATTAGTATATATTTATGTTCTTGAATAAAATTATTGGTTGCACAATAACTTGATAGACGAACAAATTACTCTCATTTATTTATATATAAATCTCGGCGTTACAATGGTAATTTTATGTTCCGATGAGGAATAATTTTTATTGATCTCGTGTCGCTTGATTTTGTTGATCACAAAAATGTAATTACACGCTGTTCGCAAATTATGATCCCAGTTTGTTTTATTCTGTTTGTACAGTACTTTTGGATTTCAAATAAAACAAAAAAAATTTGACCTATGATATTATCGTTCGTTGGTTCTAAAAAAAAAAAATCTATAAATTTATAGGTATTTACAAAATTTATTAACAAAAAAATTGGTAATTTACATTTACGTGTTTTTTTTTTTCTTTTTTTTTTTTTTATAAAAATTGTTTGTATTTTTGCTAAGAAATAAATTTGAGCGTCAATTTACGAATGAGATTGTTTAAATGAATTGCATTTACTTTCATTTTATTAAAATATCATATATTTATATAAAATAAAAGTTATCGTTCTTAACAATAAAATATCCTATTATTAGTTAATATTAAATTATTAGTTAATAACACTAAATGTTAATCGTAAAATGAAAAAATGACGCATATACCCGTTTAAATACTGTTTATTGGCATTTACGTACCGAAATTCTGACAAATAGATATTATCAATTATAACAATAGTAATAAATAATAATATAGTAATTACATCAATTTATTTAGAACATTGCAATATAGGATTCGCGTAAAGTAATGAATAGTATGTAGAAATGTAATTAAGAGAATGATTTAGTAATAAGGCTTTTGACGTGAGAAAAGACTTGAAATTTTGTTTGAATGATGAAAATGTTAATTGAAGGAGAATGCAGGAAAGGAACAACATGCATCGTCATTTAAGACCAGGATAATAAAGGCAGAGGTGACGGTTTAATTATCCAGCGGGTTGCGGTCAACTCGCGACCGCCATTTTCGCACTTGGAATCTCTCGGTTGCTCCTT
>NW_011948427.1:5059583-5067093 GCF_000503995.2 Ceratosolen solmsi marchali | reverse complement strand
CTCCGCGTCTCCTTCGCCGCCCACAGTTGGTTAGTTATTTCGTTACTGCATGATCAACTCGATTAGTTAGTTGTCACGTTATCTTGTTTTGAATATATGAATTTGCCTTTATGTACTATATACGATGATTTTAAAGCGTACAGTGAATTTCCATAGTAACAGCGTTTTTAATGTAAATTTATGCAAATCGAGGTTTTTAGCAGGCAATATAAACACATAATGTCGAGTAGTTATAATTGTAATATTATTCCAGCTATCAGTAATATCCAAATTTTAATAATTTTGTTAGTAAATAAATAAATAAATTTAATATAAAATTTAATTTGACTAAAAGAAGTCTATTATAAAATTTATAATGTTTAGTATCGTATTGATAAAAATGAGTCGAGTCCGCGATGCGATCTGGTGAGGTCGTATATATATATATATATATATATATATATATATATATGAGTAAGCGTACTCTTGGCGATTTTAATTAAACTTAATGAACTTTAAAATAAGAGACTCGAATAACTTATTCTGATGTGGATATTTGATTGTGTCGCACTTGGGGCGTTTGAGTTCACTCGTGATTGTCCGTCTCGTTTACTGCTTAATACGATCCTACTACGATTCATAATAAAAAAAATAAAAATATTTTCAATATTTGTATTGAGCATTGGCAACGTATTATAAAATAATCATAATAATTGCTTTGTGCATAATATAGCGGCTGATACAATAAAGGCTAATTTTAGCAGTGATGTTTAGCGAACCTCGAGAAAGAAAATTAAGTAAATCCGATCTCTCGGTAAGATGCTGGAAAGGTGACAGCTCCTGCACATTCATCACGAGGACTCCACGGTCTTAACATAAATCCGACAGAATTTAACAGTTGGATAGTAGATTGAAGTAGTAATGTTGATAAAGATGGAGATAATTTAGGATAATTATAAGCAGTACGTATGCCAATCACATATTATAGGAAAATGTTATCATATCGTATGTCTACAGGCTAAGCAAAAGAAACGATAGTTGATTTTATCTTCCAGCAATAATAGATCCATCATTGCAATAATATATTTCTAATATAATATTTCTCATATAATTTCTCTTATAAAGTTTGTTTTTCTTTCTTCTTTTTTTATTTTGAAGTGTGTAATGAGAAAAATATTCGAATATTTAGAAATATTATAAATAGCGTAATGGCATTATGATAAAAGAGAATCATCCAAGAAAATGTACAGGATACCAAATTAACAAGGCTCGCTGTCTATTAGAGAGATTAATTATTAATATTTATTAATAACAATTGGCTTATTAGGAAATTTTTAAATGTTAAATTGTGAAAGTGAGATGACAATTCACAATATAATATAAATAAGTAGTTTGAAGGTGGATTATCATCCATTGCAATATACGAGTATTACTCGGTCTAATATTCCCGATGATCTCGAAGCAACAGTGTTAGCAGCATCCAAGAGCGTAGTTAGATAATTGACAGATATCATCAATGTTTATTTAAATACTACATATATTAATTCAAATGCTTTCGGCATTTGCACTCGGTATATCGCGTGCCTGTCTGTTCGACTCCTGGCGTCTTGCCGTCCGTCGGCCGAAAGCTCGTGATAAATATTTTCTGGCACTGTCTTTACATAGTGAAGCTTCACTCCGCGTTTTCTCAATTCCTCGCCAAATCTGGCTTAGGCTTTCTATTCTCATCGTAAATTTGGATTTTTGCTTTCTTCCGTATGGCGAGGGTTTTGCGCGAAATTTTCAAAAATTTCACGCTCCTATAGCTGTAGTCGTTAAGCTTCGAGTGTCTTTGACAGTAAATTGTCTTTTACTATTGTTAATTAATTAATCGCGCGATTAATCGTCTTGCTCTGATTTTTATAATAATTTAGCTTTGAATCTCGCTTTTTGGAAACGAAGTCGAATGCGCTATCTCGCCTCTTATATTTATATTTCTTACTATATAAATGAGTGATACATATACGCATATATGACATTATATTTTAAAATATCTTTGTCTCCATAGTTTCTGAACTTTCAAAAACTTTGCATTTACGAAAAATGGACAAAACTTTTATCTGAATAATGTTTTACCGAAAGTATTATTGATGAAAAAAATTGTTTTTATTCCCAAAAGTACGATCGATATAAAATTACTTTAAATTAAAAGTACATTTTATGAGAATAAAAATAAATTTTTCTATTGGAATTAATATGAACAAAAAACAAAACGAAAAACTTTGGAAAATCGCGTGTGATTAATAATTTAAAAAATCGATACACTTGTTTAAAGAATTTAGAAAAATGCTATTTTTGCTTTGAAATTAAAACTCTTTTTCTTCTTTTCCGAATTGCTGAGAACCTTTAGTGTGTGTGTGTGTGTGTGTGTGTGCGCGCGCGCGCGCGCGCGCGTTTATGGGTAAGTTTCCAAGGAAGTTAAGCACTTATGCAAAGAAAATTATTAGATCAATTATTAAAATGATTATAATGCTTATAAATCTCGTGTAAAATTCGTCTGCCATAGAATCAGTCAAAATTTATAAATTCATTGGAAATTATAGAAAGACGCGTGTTGATTAAATTTATCAATGATGGTTGAAGCTGCCGGCACATAATTTATGCTACGAAATGAGTGCTGCTCCTCCAATCTCGAGAATATTAATTTTGTATTCCGTATGCTTCTATACGTCGCTACCATAAATCAACATCTTGCGCGTAAATCACACATGTATGAATACTACTTTCCACCCCCTCCCGGCTTCCCTTCTTCGCCACGCGCAACCCTCTTTTGCGCTCCTGCATTATCAGCGCTGCTACTAGCCCAAGTATTCGCGATACAGCGGGACCAGCGGCATAAATAAAGTTGGAGAAATCGTAAAAGGGACGTAGCATTAACGAGATTGTACGTTAAAGTAAATAATAGGTTTTAAAATAATTATGTTAGAAAGACGATACGGGCTTATGCATTGTGTGCTGTAAATAAGACTGACTGCCAATTTTTAAATTGAATATGCGACATGTCGTAGTTATTATTTTCTCTTCCTCTCCTTTAAATGCATTGTGAAATATCAATATTAATAATTTTGGCATGAAATAATTAAGCTCGGATGATTATTATAAAGGCAATAAATGTCTTTATTTGCATCGGTCTATATTTTTAATTAACTTCATGCGCTAGTACATCGTCTTCGCGGGACAGTAGAAGGGGAAGTAAATTTAGCTAGGATTATTTTTCATAAATAAATGGGATTTATAAGCGTAGGAACGTGTGACTTAATATTGATACGAGTAACTACAATCATATCATTGATCGCAATTGTAGTAGCGAGAATGATATGTAAGTGTCTAATGCGCAGATCGACAGGCACAAAAGGGAAATCGATGGTAGTCTGTCAATGAAAAGCCACTCTGATACGTAACAAGGAGGGAGGATAACGATAATGGAATTATAATTCTAATTTAACTTTCAATGACACGAGTACTAGCCATGTGGTTTAAGCTTCATTCATTTCTCCCAATTTTTCCACCCATCGCTCGCTGCACTTTTCAGGCTATGCAATTTTATCCCGGCTTTTTAAAATGTCCTGGAATAGATTAGTTAGTTTCCTTAACATATTCAACTGTCATTAATAAGTCAGCTGCAGTAGATGGTAAATCAGTTGTTAAAAAAGATGACATATTATTTTACAACTGGTTTAATTTTGGGTCCGTTTAATTCTGTTTGTCCCACAGTTATTTGTAGTGGACAGAACATATGATTTACGACTGTTTAATCGTTATAAATTGAGTGCTCAACATTACCAAATCAATTACCAAATCTAAGATACATATTGTGATTTTTAACGTAAGTATAATGGTTATAAAAAACTGCGCGTGTTATAAAAAATTATATTCAATATTAGTATAAAGTTTATAATGCCGTTTAGCTTTTATTAATTTACAGTATTATATTGGATTGTGAGTTACCAAAGTCGATTGAATTAATTATTTTTATATTTGATACGAACCGATGGTTCCCTAATTAATTAGTAAGCGTACATTATATGTGTCTTCATAATAGTTTATCTTATTACTTAGTTTTCTTTTACGACGATTAAACTATAATTCGTTACGTTACATGACGTATTTATAAAAACAAAACAAAAACAAAAAAAAAAAAAAAAAGAAAGAAAAGCAAGTATTAATTAGCTTGCAAAGATCAAAGATTTTTAAACTAAAATCTCTTTGTAGATTTTTAGTATTATGATATTATTAATCCGGATATTGTATAAATTTTAACGAACTTGGTATAGTAAAAACAGTCGCGCTGAGTAAAAATCCATGCTCAGCGACATTTCGAGCACTCAAGTTCTTTAATATTATTAATTATTAATAAATATTATATATCCTGATGTTTCTTCATTGTTCTTATTCAGTTAATCTATTTATATTTTAAGGAACGTTGTTAATTAAGAATTTATGCGAATTTTTAATAAAATCGTCAGAGATTTTTTTCAAATTATGATGTAGATAATGGAATACTTTTAATTAATCTCGAGCAGATCCTCTCAAATTCCACGTTGCACGTCCGGTTTCAAGGAAAGTGGATTCACAAACGCAAATCTACATACCGACGGATGCGTAATTCTGAAGGTTCGTATGGGCGATGGTGATCGTGAAAAAGGATGAAAAACAAGCTTTATCGTGGAAAGTATAATTTTCCTCGTAGCTTGAGCGCGAGACAAAGGCAGGAGCGGAGGGAAAATTAATTCACGCCCTCTACCAAAGAATAATCACTTCGACAAACATAAAGAACGATCTGCGAGGAGATAAAAAAAAAAATAAGAAAAAAAGAAAAAAGAACAGAGCCTTTCCGGTATAAGCGAGTAGGAGAAATTTATGAGCTTGGTAGATAGAGAGAAACAGACGTACCATCGTACCTCGGCGAAGGGTCGTCACCGTCGCTCCCAGAATCAACGACAATTTCCTTTCCTCGTGGGACTCGGCGCCTCGTCCCACTAGCGTGTAAAAACTGCATGGCCGTAGGATAAATGAAGGGTCGGCGTGGAGAGTCGGGACTCGGCCAGATGGAAAAACAGGGGAAAATACTGGCGTTCGCACTTGAAAAAATAGCGCCAATAACGTCGGCTGGGCATAAAGGAGCCTCGACTCGTGAAACTGCTACCTCTGCGGATCATTTTTCGCGAGCGTAATAGGAGTACGGTTTTGTACAAATTTTCGCGAGATTATGCACGAGGTGTGTACCGAAGCTGGTTTGAGATAATTAACTTCACGCTCACCGTCCCGTCCTCTTCATTTTTATCCCGTGCTGGGCCAATAATTCACAATTGACAATCGAACGTCGATGGAGCTTGTTTATCTAGCACCTGTCAACGGTGCCCTCGCTAAAATCCAATTTTATTTATTTCTACGGTCACAGGTATAGTCTCCCCTCCCCTCGTCCTCATCGTGCAATTCGAACGCCTCGCGCTTCGTTAATGGAAACAATAAAATTCCTACGATTATAAACGAGGTGCTTCATCGTTATCCGTCCGAATTTTACATTTAGAATTGCGTAATGCGTTATGTAGCCTTTCGCTCGGACTGCGCAAGTAACGCCAATTCCTCGACAGCCCAAGCAAAATACGCAAATAATTTTTCATAATCCATTGATAATCACATAATCACGCCAGTCGTCTATTTATTCATGATGTCCGAAAATTCGTTTTATTAATTTATTTCAATTCCATTCCATTAAAAATCCATTGCCATTGAACGATTATCGAATTGGAGTTCATTGGCGTTGAGACTCGAGTTTCGAAACGTTGGGTCGATCGACGTAGTGGGAGTGAGAGAGCAGCCAAAGCTCGTGAATGGCGAAAAAAATCCGTATAAACAATGTAGATACTAACGACGAGAAATTAGCTTGAAGCCTGACGTGGTAAGACACGCGAGAAGAGCTGCTCGATCAATCGCAAGGATGGCAAAGAAAACAATTTCGTCGCAAGTGGCGAGCAGCTCGAAGGGAGGAGCATCGCCCATCTCGGCTGTAGGAGACAACAAAAAAATAAGGGAGAATAGCCAGGCCCCACCCCGTGTTGCCAGACCACCGAGACAAGTGCGTGCCGGCACGCGTTAATCGCTACGCGAAAATTCAGACTTCCCCCTGGAGAGTCGAGGATTGGTAGGGTCGATGCTCTCGAAGCTGCCCTAGAATGGAAATGGGGAAAATATTTGCTCGCTCGTTTGACTTGGCGGGCCTGTAAGTGCCGATATTACGTCGAGTGTGACCTTTGCTAATTTCACATAGTGCAGCTCGGTTGAAAAGCGGTTGTTTTATAGGCTTTTTCTTGTCTCCATTAGATCGGCGTGACGTGATCCCTCGGCTTTCTGGCGAATGTGCGACCGAAGAGCAAAAAAAGAAGAAAAAAAAAAAGGAAAAAAGAAAAACAAACGAGACCGGGCATTCCCTGACACTTGTATTCTCGACGCTTTAATGCCTCGAGAGTCGCACAAACATTATTAATCGCGCACACTCGAGATTAATGTTATTTATTTTTAAATATTATAATCAGATGTTGGTTAGCGATTAAAACGATTCAAATGGCTGGCCTAATTAAGGAAATAAATACCTTTGATCATGCGATGTTTGCACGGCTAGGTCAAATATTCTTGGGAAATTCAAGAAAATTGGGGAAAGTGGGAGATGTCGGTAATTGGCAGCAATGGCTTTCGAATCTCCGTACCAACAATGCTTTTCGCTTCTACTAATGCAGCGTGCAATAATGAATGGTAAGAAATAATTGTGCGGCATAAGGATCAAGCGGAAAACGTAGAGTTTGATCGTGATAGGGAGATTGTGCGCGCGCAGAACGCACAAAATGGGATTTTAGTGGCAAGTGAAAGTGACGTGAAAACGGAAAGACAATCGAATTGAGTAGATAGGCGGGCAGTCTAATGGGAAAATTAAAAAGAACAACTAGCGATTGAATGAAATGTTCGAGAGGGGGAAGGAGCCGGGGCCTTTGTAAGAAAGCCGGTTTGCGGAGAGAGAGAGAGAGAGAGAGAGAGAGAGAGAGAGAGAGAGAGAGCGAAAGGGAAGACAGAAAAGAGCAGCGTAACGAGCCAAGGGAGTAACGAGAAGGGGCAAGGGGACGTGGATGTGAATATGACTCGATACGCAGGGGACTCGTGCTCCCATTCTCCTCCCCTTCTCATTCGAGGCTCTGCTGCGTTCTGGTAATTGCGCTCACGCTCTATGTAGATCCACTTACAGTGATTAAAAACTGTCCTGCTGAGCATCATCTCTCCACTCCCGATTCCGTGTTCTGCTGACAGAAAGAGAGAGAGAGAGAGAGAGAGAGAGAGAGAGCGCGAGAGAGAGAGAGAGAGAGAGGGAGATAAAGAGAGAATTTTTACTGCATGATCTTCCGTGGCGCTACTATTTTCTCGCTCTTCTCCTACTTTCCATTCTTCTCATTCCTTCCTTCCTTCCTTCCTTCCTTCCTTCCTTCCTTCCTTCCTTCCTTTT
>NW_011948427.1:5041369-5059371 GCF_000503995.2 Ceratosolen solmsi marchali | reverse complement strand
TTCCTTCCTTCCTTCCTTCCTTCCTTACTTCCTTACTTCCTTTCTTCTTTCATCCTATCTGCGAGTGCAGAGTGTCGAAAGCACGACGCCAAGGTGATTGAAATTATAAGACTATGATGGATGCGAGCGAAAAGGCCGACCCTACTATTTGCTAAACACTTGAACTTTACCGTGTACCTGCCCTATTTTCTCTTCCTTATTCAAAATAATGCGCATTTATTATTAAAATATGCGTATTTTACTATTCAAATTTCAAATTTGTCTCTATTTTAACATTAAGGGGCACGTTTACCCTTACATCCAACCCGGCGCTGGCGTTCCATTAACTTTAGTAACAATAGCAATTACCTTCTTTAAATGCCAGTCCGTTTTGATCGTTGATCGTATAGAGCTAGCTACAGTCGAACAATACATACAACAATACGATACAAAATACCTTCCCATGTATTATGGTGAGAAATTACTTTTGCGACTTACAAGTGAGGCAATATTATTAGAAATCCTTGGTTAAATCACATCGATGTTAAAAGGTCATTAAATTATGTCGATACGCAGAGGAGGCAAAGCATTCTATTAAAGCTGAAGAATTATCAGCTTGAATGTTATTAATAGAAATAAAGATATAAGGCATAAAGATGTACATTTAATCATAATATGGATTGGCTTATTGTCATTGTATGATTTTTTTTTTTTTTTTTTTTTTTTTTTTTTTTTTTTTTTTGAAAATAACGGACACTCGAATGCGCAAAATTCTCATTCCAATCTGAAGTTGTTTTCGTAAATGAGTTTGGAGGAAGATTGCAGTCTTCCCGATATCACGAGAGAGAAATATAAGTTCGCAAAAGTGACGTAATAGAGTAACGGCCTTCGGACTCGAAACTGAAAGCTGACGATTATCATCTCGTGGACGTTGGCTCGACTCAAGCGGCCGCTTCTCGGTGCAGCCTAAAGTCCTCCTTCCCTTAATTGGATTGATATCAGCTCGAGTCATAGGAGACCTGGCGTGCCGCCCGAGCAATTTGTTAATTGCTGTGCCCGATGACGAGTCCCGGTGCTCTGGGTCACAAGGGCCTGGGGAATTATCTTCTTTGGCATATCACACGCATTACCGCCCTCTATTTCGGCCTCATCAAAAATCCTGGCTCCAGTTAGTTTTAATGAATCCTGGCCAAATCCCCGATCCCGTAACAAATGCGTAATTGGCTTTTGCGGCTCTACGGTCTAAAGAAATTTTCCTTTAGGTTGAATGATACGAAGCCTTGTGCGTGTGAATTACTGTGCATTACACGGGCTCTCGTTGCCGGATGCAATTAATAATTAATCGCGTATCTGCGCATTAAACACGTTTGAGTGTGGAGAAATTTTCCGGATACTGTGAAAAGACATTGATTGGCAAAGTCTTGGAAAGTTCAGTTCATCGTCCATCGCTTTATTTAAATTCTCACGACATTTTGCACCAGTGTCGATCGGTTTTCCAAACATAAAAAAACATTTAAACGAATCTCACACGGATAGTAGAGCAGAGAGCAGAGAGCAGAGAGTAGAGAGTGAGATAGAGCAGATAGAGCAGATAGAGCAGATAGAGAGAGAGAGAGAGAGAGAGAGAGAGAGAGAGAGAGAGAGAGAGAGAGAGGGCATTCTTATTTAAATAGAGGGTAAAGGAAAATATACAAGCAGGCGTAGGTAAGGCTTGGAGTGTCAGACAAGACAATAAGGCTTATTAATATTCGAGGCGCGAAAGTCAAATTCGACGAGTTGGCGATTATTCACGAGATTCGTCCTCGCGAGAAAGGTAGAGTCGAGAATGGCGTACGTAGTAGTAACGCGTTGTCGTGCCAGTCTGGATAATCGAATTAAGCTCTAACAGATGTACCCGTCGAGGTTTAATAAGCGCCCGAGGGTCCATTACAAAATAATGATCTGTCATCTTGCAGTTTTTTGCTCTCCCCCCCCCCTCCCCAATTCCACCCTCAATATTCAGTTGGGTTATCTGATCTCTGTGTTTGGAGAGCGGAACATTCATATTTGCATGTTGAATTAAGATTTTAAATTAAGAAGGCATTATGTGCAATTCACATGTTTAGTAGTACGCATTGCGATAATTGCGACATTACGTTGAATATGACACGTATTTATAAACGAGGACATCTATATTCTTCTATTCGCGAATTATTATCTATTATATTAGGCCAATAATTACAAACTATATGTTTAATAATAATTTGAATGGTCGGCTAATGCGAGGACAAAATAAAGTATGTACGTTTCTCTGTTTGGCTTATTTATTAATAGAGTATTCGTAAGAACAATTTGTACTTTCACGCCATCTAAGAATCCAATAGTAATTGAATTTTCGAATGTAGAAACGCGCAAATTTTATCTCGTTGCATTAGTATTCCATTATTTTGTATTAGTATTCCATTATTTTTAAAGACTTCTCATTTTGTAAAGTAGTTGAGCGTTAATTTCATCGAATAAAGTATATTGTTTCTTAGGTACATGAATTTGTAGTTTGCTCTATAGGAAGAAAGTAAAATTTCACGATTTTATTACTATCTGCATTGTAAATTAATGAGGGAGACCGTTTGACCGGGAGCGAAAATTCTTACATGAATCAACTATAAATGCAATAGTCGCTTATCTTAGACTCCTTGCATTCCACGGACTATGAACTTTTATCTCTTTGCACTCTACTCTTTATCACCGGTCGATATTTTACTTAATGCTAAGTAAGCACTTAAGCGAGTTGAGGGAACGAATGTACGAGACTGCCAATTATATAATATCATCATACGTGGTTGTTTGATTTACATCGATAGCCAATCTATACGAACAAATTGCCAACAAAAACAAAAAACCTAAAAAAATGCACAAAATCAGCGTTTATTTATTTTAGTATTTATTTATCTATATTATTTTTCTATTTCAAGTACATTATATAGCAAAGTAATCCAAATATAACGAGAGGAAATACTTGGATTGAAATACGTTATAAATACCGAAGCGGTCCATTATAGATAAAGCCGGTCAATGGCAGAAGGTGCGTAAGAAAGCAATGGGAGAGGTAGGGGGCGCTGAGCCGCGGTAAAAAAAAAAAAAAAAAAAAAAAAAATCAAACACAAAGAGAAAAAGTTAAATCAAAGCTTCGGCTAGTGAAATGAGTAAACAACGAAGCAGAAATCACCGACTGGCCATGCATGTCTAGAATTCGTAATGAGAAGGGAATCGGCGAGCGCATGCCGATAAGCCATTATTCGCCTCAACTGGCAACTTCGAGTCTTTTCATGCGTTGCGAGCATTTGCTTTCAATTCTTCGGATTGTTATATAAGCACATTTGGCTTTCGTTAATATCTTCCTTCTCCATTTTAAATGTTAAAATTTTATTTCGTGTAGACGGAATTGGCAATTTTCATTTCATTCTATAGGAGGTTAACGTTTTAACGTCAATATTTTGTCTCTTTAAAAAGAGTGCACGAGTGGGTAGGTCTAAGTCATAAATTGTTTAACCTGCCAATATCACTCACGTACAATTATGGCCAATATAATTGACAATGAAAGGCGGCTCGACGAGTGCAGGAAGAAATATCGGAGGACGGGCGAAGGATGTGATTGTTCGACGATCTCCTTTCGCGACGGATGCTCATCTCGATCGATCTCGATCGAGCTATAATTAACCTACGGGAATTTCCCTCTCCTACGTAATGCCTCTCGTTAAACCGCAGTGCCAAACCCCGACATCCGCCATTACGTCACGGGCGTCACACTGTCAATCAGGCGAAAGAGGTAGGATGCCAAACACCAGCTCGGCTGGCTGCTCTCTCCACCAGCGCCTCGTCCATCACTCAGTCGTATTATGAAAACGCGAGCGATCCCCTCTCTACCATTGAATACACATTTGCTCGGCTTAATCCCTGCGTACCGCAAACGCTGGCTTTTCCAATGGCAAAACGTTGTCCCGCGCCAAACCTGTCGTCGATCCCAATGGCTGGCAGATGTTACGGCGCTCCTGCCGAACGTGTCCCACTCTCCGGGGCGAGCGAAGATGCAGCTCTTCTCCTGATTAAATATTTATCCGTCATCGCCGACGACATCTGTCGCGACAATCTCGCGTTTTATTTGACCCGACTATATTTGCTCGGCGTTAGAGCGCTCGCGCCCACATAGCTCCGCACATGTCGAGCTCTTTACGCCCGCGCACCCGCACACCCACACACCCACACACGGGGAGCCCACGTCCAATTCGCTGGAGCAAGCGAATTTTCCGTTGACCTTGGAAGATGTTTGATCGTGAGTGGAAGGACGAAGGATCCTCGAGTCTTATCTCACGCAGGTCCAATGAGCGATGCTTTTCCTTTCCGTCGTGCAGCTTTATCCACCAAATCTCCGCCGCCTACGTTCGCGTCACGGATATTCGAGCCTTCAAATGATTTCGAGCACCTTTTGCAATCCGCAAAACATACCTGACGTTGACATTAAAGAAAATTCTGTGGCTCGGTATATTTAGATGTCCCTTTAATAGTGACCGATCGACCACATAAAACGTATCGTGTTGAAAAATTATAACTCAACTTGTTACGCTCAAACTCCAACTCTTTAACGTCGCTATTTTCTCTTGGCTTATAACGGTAATTTGGCGCTGACGTTCGACATAATTCCGTTACAATGGATCGACCGTTTTATAAACTCGTTGGCCAACTCTGTATTTTAATGGCTATAAATGCCGGTATTTTTTTCACATTAGCAATATTCGAATGGAATATCGTATGGTTTATATGGAATATCGTTTGGAAAAATTCATTGGCTAAATATAAAATTAAGATTGTAACTTTAATAAGACTAATTTTCAAAAAAGGTTTGCCACATAAATTATGGCCTCGTTGAAAGATGTGCAAAAATTGAATTTGAATTTGAATTTGAATTTGAATTTGAATTTGAATTGATGTGGACGGCCGTCGTAGGCATTCACCTTTGTTACTTCGTTGCCTCTAAGTGGGGAAAACGAGGTTGGTGAGGCGCCAAGCCGCGGATGCATTAGGAACAGTAGGAACCGCACCGTAACCCTTAATACTCGTGACCGCAAGCTTCATTTATATGCATGAGCCGCACCCGCTGACTTGCCACTCGCCTCTTCACCCTTCGGGAATTTCGCTTCCGGTGATCTCGGCCGAGAGGACCAATGGAACGAGCGAGTTCAAAACGCTTGTTCAAGCGATCGAATTTTGAGCGAACGTCGATGCTTGTTGGTTCGGTAAGGCCAATCGCTTTTATTGCTCTATTTGCTGAAAGGGCTGGATCATGCTGATAGTGCGCTCGATATTTAATTGACACGGAATTATACGTCTTATGCGGATATTGTAGTGTTGTCGACAATGGATGCTGGACAGCGAATATCGATGCATCGTCATACAGTTATTGAAAAATTTAATTCTCTATCTATGCGAGTTGTGTATACGTTATTCTTGACGAGCGTACATT
This sequence comes from Ceratosolen solmsi marchali, assembly GCF_000503995.2. Classification (NCBI taxonomy): domain Eukaryota; kingdom Metazoa; phylum Arthropoda; class Insecta; order Hymenoptera; family Agaonidae; genus Ceratosolen; species Ceratosolen solmsi. The sequence goes on along the minus strand of NW_011948427.1, from coordinate 5,053,895 downwards.
TGGCCTTGAATATCATCGTCTTTGGCGTGCCATTTCGCACGAACCTTTTCATAGTCCGTCTTATTGCATGAGGAGATGAAACTTTTCCATTTTAAAAGACATAAATAAATTAAAAACGAATAACGAGATTTCAAGTCTCTGTAGAATTGTGAAAATGGCTGGGCCTCGATAGAGTTGGAGTGTCGTACGAGAATTTCGGGCAAAAAGGGAACGGTCGCGTAGAAAAGGGACAGGAATGAAAAGCCGAGGCTGATAAAAATCCAATAACCGATGTTTGCCATATATGGAAAGGGTAATCACGTTCATCACGCTGTGTGTCAATTCGTCATTCTGTTGAGTCGATCTGTACAGTGAAGCGAAACGGTCCAGTCGTTAGCCAGGAGCGGACGCCTCGATTGGCGATGGCGGCGGTGGGGACTGAGGGGGGAGAGAGTAGCCGTTCGCTCGAAAATCTTGATGAATAATGAACGGGACGTTTTGCGCTCTTAAAGCTCGACATTGGGAATAATTTTGACAGTGTCGGCGTCGTGAAGAATTTGTAAGTAACATGTCGTTTTAATCGATATACTTACGACGAAACTATGATGAATATCGTACCAATGAGCTTCGTGTCATTTCATCTATTATTAATTGTGTCATTCATTAATTAATAGGTCTTTCGCATTAAAAAAAAAAAAAAAAAAAGAAAAGAAATAAAAAAGCCAATTAATGACATACAAAAACAATTTTTATAATAAATAATATGTGTCACGAACTTATGTCATATCTGTTAAATGCTTCATGTAACTCTAGTAATAATATAAAAATAATATTAGCGAAATTTATCGTAAAATCTTACTCCGTCGCATATTATGAAATATAATATATATATATATATATATATATATATTAAATCTTTATTGGATCATATGAAATGACGTATAAATTGATATCTACTATTCGATAAATTTTATTGCTCTATATTTTTTATTGTTTCTTGATTATTAAGTAGTTTATTATATTTCATTTCATTTTATATATATATTTTTTTTGGTCAAGATAAGCTTTCAGAAAAAATCAGAACTCTTCAATCAACAGTCTATTAGATGTCATAGAAATGAAATTTGGATTTGTCCAAATTGATGATAAGAGCCTTTCAATAGCACATGCATTCATTAAATAATTGTTTATCGCTACACTTTACTATTTTGTCAATAATAACCAATATTAAAGTATTTATTAATTCAAAATTTTTATATAATTTATAAATAATCAAATTTTTTTCTATTATCGAGTTGTTATTTTATGTAATTACTCTATTTTTAATTTGTAATTAGAATAAGGATTGAGATTTTAAGATTTATGGCTCTTTTAAGTCATTTGTCGAATATTCATTATATCGTCGATGACATTTTATGTAATTTTTAACGTTAAACGTTAAAAGCTATGAGAATCATTATGAAGATATTTAACGATATATAACTTAACACGAGAAATCACATAAATGCATTATAAAATTCTATGAGAATAAAATTTATAGGATTACATTTAGTTTTGGAATATCTTATCTGATATACGCATTAATACAGACAACCGAAATGTATAAAAGTATATAGTAGACATAAACATGACAGTATTGTAATTACTATTTTAATTGCTATAATAATCATAAGTTTTTAAGTACATTTTAAATATACTAAGTCCTTACTAAGAATTCTTATCAGTACAATAGTATTAATTTAAAAGAAGAAATTTAGGAATAATATTGTAGAATAAGAAGTATGAACAAACTTGCGGTGTTTTAAAACGAGGTAGGTAAGGAAAAGATTGACATAAATTATCGTAGCTCGTACGGGGAGGTTTTACTGGCGATGAAAAATTATAAAGAAAAAGAAGGTAGCATGCAGAGTAGCGCCAGCGAATGAAAAGAGGGAAAAGGGATGCTAGAGCATAGTCGTGAGTGTACATACACTCAGTGTGTGTACATAGAGTGAGTTGACCGTCCAGACGAGCGCTTAAGCAAACACAAATCCACTGCTTTAACATGCAGCTCACCACGTATGTGAGAGGGCGAATGTTTCGTTTGTTTTATTTGTTAAATATTTCATTTGCTAGACACGGTCGTGGCTCGGGTCAGCCAATTACATTCTGCGCGCGATTGTCGAGGGAACCATTGAAGAAGGGGCAGATAGGTCGACGCATGACGGTCGGGGCGGGAGCGCGGCCAGAGCACGTTGGCGGGAGGGGGCGGGGGAGAGGGTTGGCGATGGTGGCAATAACGTGGTTTTGCGATAACGAAGGATGGACCATCTCTTATCGTTACAAAGATGGTTGGAAAAACTTTTAGAAAAATCTTCCGCTTCATTCTTAGCTTGAAATTGGTCGCCCAATTGACTTGTTATTGAAAAATTTGCGACGTTAATGTGCGCAATTTTTGTTATGAGCTTTATTCTTATATTCTTGTAAGTCGGAATTATAATGTTATTTTTCAACAATCAAATTACATCTTTAATTATTTAATTGTAATTGCTTATTAATAATAAGTCTATTTCTATATTTTTAATGAAGTACTTTTAACTAATGAAATGACTTGGCAGTATTGTTAAAAAAATTAATTTCAAGTTTCTTGCGTTTGAGAACTGAGTGACAAATACACGACTTAAATAGTTTTGCACTATATTCATTCACACGCTACTTACATGTTATTAATACGAAAAGTACGTGCATCTATTATTTCTTTGGTACTTTCGGATACTGAGGTGATGAAATTATTCTGCATTATTAATTTGCATATTATTAATTATTAGGCATATGTGTCAGTTAAATAATTTAACAGTACATACAGGCCAAATGCGATACATAATGAAGTTGATATAGAAATTAGCTGTTTGTGTTGTGGAACTCCTCTGAAATTATCGAAAATTGTAGGTTTCAATTATTAATGAAATTCTAAAGAAGCAGGTATTGTGTCTTGTCATAATATATTTAAGTTTCGAGGAAATAAATTGTTAGCAAGCATTTAGTTAGTTATAATACAGTGCATAATATAAATGTATTTGACAATAAGATATTTCATCCAACAAAATGTATTTATTATCGAACACTAATTGACAATGAATAAATAATTGATAAATTAAATTTATTATTTCTAATTAATGTCTAACGGAAGACGTTTGTTTTGTGTTAAAACTTCTTCGATAACGGGGCCAGATCGATGTAAGTTTATATTATAAAATGTATACATATATATATAAATAATAGTATACTAGTGTATAGTATAGGTATACTGTACCAGGAATTTTATATGCAGATAAACAATTGAAACTTTCAGCTAATCATATTTAAAAGACAATAAAAAGATTTCCCAGCGCCTTGACATTGATCACTTTTTCGTTAAGTACGCAAGCCTAATTGGAGAACAATTGCCAAGGAAAGTTTGTTTCTAATTGCAGGTTTGGTTCCAAAATCGTCGCGCCAAATTTCGCAAGCAGGAGCGTCTCGCCCAGCAAAAGTCCGGATCCTCGCAGTCCGGAGGCTCAACTATCGACGGAGGCTCATCCGCAGGGGGTGGGGCTCCCAGTCCACTGTCCGGTAACGTGAAAGCCGAGGGTCACTCGCCCCGTAGCCCAGCAACCCCACCGAGCAGTAATACAGAAGTGAAACCAATCGCCAATCAGAATCTGCTTAGTGTCAAGCACCAGCAGCAACAGCAGCAACAGCAGCAACAGCAGCAACAGCAGCAACAGCAACAGCAGCAACAGCAACACCAGCACAGCGAGGCCCACACCGGGGACACGGGAAATTCGCCCAACGGGCGGGTGGGTGGCGGTGCCTGGGGTTCATGCAGTCCTCGGCCCTTCTCCGCGGCTCTCCCGCCCTATCTCCTCGATCCCCTGCCTCTCAAGACGGCGAATCTCTATTGAAGATACTTCTCGAGGGCACCTGACGTCTACAGTCCATTAATTTCCTGTCGATGTTCGCGAGGATGTTCGCGGAAGTCGCGGGACGATGAGACGAATGCTCGTTTCCGGCGAGGTTAGGCGATCGCGAGACTTTGCATTCGGAAGATGAATAATCGAGGTCCGAAGCGTCCCCTATTGACTAATCGACCTTATCGTATAACCATTCGCTTATCGCAGGTTATTGGAATACCTTTTTTTTCTTCGTCTGTTGACGCACTCTGCTGATGCGTTCGAGCTCGACGAATACGTGCGATTTACGAATAAGGTTAGACTTTATGGAATTTTTCGTCAAATGAATATTCCTCGAATTACGATAACTTCGTATAGGCTTTAGCGAATAGACGACATCGGCTTTTTCTTGTAAATTTTCATACAAATAAATTGGCTTTTTATTGCTTTTGTTAATTGGGTTTGATATTATTAAGGTAAATCGATTTAACGTGCGCAAATGTCGGATAATCCATACGTATAAACTGATTTCGTGATTTTACATTTATGGTAGCACGAAGTAAGCTTTGCATATCAGTTTTTAAGTAAATTTCAAGCATATAATAAATACAGAACTACGTTCATCACATAACAATATATATAAAAGATTTAATGTAAATTATCGATAAATTATAGCTTCGATATTTCAGCAACAAGTGTAATAAAATCAAATCATCTATTATGATTTACATATTATAAAATGATTCGTTTAAATTTTCTTCCATTCAATAAAAGAAAATTCGCTTCATTAAATAAAGAGCGCAAAAATTTTATTACGCTAATTTATTAATAATTATAGAATATTATTCGCTAAAGCATCGAAGTATCTGTCTCAATGAGTTTTCGAGATAATAATATAAGAAAGCGCATCTAACATTGTACATATAGTCGTTTTTGTCGCTAGACCGATTAAGGATTCGTGCTGAGGATAATGAGGACTTAATTAGCTTGTTAATTATCGATTTATTATTTTCCTAATATAATTTGATACGATATTTCAGCCTTCGAAATATGATTAACATTTAATTAATATTCCAACGAATATATTGTAATAATATACGATCATAATTTTTTCTTTACATTTTTATAATAGATGTCTAATTATTAAATCGAATAATAACAAAATTACACGTAATTTCATTAGCGTATTAAATTTTCACTTTCAATATGACTAAATACATAAAAAAATCCAAAATAAATAAAATTGTTTTATATATGAAAAAAAAAAAAATAAATAAATAAATAAATAAATAAATAAATAAATAAATAAATAAATAAATAAATAAATAAATAAATAAATAAATAAATAAATAAATAAATAAATAAATAAATAAATAAATAAATAAATAAATAAATAAATAAATAAATAAATAAATAAATAAATAAATAAATAAATAAATAAATAAATAAATAAATAAATAAATAAATAAATAAATAAATAAATAAATAAATAAATAAATAAATAAATAAATAAATAAATAAATAAATAAATAAATAAATAAATAAATAAATAAATAAATAAATAAATAAATAAATAAATAAATAAATAAATAAATAAATAAATAAATAAATAAATAAATAAATAAATAAATAAATAAATAAATAAATAAATAAATAAATAAATAAATAAATAAATAAATAAATAAATAAATAAATAAATAAATAAATAAATAAATAAATAAATAAATAAATAAATAAATAAATAAATAAATAAATAAATAAATAAATAAATAAATAAATAAATAAATAAATAAATAAATAAATAAAACATAACAATTTTCTTATTTAATATCAATGATTTTATATTTCTCATTTTGTATTTTATATGTTTGGGAATTTCTTTCATCTATACTATATCGTATGAAAAATTTCGTATGACAAAACAATGAATTTTATAATAATAATATTATAATCCCATTATAATGAAGTTCCTTAAATGTATAAATTTTGTTCTCAACTTCAATTAATTTGTTTCACAGAGATATATTGTATATTAAAAGTCTCCTTGTATATTAGTGAAATGAGAATCTAATGATGATTCTCAGTTTTTGTAAACATAATTTCAAACAATTAAATGCATGATAAAGTTAATTGTTATTTAGGTAAGTTTTACTGTAAGCGTAGATCTCTTTTATAAAAGAAAATGATGAAAAAGTAGCTTACGCTCTGGCGAGATTGTAATTCCTTCCATATAATAAAATGTATAGTATTTACTATATACTACAGCACCCTTAAAAATTACCGAAACGAAATTTTTGCCGTGACTGTATGATCGTAAAAATTAATATATTGAATATTTATTGAAATATCTTAAAGACATAGTCTAAAACTGTAATATGTAATGAACTTGGGATTCGCAAAAATTGTATTATACAATATTTATTCTTTTAAAAATTGTTTCAATTTCATTTACGTCATTAATTTTTACTCATAATTTAACAGACATTTTACAATGAAAAATAATAACCAATAGTATAATATTGAATGATGTGATAATCGTTGTTTGCTAATTGATTGATTTTCATGTGACAATTAAAAAGCACATTTGTTCAACAATATTCACATCGAAAATAAGTTGAAGAGAGATTACTTAATAAATAAGAAAGTCATCTGAATTATTTTATTATAATTATATTATTCGGTTAGAAATATATTTTTATATAATTAAAAATAAGTTTATCTGTGTATAGAAGTTATGATATATCGAATAATTAATTCGCTTGTCAATCGTATTCACGTCCAAAGTGCCAAACGATGTCGCTAGCACATATAAACATTTATTTGCCTTTTCTCAGTACGAATCCTAAAGTGATGCGTGCAATAGAAAATGAAGCAACGGCGGCGTCCAAAAATTAAGGTTAATTATTATTAAGTATATTATTATGTGTGACTGGAACTTGTACAGTTGTTGCTATAAATATATGAAATTAGTGTTTTACACCATATTCATTTTTCTTTTAACCCAAACCTACTCAATATTTCATGAACGAGCGACGTGCATAAGGGTAAAGCATCTTTATAATTTCATGAAATAGTCAAGACATTCAACGACATGCAAATCTTGTATATTCATTTTACCTCGTATTTACTTTTTCACATTACAAACATTTTCAATAAATAAATCATTTATTAGTATATGCATTTATATGAATTTATATGAATATATATGAATATATATATATATACATATCATATATATATATATATATACACATATATATAATATGCATTATATTATATAATGCAATAAAAATATTTAATATAATCGATACATTTATTAACGTCAATATGACAATATGAGAATATTTACAAACTTGAAGTACTTGAGAGCTGTCAAATTTACGTAATATTTCCTCCATTGATTAAATTATAAATATGACAATACTTTATCATTCTTACTCTTTCATTGATTTTAATATCATTCGCTCGTGACCAAATGTTGAGCATAATTTTTTATTTTATTTTAGCGTCGAACGTGATTTTTTATACTAATAGATTAAAATTTTAATCTAATTGAAGCATTGTAAAACTATTTTAAATCAAATTCAAATTCTCAAAAACATAGGAATTTGTATTTTATTTAGCTAATTACGTGTGAACCCTTTAAGGTATTGTTTGCAATTGAGATTAACAAATAGGTGAAATTTTAACGATTTCAGCATTTTCAACAACTTATTAATACAAATTTTTTGTGTTTTATTTATATTTCTAAACTAAATTTTTTCTTTCATTTTATCCAACATCGATAAATGTAAAATCAATAAATTATAAAGCAATTAAGCTGCATCAGGTTGTCATAAATAAAACGCAATCAATTTCCCTTATTTTGTTGGTATATTTATTTTAAATAAATCAATTCTCATTCTTATTCGTAGTTACATGAAATATGCTCTTGATGAGATGATATACGTACAATGCAATAGTTACCAGTGCAATTTATCAAATTTATCATTTAGTGTATTATTAAAGGTATATAACGACAACGATACAATGACTTTTGAATTTTATTTATTTCAGTACTTTTTAGCGAACGGCGACAGTGACGACAGTTCCAAGAAAATTGCAATGGCAACGAGCAGTGAAAAAAAAGCGACATTCTGAATTTTCACTTTTTTATTTTTTTATTTTTTTTATTTTTTTTTATTTTTTTTTTTTTTTATTTTTTTTTTAACATTCGGGAGTCATAAATCCTCGCCAAACAAATAGTATAATAAATTATCAATAGCCATTATAATTATAAATCGGCAATAAATCATTAACAACTAAAATGATATTGAACGATCCAAAATATGAAAAATATTTCGTAGAATCTTTGCATTTTCCTACTCGACGTATTCGAGTTTTTTTCTTCTTTTTTTTCTTCTTTTTTTTTCTTTTAAGATAAAGTAAATTAAAGGGGAAATAGTGCAAAATTGTCGAACACCGCGCGTTATCATTATTATCTCGAGATTTTGTCGTGCACTGTACAATGAAGTATTTTTTGGCCGTCGAAACTGTGATAATTTTGCTATGAATGAATGCGACGAATTATTCATACTGGATAGACAGTGATAGATTAAAGGCTAGTCAATAGTCATTATTCGTTGTTATTCTATCGAAAAAGAAAGAGGAAAAATAAATATAATAATGAAGGCATTTAAAGGGAATAAAATTGAGAATAAAATAAAGAGAAAAAAAATTTCGATACTAATATGTAAAACGGCGTGATGTGTATGAGAAAACCAATCAAAAGAAAAAGAAACTTATTGAACAGAAGTGAAGATTAAATAAAGCGAATGATGAGATATGTTTATGATTTTGAGGCGTTGCTTTTGTTTTTCTTTTTTCGTTATCGCGTAGTCTTTTGTTGATTATGAATCGCGAGACTCCTTTATTCCTTTGAAATTTTGACGAATCGGTCATAAATATAATAGTTCCCTGTAGAAAAAATCCCGTAGAACGTACGGAAAGACCTAAGTAAAAAAAAAAAAAAAAAAAAAAAAAAAAAAAAAAAAAAAAAAAAAACGATACTCACGCTAGTTTATGAGAATACACTCATAATAATAACAATTAAATACAATTTTATTTTTTTTTAAATAAGAATGGAAAGATATATAATTTTAATTAAAAAATATCCCATTATTGAAGGTTTGAAACATTGTATTACTATATTATTCGCATATATATATATATATATATATATATATATATATTTATTAAAATATATAACTTCCGTTACCTTCGTTGAATATTGAATTTTCAGTCAGTGGAATATTTTAAAATTTAAAGCCTCCCATTATTTCAAATACGCCTATATAGTCCTAATTAATAATGGAGTGATTATTGTAGGTTCTACTAGATTTCTTGTATAGAGTTCGTATAATATATGTATGCATATATTAATATAGATCTCGAATGAATTTTAGATAGGGTCGTTCGTTAATTAAACTTTTCATTTTTACCACATTATAATGTAAGATTAAAATCAATACAACATATTCCTCCTCTTCCCTAAAGCATTTCATCCCTAATCACCTTTGCTCATTTTTTGGTTGCATGGGCCGTTTCTGACATAACAATGTCGAGATATTATTATAATATATCAATATTTAATAGATTGGATATCGGTGGGAATAAAAACCAAAAGTCGGTTTGAGGGATGGGGATTATGTATATAATATAATATTTATATATAATGAGTAAAATACAGTGTTTTTCTTTCGCGATTCGTACGTCGCGAGGTCGCTCGAATTCGTCAACGTAACTTATCAATTATGTATCCTAAATACAATTGTGCGTATTCGTGTTCGTGTTAGTGTATGTGTAGGCGCGCGCGGTAGTGGGCGCGCGCGCTGGCGTAAGCGGGTTGTACGCATGCTTGTGCGTGCCCGTGCGCGTGTATTGCGTAATATCGTCTCCATTATGGCCGGGCGCAAGTGTCCACGAATTAACCGAAAGCAATGTGATGGTGGTAGTGGTGATACGTTACAGCGACGTGGTGGCGTTAACCGGTCGCGTCTCTTTCATCGCTTCATTATTCGTACGTTGGATGCTTTGTTGTTTAGACACGAAAGTACATCGATAATTAAGAAACCATTGTCATTTGACATTTAACATTCGACGGTGAAGATAGTTTGCACAGCTGGCCAGTCTAATGTAACGGTAGCGGCGTATTTCGTTGGCTAGAGAGTCACGTTGTGCGTTCCGTTACATTTATTTCCGACAATGGTGAAAGGACCATCGTGGAATGAATGAATCGATGCGCTTGAGAACGATTCGCTCGTTGAAGCCTATCCTCGAGGCATTAAAGTAAGAAGAATCGGTGGGACGTGATAAGGTGGGACAGAAGGACCTTGGTTGCGTAATGCGTAAGGCTAATGGTCGCGCGGCTAATATGGCCGCTAAATTGGGAATCGAAAGTAGGTTCGAGCTCGTCGGTCGTTGGTCCTTGCACAGTTGGTCTGTCGGAAAGGAAATTGTTCTCGCGCGCGCCCCCGCGCTTACGTGTAGTCGTGTGGGTGAGTGAGTCTGAAATGGGTCGAGAGCGAAAGTCGTGGATGCGCCGGTGGTTGCTCGTGATGGTGGTCCTAGGTTGGTGGCACTAGGCCATCGTGAGGGTGCCCGCCCCCATGCCGAAGCCGACGCCCTTGGGGCCGAAGTTCCTACCGTAGCAGCCGCGGCAGTAGATATCGCCGTCGGGCGCGTCGTTGAGGTTCGTGGAGTCGAGGGAACGATGGCAGGCACCGCAGTTGAAGCACCTCTTGTGCCACACGCGGTTCTTCGAGATCATCTGCTCGGCGGCGTAGACCGGGTAGCCGCAGCGCGAGCAGCCGTGTCCGTCGTTTCGCTTTTGGCCAAGATCGGGCTTGGGGTCGTTGCTGGATGACGGGCAATTAAACTTTATTAGTATTTTTAACAATATTTATTGGGTTTGGGGAAGGATTGAGCCTCGACTGGGCTATATGTATCGAGACCTCACTGGTCCTAGATTCTATTCAAACTCGGGGCGCATGCTCTATTGGAGATTCTCTACGTAGCAATGAAAGAATAGCTCTCCCTCACAGCCTTTCTCAACACAGTCGCTCTCCAACGTGGGCTCACGCACGCACACGCACGCGCACGCGCACACACACGCACACTCACTCTCTTTTACTCTCTCTCTCTCTCTCTCTCTCTCTCTATCTCTATCTCTCTCTCTCACACTCTCTCTCAATCTTTGTCACTCTTTCTCTCTGTCTCTCCCTCACTTTCTCTCACTTTTTCTCTCTGACTCTCCCTCACTCTCTCACACTCTCTCTCAATCTTTGTCACTCTTTCTCTCTGTCTCTCCCTCACTTTCTCTCACTCTTTCTCTCTGACTCTCCCTTACTTTCTCTCACTCTTTCTCTCTAACTCTACCTGTCACCCTCTCTAACACTCTTTTACTCTCTCTCTCTCTCTTTCTCTCTCTCTTTCTCTCTCTCTCTCTCTCTCGCTCTCTCTCTCGCTCTCTCTCTCTCTCTCTCTCTCTCTCTCTCTCTCTCTCTCTCTCTCTCTCTCTCTCTCTCTCTCTCTCCGTCTTTAAAACTTTCTCCGTCATTGCCTCATCCGCCATCATCGTCATTCATTGGAACTACTTGTCGCTGAATTAAAATCAGCTTTGTTACTTTGACATTGAAACAAGAGCTTTTCTTCGTTTATTCGATCAAATGGTCTAAGCTTGGAAAATGCTCGTATCTACGGTTACATAACATCAACAAGTACTATCGTCAGATATAATTGCAAACAAAATTGGCAAATACAAGTAAAAATATACATGCAGAGGGATGACACATTTTCAGTCCATCATTTGCTGACGTGCAGGTTTTCATTCGTAAACATCTAAGCCATCTTCGATCGACGTCTAATCGGTATTCATCTATATCGACTAAGCTCAAGCACGGTTATAATAATACGAGCAATAAAGATTATTTGATTAATCGGATGATACTGGCACATAAAATTTAGGCTCGCTCTTACAAACTTAAGCTTAAGTAGTTTCTAACCATTTAAACTATAATCTGGATTTTTCACCTACTACTATGAACCTGCTGACTATGTATGGTCGCTACATTTTGCTTCTTGAGATTTGAAACAAACGAAAGTCAATTACAAACTGCACTTCCTGGACAGCTGTACCTCCCGTCTCAACGACATTTATAATTTCAACCGGTATAATGATTCTTAATTGCGTATTAATTGCTTACTGGCTAGTTTCTCTGAAAATTAAACTTGAACGTAGCATTTCCAAAATAATAACACTTTAACGGGACGCGGGTGGTGAATACGTTAGATCGGCATTAATTTCTTTGGAGTCCGTGGTGAAGGCCACCACGGCCCACTTACCGATTATGTTATATATTTTGGACGACTGGCGTTCATCTTCGAGCCCAATTGACGAAGGCCAATTGGCTCGATGGAATTTTTGCCGAAACTCAAGGGTCGAGAGTAACGTAGTAAGACAGTCGCGAATAAGTCAACCTGAATCGCTGCCAAGTGATCGACAAGTGCCAATAATACACTCGACGAGACTGGAGCGAATCAGGCAGCTCGAGCGATTATCTCGTGGAAGGACGACGTGGTTAATAGTGGCGATCGGA
>NW_011948427.1:5027395-5041320 GCF_000503995.2 Ceratosolen solmsi marchali | reverse complement strand
TATGAAGGCGCGTGCTCGACGTCCGTCGATATGAGAGTGGGCGTGTGTCCGAAGCCGAATCCCTTAGGCCCAAAGAGTTTGCCGTAACAGGCGCGACAGTGGATCTCCCTGTCTGGACCGTCGCATGCGAGCATCGAGTCCAGGGGTCTGTGACACTCGGCGCAGTTGAAGCACTTCTTGTGCCACATCGTGCCCTTGGCCAGCTGCTGTTCAGCCATGAACACCATGCCACCGCAACGGGGACAACCCTTGCCGGCCGGGGCTGGGATCGACGTCGTGTCCGGGTTGTAGAATGGACGGGTGGCTGAGATTTCGTCCTCCCTGGGGGACGATAATTCACCTCGTTTTATTCATTTGCCTTCCCTTTCGGCCCTATTTCTCATCTTTTACGCGCGCGTCTCCGATTCTCAATAGAGGCCAAATTGATTTTACGATAACGCACCTGCGGCCATTAACGCTTCAATAATAAATTTACGTTACTTTTTACGACGAATTTCTATGGGAAATACGCGCACGCTTAATTCCCACATTCTCACCGATAATTGCTTAATCGTCGTACAGGATTTTTCGTTCAAGTCTTCCCTATTATTATTACTATTATTATTATTATAACGACATTTACATATTATTTTATATAAATCTTGGCTACCCAATACGTCGCTATATTAGTTTATTAAAATGGACACGAGATCAGACATTAATATTGCTCGAATGTATTTGTATTAATAGATTATATCGTAGGTGCTTTTCAGCTTTCCCAATCGAGTGTCAATGGACAATAATTTACAATTCCTTCAAAATCTAATATGCATTATTAAACCTCTCTCGGCACGGTTTTTCAAATTCTAATAATTTATGTAACGCCAAAAGTGTAGAAGAGGCGAATAAACAGAGCGCAGGCTTCTATACAATGGAAAGCCAAATTATCGAAAATGTTTAAATACGTCGCTCTTTGTATTGTTAATATCAAAAGACAACGAGATTCGATAAAAATGAAGTTTGCATGAAGTTAGAATAAAAAAGAAGGCGGTAATGTCAAGGGATTGCGCGTTACTACTATATTCTCTCATCTTCTTGCACTCTCTCACTCTCTCGCCTCCTCTCTCACCTCCTCTCTCACCTCCTCTCTCACCTCCTCTCTCACCTCCTCTACGTCTCTCTATACGCGACTCACGTGAGGCCGTCGGTTTGGAGGAATCCGGAGCCACAGGCGAATCCGTATCCGTGGGGTCCCCACTTCTTGCCGTAGCAGGTCTTGCAGTAAACGTCCTTGTCCGGGCCGTCGCAGGCTATGATCGAGTCGAGGGTCTTGGTGCAGTCCCGGCACTTGTAGCACTTTCTGTGCCACTCGCGGCCTTTAGAAAGCACCTGCTCGGCGGCGAAGACAACACCGCCACAGCGAGGACAACCCTTGCCGGGCGGGGCCATTATCGCCGCGGTGTCGGCCACCAGGGCGCGCGTCGACGACTCGTTACTAATCATTAAGCACACATTCTCAGCCAACTGGTAATGTCAACTGGGCCTGGCCGTCATCGTGGACGACGGCACCGGTCATCTCACATTAAGCGGCCCCGTACGTCACGCGCCGGCCTTACCTTCATGGCCGCACGAAGCTACTAATCGTCCAGCTACTCTACTTTATCACTTCCTTTATTCAATGCTCGGGGCTTAAACTAATTTCTTTTTCATCAGGCACCTGGAGCGACTTGGGGACGCTGCCTACTCTCTTTTTCGTTTTATACATGACCGAAGCATAGGCATGCAGAGGTGATTGGTCGCGATCTGTTTTAAGAAGAGGAGAGTCGATATGTCTATCGGCGCTGGACATTTTATATTGGTTTTAGCAGAATCGTGCGACCATAAATTTAAGGCATTCGGACTTTTCCTAACGAAAGCAATAATTCATTATGGTCTCGTTGAGGTGAATATGAGGCGAAAGCAATAAGATTTATTCAAATTTTTTATAAAAATTTAGGCAAATTCGTGAATTTTCGCTTTTCAAAGCCTAATAATGTAGGCACTTTTAATAAATTTATTGTTCTATTATTTACTGAAATGAAAACCATTGTTGTAATTTACAGCTTTCGTTACTTGGAAAACATAATTTAATAATTAATCAAATGCTAGATTAAAAATACCAAGGAATTAAATATTTTAGTGTGTTAGTCTTTAAAATGTCAAAGTGAAGAGTATTTAATGAAATTAGACTGAAATTTTATTTAATAATCATATATTATATATCTTATTTTGGTATAAAATCGGACTTTAAATGATAACGCACAACAATTTTTTTTCTCTTTCTTTTTTTATCATTTGTATAAGATATTAACGAACACGGTGTCATGAAATTCTATTATCAGTGTTTCTATTATTTATTTATATAGAGAACAATTTAACGATTACGTTTCATTATATCAATATCTATTTATCGAAATTTTAACTTTTTTTTTTTTTTTTTTTTTTTTTTCATATAAAAGTAATGGGAGGCTTTGTGATACGATTTTCTACTTTATTATATATACTTTATTATATTATATATTGCGAATTATTACAATGGTTATTACTAAAAATTCATTAATATTGATTAAAATCATGCGGAAGTAATGAAAATTGTGTAAAGTAAAGTAAAATAGAATTTTCAGAAATTATTCAGTTGAATAAGAATTTGTGACATTTTTGCATTAAAGTTGAATCGTTCAATTCTCTTTATCTTATATTTTATGAGTTCAAAAAGCTCAATATTAAAAAGTCTTCATGAAATAATAAAATTTAATATTTAATTAATAAATTTATTTAATAGAGAAATAGAAAAAGTGATTTGTCATTTGTTCTTTCCGCTATTAAAAAAAAAAAAAAAAAAAAAAAAAAAAAAAAAAAAAAAAAAAAAAAAAAAAATCATACAACATTATGAGTAAACACACGTTGCATGCAAATACATCATAATTGTGAGAATATGAAAATTTTGAGATAAGATTTTTAATTAGTACGTTGGATGTGAATATCCACAAATCAATAATTATGCTAATAATGCTAAGACAGTGGTTATGTAGTATTTTTAAGCAAAATCACAGGACACTGATTTATAAATTAGGATAAAGAACAAAGCAATAAGTACTGCTAAGCATTAAGGTAATAAGAAATGGCAGCCTACAAAAATATGTAATTTAACTCACCAACGAATAAAATGGTGGGTGTGGGTTATTCGCAAAAAAAAAAAAAAAAAAAAAAAAAAAAAAAAAACAAATTAGCTCTATAATGTTGTAGACGTATTTTAATTTTTAATTTAGAAAAATCAATTTTGTCTCAATTCGCTAAAAAAAGTTACTAAAATCATATAGTAATAAATCAAATAGTACACTTATTTATTATTATTATTTTTTTTTTTTAATTGTGAAGAATAAACGAGGATCGAATAATTTTCAACTTATTGCTAAGAAAAATGATGGTAAATATATTTAATAAGAATTTAATGTACTTTTTGAAATATAAATGTAGAAGAGACACGTTTTCTACTTGTCAATCAGTGCAATTTCACATACATCGTTAACTGCAATCTATTTTATTATGCCTGAAAATGATGAAATCGGCTTCAATTTACTCAGCTAATTCAATGTCTCATAAAATTATAATATTCTACCAGCAATATACTGATTAGTTAAAATTAATGTTTAAGCATCGTCCGGCATAATTTTCGCAATTATTCTCGAATACTTGGACAATGTTGAATTTAAGATTGTTAGCTAAAGGCAATATTCATAAAGGCCGTCAATGACTGTTTGAATTTAATTGAAAATAAAATAATTATTATGCGAAAGGGGAAATTTCTCATCGCCACGGGGATAATTATTAGTAATAAAAAAAAAAAAAAAAAAAAAAAAAAAAAAAAAAAAAATAATAATAAATAAAAAAAAACGCAATAATCGTGTGGTTAGCAGGTTGATGGAGACAACAGTTAAACTTAACGTTATAAATGGAAATATAGGAAGCAGGAGAATAAAAGTACCAGTTGTCAGGTAATCCGCTTAAAAAATTGAGGACAAACACGTCAGCGTAATGCTTGGTCAACGATCGTAGCCCACAGCAATGGATGGATCGATCGTATGGGTTAAAAAATTTAAACCACATAACTCCACATTGGTCGATAAAAGTTAAAGCTTTAAACGTAATATGATCATTGCACGTGAGCGTGTCTGTATGGAATGTTGAGCGCGAGCATTCACGTTAACCGGCAAAGCCGAATTGATGCGAGACTTTCGAGGAAATTGAGCGAATATTTTATGACGCGAGACTTCTGGTACTTTTAGCTCGGTTGAAAACGGCAAGAAGCAACGGGGTTTTCCGTACCCCTCGTCCTCTATATCGCTCTGCAGCCCGATCCACATGATTCCGGCATGACCAATTCCGCGCGGACCGAATTTCTTCGGATAGCAAGCTGTTAAGCAGAGAAAAAAAAAGACAAAAAGCGCATCATATATAATGTACAATGAGTGATGTAGAATGAAAAATAATTGAGATGACGATGAAGAATGCTTGAATGGTAGTCGTGGTTGTAGGTAGAGGTAGGTAGTCGTAGTAGTGACAATAGTGGCAGTATTATTATTAGTATTAGTACTAATATTAGTACTAGTATTAGTACTAGTATTAGTAGTAGTATTAGTATTAGTAGTAGTAGTAGTAGTAGTATTAGTAGTAGTAGTAGTAGTAGTGGCAGTGGTAGTAGTAGTAGTAGTAGTAGTAGTAGTAGTAGTAGTAGTAGTAGTTGTAGCGGTGACAGTGGTAGTGGTAGTAATGGTAGTAGCGATAGGTAGTAGTAGAAGTGGGACAAGTTGTTGAATAAGAACAAGAAGATGTAGAAGTTGAAGAAGATGCGATGCCGAGAAAGACGTTGCCGAGGAGCGACCGACGGTCTACGTCGCCGTAAATCATCAAGTCATTTAACCGTAAAAATATGACAATTTTCATGTGAAAATGTCAAATTCGCCACACAATCGCTCGATACGTCCAATAATCTCGCAAATAATTTCTTAATTGTCGCTGGCGAAATAATGCCCTCGTTTTGTAAGCGATTGCTTGGACTTTACGATATATTGATATAAGGTAGACCGAGATAGCGCGCTAGGGACGAACCACTTGTCGATTAGATTACGTCGAAGCATTCGACCTGGACCGTCAAATCCGGCAATTATTTACGGTTCCGCGTATGGGAGACCCGGCACTTTTCATCTTCCCAGCTAATCGACGTCCGAGACATGGAGGCAGGCGAGACCGGTAATTGCGTGGCAGCCCGCGAACCCTCGGGGATAGCGACGACGTCGCGCTCATTGTGTGGCGTCGCGGGGCTCTCGCTCTCGTTGCCGGCGACGCGACGCCCGGTCGTCCTCGTCGGCTCTCGTTATCTCCTCGGCTCGTAAAAAAAGACCCACCCGTAGGCGTAGCAGTCGCTCTGCAGGGCGCCACCACCTTGGCCGTAGCCGTAGCCTTTAGGGCCGAACTTCTTCCCGTAGCACACTGGAGGATCATCACGCATTAGAGGTCATAGCGTACCTTATAAATGTCGCAGCCCGCAAACGATGCGATACACCCGGCGGATTCGCGACCCGACCACGAGGACAATCGCGCTCATTATTACGCGGTCGGGACTGGCAGATGGTTTTGAGATTGGGGTTGATTGTAAGGCTTGCGCCGCTTGGGTGGGAGGTTCCGAGGCGATTTAAGTAAGTGAGTCGACATTAGGGTGCATTGCATCGTTGGCACGATAAGCGCGTCAACCGCGTATCTCACCTTTGCAATAGATGTCCTTATCGGGACCTTCGCAGCAGTTGCGAGAGTCCAATCTCTTGGAGCAGGTGCCACACTTAAAGCATTCTCTGTGCCATTGCTGCATGGGGGACAAAGGGGAACGTGAGTTAGTCACTGTGTGTTCCTCGGATAAACGGGGATTTGGGGGGTTGGGGGAGGGGCGATGTATTTTTGTGTGTGTGTGTGTGTGTGTGTGTAGGGGAGGGGGATAGAAGAGAAAAAGACTATGGACCTTAACATGTTATTTAATCAACGATTTACTCTCTATTAAATGATGTATTTCGAGCCAACGATTTAAACGCCACCGTCTGTTCATTCAATAGGCAAGTTCGTTCGCACTCTTACGAAAAGGGATATTCATTATTACTGACTCGACGATAACAATAACAACAATAATAATAATATTGAGATTAATAATAATTATAATAATTATAATAATAATAATAGTCATTTTACAACGTCATTAGTCAATTTTTATAATACATTCTTAATGCTATTGATATTTAAATTATACGTTATTAAAGTAATTAATATAATCCGTATGAAACAGTAATAGTGGACATCTTTTTCATGTAGGCGAAACCGGAGGAAATAAGAATACTATATTTAAAGGCTCATTACAAGATTAAAAATAATTCAATTACTATTTATTCATTACGTATTTAATACTTAAGAGCTTTTGCGATTTTCATTATTCTCCAGCTCGATTATTATCATTCGCGATTGATCAAAATCAATACAATACTACTTAAAAATCTAATTTAATCTTAAATATGTTAATATATTAAAATACGTTTCATTTTCTTTCTACTTTTTCTTTCACAATGCATATTGTTTAAATCATACAAAATCTTAACATAATACTTACGTTGGTCCTTTGTAACCGAACAATTATGCTTATAGCACATATTATTTATTTATAATATACAATTAAGAGATACAGATAAGTAAAAAATTGGTATTAGTACGAGAGTACTATAAAAATATTTTCTTAACAAACGCGACAAATGAATCGATGTAATTATAGACATAAGGTCATAAATATTTGTCAATAAAGCGAATTCAAAATAATAAGTAAGCAAGTAGTGCCAACAATATATAGTTGCATGGAATGATTTTTGTTGTTGTTGTTGTTGTCGAATCTGAAATTTTGCAAAAACGAGCAGGAGGCGAACATTGGGGAAAAAGGTGAAAATGAAAACATTGTTGATTCGAGCTCAACTAAATCCAGGCGACAATCCGACAGCTTTCACAAAGCAGCCGTGTGCCGCGGATATGTATACGCGCGCGCGCGCACACACGCATATGCATATGCAGACAGAAACCAGAGGAGCAGAGCGAGAAAGAGAGAGAGAGAGAGAGAGAGAGAGAGAGAGAGAGAGCGTGAAATGAACCGTGCACGCAGGGCTGAAAGAGAGTGTAAAGGGGGTTGCGAGTGATTGGGCGAATAGCGCGATGTTTGCACGTACGTTCGACGTGGAATCGGCACCGGCCAAGAGCTAATAGACCGAGCGACAAAATCCGCTGGCTTAAACACACATACACGCGCGCGGGAGTGCGCGTGGCCTCGATGAATGAAATTAACGAGGGCTAGTTTATCCGTGCGCTCGTGTGTTTTTGCAAACGATGAACCTGTCCCGACGTTTTTCTCCCACCCCTCGACTCTCGCTCGCTCCACCCTCTCCAACCCGTCCCGTCCCGTCCCGTCCCGTCCTGTTCCGATCCGTCCCGTCCTGTTACGTCCCGCGCCCTCCCCTCGCCCACCATTATAAATTTATAAGAGTACAGACAGGGGCTGGGGACGCAAAGACGAGGGGCTGCTTATGTACATGGTGCCATAAGCATGTGGGAGGGGATATAGATTTATACCGCAAGAGTCCTGGGGCAACAATCGGCACGTGTACGTGGAAACACCAACATAATGCCTTAATTTTATTTTTGAATTTTCTAGATCCGACCGACATTCCAATTTTAAAGGGGTCAAGTGGCCGGGACATGGTTATGGTTTTCGTTATAAATCGTACCTCTAATTATGGGAACGAGGTGCGTACTCTTAGCGCCTGGAGGAACATTTAAAAGACTATAAATTTATTGGGCATAAATGAAATTTGCCATACCATTATGACGATTTTCCAATATAAGTTGCAATATGTCAGATTCTAGTTGTATTCGTAATAAAGCTCTGGTCTTTTTAAACTGTTATTATTATATATTCTGTTCGACAATTATGCTGGTAATACGTTTCGCTGTGGCGTTTAAAATATTTCTCGAAAATTAATTTAAATCATAAAACTGACTCGATCGAGTAAAGCGACAATTTTTAGACTTTAATGTTTCGTTTCGGCGTATAAATGTAATAACCAATTTGAAATAACGTGCTCCAATATTATACTTGTATTAGAAATTAGATAAATGTTAAAATTTTGTAGGTTAAACGGCATTGAAATGTAGTATAACTTTTCAGACGCGATTACATATATAATAATTTACGAATAATTTCTAAATAAGTACTTCAGGATGAAAATCACGTACATTTAAAAATAAATTTTTTAGTGCACAAGAAAAACACAGTGATTAAACAATAATTACCAAACGGTAAAATCGACAATTATGTTTGCAAATAGTGATATATAAAAGTAGTAATTTTGACAAAGAAAGTCTAAGAATACAGGGATACGTATATAAGTAAGAATGTTTAATCCAGTAGAAGGAAAAAAAATGAGAAGTGAGTATTTGTTTGTTTGTTTGTTTGTTCGTTCGTTCGTTTTGTTTTTGTTTTTTAAATTAATTAGTTTTAGTGATAGGACGAATATCAAAATATACCTCGACAATATATTTCGCGATCGGGACCATCGCAATGTAACGTGGAGTCCAGAGTCCGCTGACAGATTTTGCACTTGTAGCATTGTTTATGGTAGGCCTAATCATAAGAAGCAACAATGACTACTTGACTACTCGAATGTTCTTGCTTCTTGTTTTATCTCGATTGAATGTTCATCATATCGCGCGATTAATAACTAATATCAATTTATTATTTCAATCTTCTTGCTCATCGTGTCATTAGCGTACTAGGCTTATGTAATACAATTTCATATATAATATTCTTGTTTAGAGCGCACATTGCATTATGTCGATTGAAAGACAATCATTATTGCTTTCGTTAAAATCTATATAATTCATAATAAATTCAGATAGGTATTTGATTTTATACGTATATTTTAATGTCTAACCGATACGAATGTCGTATGAAAAATAATGTGATTTTATAAGCTGTTGAGTTGCTATGATAGATTATATAAAATATGAATCTAATGTTCATGTAATTTTATTATGTGTACATACTTTTTTAAAGAATTAACGAGAGCATTTTAATGAGAGATCGTTAAAATTGTGCTTACAAGAAATTATTAAAAATAACTGTATTTATTTATTAAATGAATCTTAAACTAGGCGATATAGCGTTGGACGTTATATGTCAACAAACAATTTAACGGCAATTCAAAAGAATAATAAGTAAAATATAATATGATTTCTAGAAGATGGTAAATCTTAAGCTGGCAAGATTAATATATTGTATTTCTTTAAAAGAAATACACCCGAGACTTAACTATCTTCCTTAACTATCCATTTAGGAAACGAGCATTAAGCATTTTATATACTATATTAACAATTGCTAAAGGCAGAAAAAAAACCTTGCTTTGAGCGTTTTTTATCGAATGTCATATAATGTTAAAAAAAAAAAAAAAAAAAAAAAAAAAAGGTTAAATATTACAGTATCAAGGTACTTTATTTTTCCGACTAATATTATTTACTCATTTGGAATACTTGTATTCATCTTTCTTCTTTACGTATCTCCTTTTATCGTTTATCGATTTATTTACTTGGAATAATCCACTTGGAATAATGAGAAGAAAAACGTATTTTAATATTCTTTCCTGCCTCCCTCCCTCTAACTCTCACACTCTCACACTCTCACACTCTCTCACTCTCTCAATCTATCTCTCTATCTTTCCCTGTAGATGCAGGGTTTTATTTAGAGTAATGTAAGAATAAGTGTGAGTATCGTAGTGCCGTTGGTTGGTTAATAAATATTTCTTGGCGCCGTACGTTTGATTCCATCGCGACAGTTGGGCAAGAACCGGAGCGCGGATTCTAATTTTGGAGCTGGCATCATTTTTGGGGCCGCGTGCGTCGCCCGACCGCCGGCATTTTTGGCGCTTCCGAATTTCAAAATATCCCGGCGAGTGAGAATAAAAGGAAGGAAGGGATGCGCGTGGGATGCGGTTATGACTCGGCACTATAAATGTGCTCCACTGACGATTTTCGTCGCTTGCTCCGCTCGTTTTTACTCTTACACAACATACTCGATGCTCCATAATTTTCAGTTTGCAATATTCGATTAATATTTATACTGATCGTCAAGATTATATTATTGCAAGCATTGGGTCGACTATAATGAGCTAGAATTTTTAACATTTAGGAAAATGATTTAATACCGTAGGAATCCCATTAATAAATCTGTCAATACAAACTAGCGAATGTAGCACAATATAAATTACAATATAAATTCCATAGATTCCCTTAGAGTTGCTCAGAAATTCTATAGACTTTTAAATAAATATCACATAATTGTGATATGCATACTAATTATGATATGCAAATATATATTTGATTAAAAGAAAAAAAAGAAAAAAAAAATATTGAATTGAACATTTTTAACCACATTAATATTATAAAGGTCGAATTGCATTTTTTTTTTTTTTTTTTTTGATCATATTTATACTCAGATATGTCAAGATAATCATTAAATTAAGAAGCCGTTATTTAAGAAATTATACTTCTTTCGACGAGCATTTAGCATTTCATTTGATTTCAGGGTGGCAAGGAATGCTGCTTCATTACAGTCGTGAAAACCTTAGATTATACCTAGAATGCCAGAGGAACCTATATTTATAAAAATTAAATTATTTCACTACAAATTGCTTGGAGCTTCAACCATCGAACTTTATTACGTTACTTGGAATAGTCTGTAGGAAATAGACGGGATTGTAAATACATGGAAGAGGGTGGAATTAGCATTGTTCGATTAATCTCGTTTGCTAGCCTAAGAATATAACAGACTTAATTCAGACTTAATCTACAATGGCTTTTCGTAATCAATGAAGTTACATATGGGGTACATTTAAGAATAACTTGGTTTTTTTTCTCTCCAGAAAATATGCAATATTCACGTTTTCTCGATTATAATGCTCAATATTGAATATAAAATTCATCTTTTTTATAATTCGTTATTGCTGCAAATGCAATTACAATAATTTATCCGGCAGTCGCTTTCATAACCATTTATTTTATTTTTCGGGATGTGAAAAATAAACGAAATGACTTTGTTAATCAGACGAATGATAAACTAAATTTTTACACGATGAATTGTTGAAAGCGAGTGATTTCTAATACCTCAAATCTTCATATAGTTTATCAATGTTTAGACACGTGCATCAATACCCAAAAAATCATTTTTTCAATTTGGCAATAAATTAACTCTAAAAATTGCTTTAAAAGTACTTTCTTCGTCTCTTTTTAGCCATAAATCCAATGGACTCAGTTATATTAAATGCCTCATTCCAAAGCTTCCAATGGACATGGACAGCTTCGCTTCAACCGCTTCGCAACGTCTTACTTCATTATCATTAAATTTCATTTTAATGTATCACAGTGCAACAAGTAAAAAGACTATCTGTCTTCATGGAATATCGATGGGAAATGGAAGCAATGGTCGCAGAGTCGTCGTCGACGCGCCAATTGTCCGAGACTGCCAAGGGGGTCGCTCTGGTTTTTTTTTTTTTTTCCGCGGCACCGATGCGTCTATTTTCATGCTTCACGCTTTTTTTCGGCGATTGCGCTTATGAAATTTCCGCCGTGGTTCGACATAACGCTGTGTTCCGACGCTTTGCCAGGACTGCGAGAAAGTGGGAAGGGAGAGGGAGTGCTGGATGGATATTTTGAGAACGGCTCAATTTGCTCCCCTTTGAAATAGACACCGCGCGACTGTGTCGTGGACTCGGAGACAAAGACAGAGATAGCTACATAGAGTTAGATGGACAAACAGAACGACCGATAGGTGTATATATAAATATATATATATATATATATTCAGAGAGAGAGAGAGAGAGATAGGTAAACAGACATACAGCGAGAGGGGGTGATGGAGAGCGCGGGAGGGAGGAAAGAAAACGAGAGAAATATATCAAACTACCGACTTAAAGCGCACTCTTTACTTGTTTGCGTTTTTTTTTTTTTTTTTTAACTTCCGTGAACACGCTACCACGACGCCAAACAATCAACGATTCTCTATAACATTTGAGTTTTAATCTCTTGAATGCGCTGGATTGTAATATTTATGTGAAGTATTTTTAGAATCGTTTCTGGCACGTTTTTTGCAAATTATTTTGTTACTTTGCGCACGATATTGAAACTCTCGTGTTCAATAACAGATTCTATATAATACATAAACTTTAATAAGATTGAAGGACACTGCGAGGTATTAAGTATATTCGTACGTTCATAAACGCTCTATTTATCATAACTCTTAGCGCTGATATTTATTATTTTTAATTAGAACTATTTAAAACTTGGGTAAATATTTATTTGGATACTTAAGTTTGGACTGGAAATTCAATAGTCAAATTATGAATTATGAAAGTATGGTGGATTGTAATTAGATATGCAAGCGATGCGCAGTACAGTAATGACATCAAGAGCAAGAGAGTCGATATAAAATTGTTCTAGAATTGTAAAAAAGGACATTCGACATACATAAGGCATACAGAATATTTAGTTAATAATTCCAAGTCCTTTTTTGTTCATTTTATTCTTTTTTTTTTTTTTTTTTTTTTTTTTTTTTTTTTTTTTTTATAATTTTTTCATGATTCCATCGAGTCAAGTTTACGAGTGTATTTTCCCCTTGAGATGTTAAATTTTTGAAAAAGTCCAAGCTGTTGGAATTCTCATATTTTGAATTATCGAGTAGATTGTACCGAGAATACGGCGTTCACTTTTGTATTTAAGCACGCGATACGCACAAATACTCGTGTCCGATGCAAGAGATGTATGAGAAGCTGCGAGAGTAAGAGAGTGAGACTAAGAGCGAGAGCGAATGTGAGAGATAGAGATAGAGATAGAGATAGAGATAGAGATAGTGATAGTGATATAGATAGAGATAGAGAGAGCTTAATATTCATTGAAAGTCGGGCACTTATACTTCATTGACTCTAACGTCGATTTCAATTCGGAAATCATTCGTTAATGTTTATTCTTCCGACGTGCCCAATTAATTCCCGATTAATTATTATTATTATTAGCTGCTCCTTAAAGTGAGTCAATAGTTATGTTTCAATCATTCAAACAGCCTGTCACATCTCTTTACGCGTGCGTAAAGCATTATCGTAATAAATGCGAGAAATAGTCTCGAGGAGTATTTTAGAGTATTTCTACATTCGTAAAAGTGCCTCGAGACTCGCTCGTGCTATTTTAAAAAGTACCGATCATCGCGTGTCAATCATTTAATGACGATGATACAGCAGCCTCGGGTCTGGCACACATCGGGAGCGCGACTGCGTACACAGCAACAAGTAGCTCCACGTCTAGTCGAGGTCGACCAAATGAGTGTCGCTCTAATAATATATTGCCATTACCATTCCCATTATAATTATAAATATGAACGTTACAAAAGAGCATCCAGCGATAACGAGGACGAAACGGTGACGCGCGGCCCAAGTCACGACTTGGCTGGGATCGCTCGTTTATTCCGAACTCCGGCAGCGTCCTCGCCCTCAGAGACGCGTTGCTGCTTTTCTACCTCCTCTGGCCCCTAAATATCGTCTTAGCCGAGGCAACCCATCCTCATTACCCCTCGGCGTTCCCCGTGTGAAACTCACCCTTCCTCTGGCGAGCATCTGCTCGGCCATGTAGACGTAGCCACCGCATCGTGGGCATCCCTCGCCCTCCGGGGCCTTGGCTATGGCGCGAGGCTCCATCATCGCGTTTGAAATTCTGTAGTTGTCCCTGCAAAGCCACGACACATTCTTTACTCATTGTGCCATTCTTGTGTACCACCTCCACCCCACCCC
>NW_011948427.1:5009348-5027385 GCF_000503995.2 Ceratosolen solmsi marchali | reverse complement strand
TCCCCCCACTCTCTCTCTCCCCGCCCCTCCCCCGGCATCATTATCAGCTCCCTTAAGCGCTTCGCCATTCCTTTTGGTTTTGTATAGATTAGGAATGGAGATTAGTAGCGAGGCCGATTGTCGTCCATTTTCATGCAGCACTGCCGTGCGATCGTGGCCTTTCATTTTTAATAATTTTTTTTTTTTTTTAACAATTGTCCACCGAGAACAAGGACTTTTTAGAAGTATAGCGCGACTCGTGCTTAGCTGTTTAGTGCAATGACGTTATCGGCGTCGATACTTTTTTTTCCCAAACATTAATACACAGACAAGAATGACTCACATGTTTTATTCCTTATTTGTTATTAGAGAGCATTTCATAGGTAGAAACAACGAAGGACTTGTAAATTTGCTAATAAGCCTCCATCAATGTTATTTATTAAAAATGCTAAAGTCGTGGCTGGTCCACCACTCGCGTTAATCCGACAATTCATACGAGCGTCAATAATTCTTTCTTTATTAACAAATATTTTTATTAATGTATAATCACATTGAAATGTACGTAAACACACATATGCGCACGTGAAACTGTATATTGCAACTAAGTTATTAGTATTAAAATGTATACGATAAGCAATGGGATGCTTTTAAACGAATAATTCATTAATTGATAAAATTTATAACAAAATTTTAATACGTCGAGTGATGTTTTTCGATAAAGTCCTTTTATAATTATATACACATAATAAAAATTACAATCTTCTACTTGCGAACATCCATTCGTTTATTAGATCAATTGATGAATACAAATAAGTTTGTTTAGTTGAATTACAAGGACCTATTAAAATTCGGCTGACTTATCTTGAAAATAAAACGCAAACGATTATTATTAAAACAAAGTTTAAATTTTCAATGTCGTTGAAAAATCGTATGGAATTTGATTGAATCACTATTTTCTGTGCATTAACGATTTCGTATACAATAAAATATGCAGATTGACTCTTTCCATGCGCTGAATAATAAATTATTTTCCACATTGGATATATTTTTTTTTCTTAATTACGACATTTAGTTGCGCATTGATAAAGTCGATATAGATGATTAAAACATGAAATGAAAATTAAATAATTGAGTTTTGTTTTCAAATGCCAAACCAATTGACAATACGATGTATAGAAGAAAGTATATCAACATTAATCAAATCATTGGATAAATTTACGTTTCTACTTTAAAACAAATCTTCTTAAATGCTTCGATTACAGTCTTTAATTATATCGTTGAATCAAATACTTTCTTCGTATGCTAAAATAAATTTGCTAAGTTGATTAGAAAAGAGCGTGCAGTGCATTTATTCGATTGTCTACGGGTGTCTTAATACCCGCGGTTTATTAACGAAACTCAATTATTTATCAAGAAGCCAAGGAAACAAATTGCGATAGAAACAAAACCACTAGAAGTGCATATTGCATTGTTCTATGAAAGTTATGTAGGCAATACCAACAAAAACCTACGGTGAGGAAAATACGCCCGAACGTCATTATATGTCTCTGATGTGTTTTAATTTACTATTAATTATTTCTATCACAAAGAACTTTTTTTTTAATCGTGTATTTTTTTAATATTCATATAGGATACTTATATTCATACTCTCTCTCTCTATATATATATATATATATATATATATATATATATATATATATATATCGCTTCATATAAATTGCTATTACAGTATTAAGTGATCACGCAGATGTAAGAATTTTATGGTTTTTGACTATTTTATCATTAAGATTATCATGAGTAGATGTTTCTTGCTTTTTTATTTTAGTGATTATCGTTTTGAGTAATATTAATTACCGTTTACGATAATTAATTTGAAATATAATAGTTAAATTGATTTTACGCATTGAAAATTTATTAATTGAATAATTGATTTCATTTACAATATTTTAATAATAATATTAAAATCCGTGAGTATAAAATTGAATTAATCCTTATGGGAATTCCCATGAAAACGTTCAAAATAGACGAACGGCCGGTACTTTTACTACACGTACAATAATATCAATTTTAAAAAGAAATAAAAATGAAACGAAAAATTTAAAAATCCTGACACTTCACGAGCGCATTCCTCGACCGCCGGGAATTAAATTTGTTGTTTTTGTTGTTTTTGTTAGGCACATGTTAGTAATAGTTAGTGTTCCCCAACCACGCGCCGTGGCTTCCGCCGAGCCCCGAGAGGAGAGCCGATAAGCGGATGTTGGTGCGTACCAAAGAGATTATCAAAAAATAAAAAATAAAAAAAATGTAAAATAACAGAAACAGTGACAGAAATACCAGAAAATATACAAGGTAAACAAAAATAAAAGACATAGATAAACAAACGTGTAAACATAATCTAGTCACATTGATTACTCAATTAGAGAAGAAAGAAATACAGAGCGTAAGCGAAAGAGCAAGATTACTAAGATAGAGAGTGAGGAAGAGACAGACAGAGACAGACAGAGACAGACAGAGACAGACAGACAGAGAGAGAGAGAGAGAGAGAGAGAAAGAGAGAGAGAGAAAGCGATTGTGGATGTGTGTAATAATGTGATATAGCGCATAAAAATGAAAGGTAAAGAGGTAGTGATTGAGTAAGATGGTAAGAGCTTATGTGTGTGCGCGTGCGCGCGTGCTTGTGCGTATCGTGTGCGTGAGAAAGAGAGAGTGAGACAGAGAAAGATATATATATATATATATATAGATAGATAGATAGAGTGAGAGAGAGAGAGAGAGAGTGAGAGTGAGAGAGAGAGAGTGAGAGAGTGAGAGAGTGAGAGAGAGAGAGAGAGAAATAAAGCGAATGAGTAAGTATTTGCGTTATCTATAGAATGGGGTTAGAGGTTAGTGAGGTTAGAGATTTATGCTCAGAGAATAGGCCGTGCAGGAAAATTGGCGCGGGAAGCAAAAGCTTATCTTTTTTAAAAAATGTATTTTTTTTAAGTATTCTTTTCATAAAAAATAAGTAAAGTTCTCAATAAATAAAGTTAAGAGTAAATTAGAGAAAATAAATCACGCCCTGCGAGAGAAAATATGTACTCGGTGCTCACCATCATCAGTTTTTTAGCGCGGATAATTCGTGTGTTTTTCGTGTGGCGGGTTGCGAGTGAGAGATTTTTTCAGACTTTCAGGGCCTGATCCCGGTGCGGCTCGAACTCGGCGGGGCTGGCGGGGAAGGGGAAGGGAGATTTTTTAAACGCTGGCACTGCTCGCGCGTACGCACGTAAAAACACGATTTCTTTGTTTTTATAGTGATTATGTCTATATATTTTTTTTTATTTTTTTTTTTTTTTTTCATAACAAAAGCATCTTTATAGAGAAAAATCCTTTTAATTTTCTATTATGCTTATCTATCATAAGTTTACTTAATTAGCAACATTGTGGCGTATTTAGTTGAAAATGTTCTCTGTGTGTGTACGTGCGTGTGCGCCACACATCAGCGCCAGGCGTTATTTAATAGTAATATGAAAAGCTCAAGTCTTTTTAACGTTTTTATACAGTGTTATTTATTAATTAAGATATTTTTTAATGTAACACTTATTACAGATGGTACAAATATTCCTATACCTAAAGAGAGAGAGAAAAACTTTTGTGTATATGACTGCGTGTTCGTTTTCATAAATCTTTGTATGTATATATATTTTTTTCTTTTTTTTTTCTTCTTTTAATTATTTTCCATCATATATGCTGTATTTGCTTTATAATAATTCATCATTATCAAATTTTGTAAATAATAAATAAGTACGTGCATACAATATAGAATTGCTTGGATCCACGAAAGTTTGATAAGCCCGAATATTGTGAATTCACAAAATTCATTTAATCGTGTACATAAACTTTTGTGGATTGCCGACGCATAATCGAAAAAAAGAACATCGACTAGACTTTGTTGCCGCTCGTCTTATCGGGGAAAAAAAAAAAATTGTAACGAACACAAGCACTTTTATCGTCGTGTCATAAGTGTATATATAAATTCCATATACAACACTAGAAAAAGGCGCACGTGATGCATAATTTTTTTCGTCCTTTTTCAATCGAACGTTTCGTCGTATCTTGCGTTACGGACGTCACATCCAACAGGTTCAAAGGTAACAGTTGATAACGGGGTTTGTATCGGGATATCAAGGATAAGGTTCACAACGGGGACGAGAGAGAGAGAGGGAGAGAGAGAGTAACAAAATATTGTGTATATCAGGATTCGTATAATAAAATTGTCAAAAGTTTAACAAAACAGCAATAATAAAGGTGAAATTCAAAAAAATATGAGCATTACTCGATGAATGGAGAAAAAAATATAATAACGGAGATTTTTATTCTTGCAATATAAAGATTTTATAACAGATATGTGTTTTGTACGTAACGTATGATAAAGATAAACACAACACAAATGGGGTCCGATAGGGCGGTAAGGGGAATTGGGGGCAGGGGGTATTTGGTGAGGGTGTCACTATATGGTGTCGTGGCGCCAGCTCGACTTCTCCGTCTTCTTTTCGCTGTGTCGCCTTATGTTCATACACGTGTATTTATAGATATAATAAACCTGTATGTAATACGAGGAGTCTACAGTATTGCAAAACACCGGGTAGGACAATCGTCACGGGGACTCATGCACACCCACTCTACTGTATATATTGGCATCCCATCGAGCATCTAAGGTGTATGTACGTACCTACACGTTCGTACAGGTTAAGGATTTATAGAAGAAAGCGAAACAAGTAACATAAGAAATCGAAGAAAAATCCCGGGGAGAGACGATTTTTTTTTTCCTTTATACGCGGGGAAGAAGGGGTCGGGAGTTTGGCTAGGGATTTACTTGGTATATCAGTGGATAAGGGGAGAAGGTAAGAAGGGGAGGGGATACGACGGGAGGATGCACTCACTCGTAGCTCTTGAACTGCTCGCCCTGATCCATAGAGAGGCAGCCAGCGCCACCACCGAAGCCGTAGCCCTTGGGTCCGAATTTGCGACCATGGCAGACTCTGCAGAAAAGTTCGCCTTCGTGCTCGCTGCAGTTTGTCGAGTCAAGCAGTTTACCGCAAAGACCTGCAACGAACAACGACCCCCACGACTACTTAGCTTTCTCCACTTTTACAACGGTTACCTCCTTCCCGCTTCTTAATTAAAAGCGTTGGCCAAACTAACTGTATCATAGAATTATCAACTCAATTCCCGGAGGAAAAATGCTTTCTCTTATCACTCCAGTATTGCAATATTTTCATCATATATATTTTTCAATATTTTAACCTGGCCTCTTCAAAGCCACACATCAATTTTCATTTCTCAGAGTTGATTGTCACGATATCCCTCGTTTCCTTTCATATTCAAATTCTGACTATAATAGTTTTTCAGTCTTAATTACCGATAAAAGACATCAAATTTATCAATTCTACGTAATATAGTATCGGAATACCATTATCTTATATCATTGGATCGCTCGTAATATTTAAGAGAAGAAGACAAAATATATTTTATCATTATTTATCAGTTGATGGTCAATTAAAGAATTTACAATTTACAATTTCATCGATTAATACCGAGCGAATGAATTAACAATAATATCTTTTCTCGTTTAAATTTTAAATAATCACAATATATTAGTACAAATCATTGTCTTATAAATCTAATCATACAATTTAATTAACCAATGTAAATATTCGAATAGTTTTTTTTTTTTTTTTTTTTTTTTTTTTTTTTTTTTTCTTTTTATAGTATGAGAATATTTAGGAAACTTTTTTTTTTTCGAGGCGAAAATGTATATAAATGGGAAAATTCTTTGTTAGAAAATCAAATAACGTATTTTACATTTATTATATTCCAAATGAAAATGTAATTTATACGTGTAAAAAGTGACGCTTTGCAAATACTTGTATTTTTTTAATAACAAAACAAATCATCATTAGATGCAATTCTTCAAATTATCCTCAAATAAAAATACTTATGAAATCATTGATTCGCCAATTTAATATTTATATAATTAAAAGTAAAATTGAATAATGATAATTAAAATTATTTGTATAATGCAAGTTAAGTATTTAAATCTTTTATCGTAAATTCATTGTGCAGGTAATTGCTATTCTGACGGGCTCATCGGCTGCCTTAATATACGTTTCTTAATAATATTGGCATAATCGGAGAATATTTTTTATAAATCAATAGAAATTGCATGAAAACCTCAAAATCAGCATTAATTAATATACAAATTGTTACCTCAATAGTAATATATTTTAACGAAGTTTATTATAGAAATCGAAATGAAATTAAGAAGAAAAAAATACAAAGAAAAGAGAATTGGTAATTAAATGATGTTTGGACGCCATCTATAGATTTATAAAACAATTTCCAATTTCATTTGATTATAGGAGGAATATCACTTCATTCGAAATCGAATTTAACTATGGAAATTTATATTGCAAGTGCAAAAATAGTCGTGTATGAACTCACCGCATTTGAAGCACATTTTGTGCCATTTCAGTCCACCGGCTACGCGCTCTTCAGCGGCGTAGACCGATTTTCCGCACTTCGGACACTTTGCTTGTTCTACTGGTTTGTAAGGCATTTTGTGATTTTATTTACTGTAACAAAAAGAAAATAGTACGTATGTATATAATATATATATATAAATATATATATATATATTGATTAATTAATTAATATTTTCAGATTGCAGTAAGATCGTAAAATTACGTTTCGCGCCATAAAGAAGGTATTTTTTTCTTAAGAAAAACTCTGATATGACTATCAATTTTATTTTTACGTAAGTTGAATTCACATTTTTGCGATATTATTTACATAGTTACTAGTACATACGAGTTTTGAAATTGCTTTTTACGTTATTTAGATGCATTATTACTGTGAGATTATAGTAGTTATCATCAGTTTTTCATAATATACATTTACGTTCGAGAAGCGAATGTACACAATGGTCTAGGGTTCAAAAGAAAATTATATTGACTATGTGAAACGGAATTAATTGCAATTCATGGATTGGAATAAAATAGAATACTAGAAATTAATGCTTCATTCAATTTTTTCAATCTAATGTATTTTTAATATAAACGATTATTAATGTAATAAAAATTTTATTATTTTAACATATTTGATTTAATATATTATATATTTGTTATATATTTAATGTTTTGTATGTATGTATATATATATATATATATATATATATATATATCTATTTGTTTTTTCTTTCATTAATGTATCGTTTCAACATTTGCATCAATTATTATTTTGAGATCCTTGTGATAAGTGTGGACATTGAGGCTTTGTTGAATAATAACAATTAATACACACGCACGCACGTGTATTAATTTTTAAAAATAATCTTATTTTTATTGACAACCTATTGGAAATAAATAATATATGATAAAATCTAAAAAGAGGAAAAATTGTAATTCCATCTCTACGAATTTACAAGTGATAGGGAATTATCGTTTTTGATCAACTGGCGATATTATCCGTAAATTATTTCTCTCTAGCCAAAAGTTTTCTCTTTCACAACACCGATCCTTACTGCCTCATTAAATAACAATATTTATTTCATGAATGATTTGTCTACTTATAGTAGTGAACTTTATACAACTGCAATTTATTCATAAAAAGATTAAAATTTATCGATTGAAAATTTGATCGTCTGAGTGTATTTTTAACAAGAATTGCGAACGTTGTGCCTCTATTTTCGACTAGAAATTAATGCAATATAAGCGCTAAATTAATTTTAGTTATTCATAAGATGCAAACTAACTGGGCTTAGTCTCGTTTCATTATTAATTTTTCCGTCTAAAGAGTAATAATGAGACGATTTTCGTTTGACTGCGAACATATTACGGCTACCCTGCAGCACCTTCAAATCCTAAATCACTAAAAATCAAGTTCCTAAACAACTTTAGACGCCCCATAAAAACGCGCGGAGATTCGAATTCTTACAAAAGCCATAAGAGCGCGATGGAGGAAAAATAGAGGAAAAATAGAGGAAAAATAGAGGAAAAATAGAGGAAAAATAGGAAAAATAAAATAGAGGAAAAATAGAGGAAAAATAGAGGAAAAATAGAGGAAAAATAGAGGAAAAATAGAGGAAAAATAGAGGAAAAATAGAGGAAAAATAGAGGAAAAATAGTTTCCGGAAAGTCTTGCCTCCTCACCCTCCGCCAATGCCAACTCCGAGGGCATTATCTAACGCTTGGTTACGAAAATGGAAGGTAAACAATCCGCTGTGGACGACTACTCAACGTATCGGCCACCATCCTCCTCCTCACCGTGCATCTATTTCGGTCATCAGCGCTCATGGGATAATGGCGTGGCGTGAGGCGCAAGTAGAAAAAGACGAGAACGAGCGGACGGAGCGCCGGCAAAGTGTCTGCGCATTCTATATTGGTGCGGGCACGTAGGCCGTGAAGCGGACGGACGTCGTGTCAGGGCCCGTATTAGGGAAGCTCGACGACTAGCATTTCCTACCCACTGCGCCGCTCACCCCGCCTTTTAGGGGTACGTGGTTCTCTCCCCTTCGTTACGTTGTATCGTCATGTCGCGTCTTAGGGCTATTATCATCGTCATCGCCGTCAGTCATCGTCACTCAGTTTCACCATTCTCACGGGCGCAGTCGCTATTATTATCATCGAATGCTGTTGGCATTATCAACCGTCGCTGCCGGCTATTATTTAACATTATTCTTAAATATTATTAAATAACACAATGATTATTGTACGAACCGTTCATTAATTACGCCTACACATGCTTTTACAATTAGCTTATTGAGTATTTGAAATTCGATCGGAGCAACGAATTACTCACAACATTGATCTTCAATGATATTTCAATCTTAATGTGATAAAGTTATTACGTTCGTATTGTATCAAACAAATCTATTTTTATGTTTCGTTTAATCTCTTTTCTCTTCATACTTATTAAACGGTAAAAAAAATTTCTTTTTTCTTTTTAATTATTACTATTACATAACATGTATTACAGTTGTAACTATTATGCATTATTGTTTATACAATCAACGTTCAACTTAACGATAAATTAATAATATTACATTACGGTTTTTATAAGTCATTGTAAAGTACAATTATTATCTGTAAAGCAGAATTATTATCATTAGTAATTATTTATAATCAATTATTTAAAGTCGTTAATTGTTAATTAATTTAGATTGAATGGTTGTAAATTTCAATATATAAAAAGCTCTTTGTTTAAATTTACACCTACAATTCCTATCGTATTCTTATGATTATTGTATGCATTGTGATACGATTTTCGATAACATTTATCGTAAATGTTGCCAATGCGTTCACAAGCCTTTCACTTTAAGAAGTTCCATAAGTCGTAAAAAAATTTTAAAAAAATTTATGCATTAAATACAATGATTTTAAAAGAAGCCGAGACATCGTGATTCCCTTCATCATTTCTTTTGATTTTTCTTTCTCATCGCCTCTTCCCCTTCTCCTTCACTACCATTTATTTCTCATATACTTTCTACAGTTAATTTTGATCCTTTATCCTTCTCTCCGTTGATCCCGACTGCTCAACCCCTACTTCATCTAACGTCCAGCGTCATTCTACTACCCCTTCCCGATAAATTACGCGCCACCGGCTGAATTTTCTCCCTTCCTCGCGCTCATAGCCAAAATCAACGCCCCTCTTGCGCTTAACCTCCCCCCCCCCATCCCCACCCAATACTTGTTCACTCTCATTCACTCACTCACTCACTCGCTCACTCTCACTCTCTCTCTCTCTCTCTCCCTCTCTCATTCTCTATCTCTCTCTCCTCTACCGCAATCGCCTAGCGCGAATCTCATCCCCTCCAGAGGGCAACGACGGCGTCCATATACATAGTGTCTGTCCCGCCCCTTTTGCATGTTCTCTCATTCTACGTTCAAGTGAGTCGCAACGTTTACTTTTCGAAATACGTGTGCGTAGAATTTCATTTTTTATCTATTTATCTTTTCTGTTACATTGTAACCTTGGTAGTTATGCTCATAAAGTCACCGTTTGTATGTAAACAAGATTTAAACAATACTTAATTTTTGGTATTCATTTTTATTTTAAATCGCCTGCGAACTTACATTATCGTTTGTCAGTCGCAATTGTACAAATTAGGAAATGTGCATTCGAATAAATTGTATTATACACATAAACACGCGCGCGCGTACATACATCCATATATATATATATATATATATATATATATATAGTGTGTGTGTGTGTGTGTGCGCGCGCGCGCGCGCGCGCGTGTGTGTGTGTGCATGGATGTATGCGGTAAATAATAAAGATACTTCTTCTATGCAAGAATCTGGATATCTATCAAACGTAAATTTTATTTCCTCTTAGGAGTGGATGAGAATTTTGATCGCCGAGATCAAACGTTCGATTATTAACTCAGATAGACTATTATCCTTTGAATTGTCCATCATTAGAAAAGTAGTGTTTATTAATTTTAATCCCACATTAATAATATAGTTAATTTGATAATTAGAACCTGCGAAAATTAATAAAAATATCTATTGTTTTACAATCGAATGTCATTAGCGACATAATAGATGACTCGTTATCTCTATCCATTACTCACAATTAAATTCTCGTTCAATTATTGATATTTCACGATCTACGCGCAAATTTTGATGTTTTTAATGCATTTTTTCTACTTTTTTATTTTCATCGATGTGCCTCTGATTTTATTTGTCATAAAATTGTAGCATTGATATTAATTGCTTGTAAAATAATTAAAGAAACGGTTAAAATCCTTTCAAATGTCCGTGGGAAGGTAATTCAATATTTCAATTAAATAAAATTAGTTGTCACTAATTAATTGTCGCTAGCGAAATATAGGCAACGCTGTTTATTGTTAATAGCCATTACATTTTACCGCATATCGCATTACTAGCTAATATATTTGCGTACGCTGCACGTACATGTATACACACATGTTTATTAGAGTTCGTTGTAA
This sequence comes from Ceratosolen solmsi marchali, assembly GCF_000503995.2. Lineage (NCBI taxonomy): Eukaryota > Metazoa > Arthropoda > Insecta > Hymenoptera > Agaonidae > Ceratosolen > Ceratosolen solmsi. The sequence goes on along the minus strand of NW_011948427.1, from coordinate 5,016,416 downwards.
TCGTGCGTAAGCGGAAAATATTGAATCTATTAATAAATGCACGCGTCGTGTGCTACGCTCTTTCAACCGATTTCACCTACTTCTTCTACTGCTTGCTATACACGATTCGCCTGCACATGTGCGTGTGTGTGCTTGTTTCTGTAGATATAAGCGCCCGCGCACTCAAGCAAAAACTTACAAACTCGCAAGGTAGGTAATTAATCATTTTCTGTTCGTGCGAGATGTAATTTTAGATGATTATATATCGAAGATAAATTATGCAACTTAGATACATATTTATTTACATTAATATTTATTAAGGCTCATTTTATAATATTGGTAAATAATATGAAATAATTATAATGATAAGATACATTGTTCTTATGTTTTTAAAGTCCAGTCATTAATATTGATAATGATGAATATGTATATTGCAGGGACTTTATTATATACGCTGACCCGCGATATAAGCACTATAACAATAATATTAAATTTGAAACTTGAATTGCATTAGATGGAATTATTTTACGAAAGACTTAGAGTAGTTTCTAAAATTGTCAATGAAATTATTTTAATCTCTAGATTAATTATCGTCATATTCTATTATTAAGCCCAATTTATATTTACGATTTTATTTTCGACGTTTATTCTATTAAAATAATAGTTATTGGTAATATTATATTCTGAAATACATTATATTAATTTATACTTTATGCTATTAACGAGTGCAGAGACGAGAATAGGCATACACATTTTTCTTTTTTTCAAATAAATCATTTTAATAATGTTAATAGTTATTGTCTATTTATTGTATTAATATGAATGTTCATTTAACGATTATCTCAAATTTTAAGTCATAATCATGAGACAGATTTTTTATTGTATAGATTTCATAGTAGAGGTAAGTATTGTATATTGTATTGTAGATAGAATTATATGGATTTAAAATAAACTTCCGGTGCTTACGACAAGAATAATGTAAATTTGCTTCACGGCAACGCTCGTAATTTTGCGAGATTTTTAAAGTCTTTTTTTTTTTGTTTTTTTTTTTTTTTTTTTTTTTTTTTTTTTTTTGTTTTTAGTAATTCAATTCGAATGATAAAAAATGCAGTTGGAAACTTCTAATCGAATTGATTCATTATCGAATTAATTTTAATGAACGACTTGATTCGTGTACCGAAATTTTGAACAATATCCAAGTAACGACTATTTACATCACCGTTGAGGTCACGTAAACAAGCATAAGGGGTGCAAATAACCGGAAGTACGACTATATCCATCCATTCGACGACGAGTCGTTGATAATAAGTTCTTATAGCAAAATTCGGCTATTTTTAGAAGAAGAGGACACTGACATTTTTTGGATGAGAATTTATAATTCTACCTAGTACTGTGTCATCATCTATTTGGAATTTTCACATTCAATATGTAATCCAAGCTGCTTTGTACGAATAACATTGTGCCTGAACCCCCGCAATGTAATTTATCTAAATTATTTATCTAAAGGAAAAGGATACGTTGATATTAGTATTATACTTATAGTTAGAGGTAAAAATTGTCCTTGGATTCATATGAGTTGAAAATCGCATGAATTTTCAATGATAATAAATAAGAAACCGTAAGGGCAGGTTTCTGTGGAGGACAATAATATTGTAAGTGCTCTATAAGTACTCTTTCCGGTTCCGAAGATCTTGTGAGTCATCGCGAGTCTGTAAAGCATATAACACTAACCCAGTGACCGAGCTTATTCTTAAAAATGTAAATGATCGAATGGAGGGTTGAACGACCTGGTGAGCGATCGTCCCCTCTGGCTCCCGTCTATGGATGACGTCGTAATTGGGACCCGTGCGAGGACGCACTTGTTGGGAAAACCGGAGTTGCTCGCCAATATCCGGTCCAACGTTATGCAAGTATCCACCGGCAGCTCTCTCTCTCTCTCTCTCTCTCTCTCTCTCGCTCTCTCGTTTTCATACTCATGGGTGTACTCACGTCGATATAATCGAATGTCGCTGAGGGCCCGGCGTCTCTCCTTGCTCGTCTCCTCGATATCGTTAGCCGGTACGAACGGGGTGGGAGCCGATTTTAGGCTGTCTTATCGCTAGCTTGTCCTTTCTTCCTTTCTCTCGCCGCACTCTCTAAAACACCGCACACTAATACTGGATTTCGAATGGCGGTGCTCGCCGCGGGCCCGTCCTAGTCATACAGAGCTTTGCACACGGCACGTGCGTTGGGAACGTCAGCGTTGTGTGCCGTGGCGAACGAGATGTTACAGAGAGACAGAGAGAGAGAGAGAGAGAGAGAGAGAGAGAGTAAGTGGGAGGGTGAGAGGGTGAGAGGGAGAGAGCAGTTGTAGCAGGCTTCTCGGACAACTCTTCTCTCTATCTTCCTTTATCTACCTCCCTCCTACCCTCCCGACAGCATATACTCTCCCTCGCTCTCTCTGTCTCTCTCTCTCTCTCTGTCTCTCTCTCTCTCTCTCTCTCTCTGTTAATTTGGATGCCCTCGAGAATGACAAGGATGGAGAGAGCGCTTACTTCCGTAGTACCGAGAGAGACAAATTGCTGAAGGGTGATGCTGGCATCGACTTACTCTATGATTTTCATGAGCGTTGTCGCACTTACCGCCGGATGCTAATGAGGCGCGGATAGTACCGGAACTTGTATTAAGCGTCTTCAACACTCGGAACTCGGTGTGTATTTACCGGCAACGTTTAATTGCCCGTCGTTTCTCACCCATGCTAATGCTAATTTATCACCCCTGACATGTTTCTACCAACGAGACGCTTTTAGTTTATTTAGCTTGACCAGCCGCATTTTTTTCAAACAAATATTATTTTATGATTATTAATTAGCACGATGAATTAAGCGTAAATAAATGGATTTGGCTTAGCTGATGAATCTTCGTAATTACCTTTTTAAAATACACGCGAATATGCTGATATTGTATTGATGATGAGCATACAATTCTTCGAAATCTTTTTATCTGTCTCGTTTTAAATATATACTGCACGTGTAGGATTTGGCATCTGAAAAATATGGAAACCGAAAGAGGAAATATAGTTAATTGTGTACAATAATTTTTAGAAATATAACTGACATATCCATTTAGAAATCATTTATATAATTTATCATATTTATATTATACTATTTTCTCATTAAACTATTTTATAAATATTCAACGTATTTGCTATCGTCTTTAATTAGAAATAGAACGATTGCTTTTACATTTATATTTGTCCATTCGCTTCGAAACATCACTAATTCAATGATTTACTTAATGATTATTAAAGTTATTCCTCCATTTATCATTGAGTGAAATATTAAAACAGCTAACAATATGAAAACTTATGCAATAAAAGCTGTTTATAAGTGATTTCTACAACTTTGATGAAACGAGCAATACCGATCACACTGTCAATTCTAAAAGAATTTTTTTAAATATCATGAGTTTAATCGTTTTCTAGTAGATTAACATTTACATAAACATATATATATATATATATATATATATATATATATATATATATATATATAATGATTTTTACTTTGCATTTTTACTTGATAAACTATTCTTTGAGTTTTAATAATATAAAGTCTTTATTCATACCATCACTTTCTATTAATCAAAATTCATATTACATTTTAAATATATGAAATGGATTTTTTTTTATTTAAATAACAATTTATTATGATTATCAATCTCAGTAATCGTTTAAATACTTAAAATATTAATTTAATTTTATGTGGATTAGCAGGTAAATTAAGAAAATCAGTAATTCTGATAAACTTCAATTTTTAGCTTAATAAGTATAATTTAACAATTCAAATCAATCATACTCAAATTAAAAATAGGAGTTCATAATAAATGAATTACTACAATTCATAGAAATAAATAATATTTAAAAATCAATGAGTCATTTATTCCTTATAGCAAATAACTAATAACGAAGGATGATTAACGAACGAAAGGTCAAATAATCGTTTATGTTATCTGGACGAAAATTAATTTTTTTAAAACTTTAGTTCTGTACGTTTTATTTATAGAATTTGAATGAAATACATTATTGCAATTTCTATTTTACAATCATACTTTCATTGCAAAATAAGAAAAGTACTTTATTTTTTACGAAAAATTTAGTATTTCTGTACGTTTGCGAGCTTCACTGTAACATTAAATATATATTATCAGTATTCGTATGTTTTAAGGATATTCTATATTTATGATTATCATTGTTATTCTTTTCTTTTTTTTTAATTTTATTATGGAAATTACAACAATATAAATTGTTGTAAATATGCAATGTAAATAAAACAATACAAATTCACAAGTAAATTATAATTCAGTAAAGTCGAATCAAGTCAATGTCTTATTTATTATATACCCAAATTTATAGAAAATATTAGTGTATAAATTTATAAAGTCTATAAACCGATTATTTATTGATTACGTTTTAAACAAATTCTTTCTTAGTGAATAAGATTGCTTTAAAATTTTTTTCAAATAGTTGAACATAATCTTTGTTCTAATATTGAATATAAGATATTTCTTATCTAAGATAAATAATAATAATAATAATATTAATAATAATAATAATAATAAATAAAATACTTGTTAAAAAAAAATAAAAAAAAAACACTTGCATTTTGTGGTTTCTATATAATGATCTCTAATTTACATTTTGGATTTTTATTACGTAAGTTAGCCCAATAGAAGTGCACATTTGAATCTGATCTTCGCTTCTTGAAATTTATCTAAGCCTTGAAAATGTTTATGATTAGATTAGTTAATTAGGATAATAAATTTAAATGGATATTATATTGTATTACATATGAATAGAAAAATTAATTTAATTATAATTTCAAATAAATTAATTTTATTTGAAAATGAGCTTTTATGGTAGTACTTGAATAAAGATGGATGTAATTTAAATTTAATAGAATTGGCTTTTTTAATTATTTAAAAAAATATATAAGTGATTTTTACTTAAAGTGAAAACAATTGGCATTGATATCAGATAAATATAGCATTATAATAATAATATGGAAAATAAAATAAAAAGAAAAAATGTAATAGTTTGAAGAATAGCAGAATTATGTATTAGAATAAAATAAAAATCATTAGTAAATTGAATTGAATTGAATTGAATAAAAATATTTCGCTTCGTGTAAGATGAGCCTAAAATAATACTAATTTCACGTAAAACTTTGGAGTTGCTACTTTATTCTTTAATATAATATTTTACTTGATGCCATGATTCAGCAATATTATTAGTATTCCTATAAATCCAAGTTTTGGTCCACATAATTTTATAGATATTCTATAGAATCTATTTTATAAAAGTAACCTACATAGAATGTTTGAAGAAATTTAACTATAAAATAAAAGAAATAATAAATATATTCTCCTTATCGAAGTGCAAGTCTTATTTCGGCTATTTGGTCACGTAATAAATAAATTTTTTATGAAAATTTAATTTCACATAACTAATAAATATGCATTGATGATATTAATTTATTAATTTATTTGAATTAAAGCAAACTGATTTTAAAACATATCTTGATTTTTCCTGAATTTAATAAAATTTTATACAATATAATTTATTCATGAAAATAAATTTTTTAATTTATTTGTTATCCAGGTAAAATGAGTCTTCGAGACATATTTCTATTTTGAACTATTGATTTTTAAAAAGATGCGATATATTTTCAATCTTGACGCAATAATTTCAAGGTACGTGCATCTTGAGATCCAAGAACTTTAGAGAATTTTAATCCATTTACAAGCTGATGAAAAATGTTGGGAAAAATTGAAAAGATAATTATTAATATAATTATTACGGTATAATATTATTTCAGAAATCCTAATTTCGTCCCGAGTTCCCGATATCTAATATTAAAGTGAGACTAGTGCGCGAGTGGACAAATTGAAAATTCCTCTGTGATGAGAGTACCGCATTTCAGTCGATTTCTTTTCATGTCGTTATCGTCTAGCCGTAGGAAAGGCGCACGTGCATGAAGTAGACGATAAAAAGAGAGAGGAGATCAGTGCAGCGTGGGCGACGTAACGTGGGGAGATGAGGAACCGAGTGACAATGTTTTTGAAGCAAAGATGAATGAGGAATGTGTCCGAGGAATCATACAAGCAAAAATCTGTAAAGTTTTTGGTCATTCTTTTCACAACGGATAATGACGTCATCTTGTAGAGTAAGTTGTGGTACCTTAATAGCAATACGATAGGCAATAAATTAATAATAAATACATGATGTATGGCGAACCACCCGAAATAAGGAAGGAGGGCATTAAACATGTAAAACTTACGGGGAATCTAATATTGCGTAATAAAGTTATAGAAATCACTGGTTGTGTGGTTTGCGATTAATTATTCGTTTGAACATTACAGAGATTTTCTAAAAATACGCGATATTCAGATATATGCTATCAGTGGCGATTCTTGCACCTCTAAATTAAAAATGCTATAGTTTCTTAGCACTACTTTTTCCTAATAATACATTTTTACTCAACTAATAATTTTAACAATTGTATTTAGATTATGTATATGTATATATATATATATATCTGTGTGGGCGTGGAACAACAAATAATTAAAAAGAAAAAAAATTATATATTAATTTCTAATTTAAACTAACCTATTATATTATCTTAAACATTTTTATATTTATTGAATATATCACAAAGAACTAAATTTTTTTACAATCTACGTTGAATTATTTTATTGATGAAATATTGTGTTTAAAGAATTTCATAGTAATAATTTTCAAAATTTTATGCACAGATTTAATATATGAATATATTTAATAAAGTAGTAACATTTAGATATTTAAAATACTATATATTATAATTGAAATATTTATGTTTTTAAAATGTACGGACATTTATATTTTTTAATTATTCTCTTTCTATAGAGTAATCAAATATTTATAGAAAAGATAATACTTAAAAATAATATGTATTGAAGTATGTCTCAGCTTTAAATACTTTAATAACAGGACACTTCAGTTCAACCGGCGACAATTTATTTCTTATATATTCAATTTTAAAATGTTACAATTTGAAAGCTATATTTCCCTAC
>NW_011948427.1:4822822-5009331 GCF_000503995.2 Ceratosolen solmsi marchali | reverse complement strand
AGGTGTTGATGAATAAATATTTCATAAAAATTAGAAATTAAACGTTCGAACACGGAGTAGTAATTTACAGTGAAATTTAAAGAATCTATAAAAATATAAAATATATATTATCATTCTTATTTATTAAGAATTATTTTTATGTCTATTATCAATATCAATTTATCATCAATTGAGAAGTCTCTAATTGTGTGGGATCGTTAAAAAAAAAAAAAATAAAATAAATAATAATAATAATAATAATAATAATAATAGAGATTTATCTACTAATTTTTATATTTAAAAACACTTATTAATTGTTAAAAATGGCTGAATTCAACTTTTGTAAACCAATAATAATCTATTCCCAAATCAAATCGAACATTTTCAGGTGACAAGGCAAATTCTTTTTCCTTCATAAAGTAAAATACTTTATGGTCTATGTTTTATTTTATTATATAATATCTTAATAGAGTGAATGGTAATTTAATCTGACGTGATGTCCATAATGAATGCCATAATCTAACGTAAAATTGCTAAAATTTCATTATCCGAATAAAGATAAGAAAGAAGACATTTTTAAAAAATAATCATTTTATTGGAATTTATAGCGATTGATAACATGTCTGTTAAAAATCTCTCAACAAGCATCATCAAGCGAATTCATACATTGTTTTTTTTTTCACAATAATAGAAGACGGGAATTGGCAAAAATACACAGTTGCTATTTAGATCATTTGAAATCATTACAAACAACTTGAATTTATAACCGTTTGATAATCGGAGTATAATTTTGAACTAATAGCAGATATGTAATATGTATATTGAATTTCAAATGTCATCGCCAGAATTAAATAAAAATAAATGTAAAAAAAAGGGGGGGGAACCACAATGTTTATTCGTGGGAAGAGAAATGCTAGAATACTCAGGTATTCTGATAGATTATTGAAGGAGAAAGACGCAACAACTCAGCTGCTTCGTGTTTTCATAGTTTCGATTCACGCAATAGTTAAATCCTTTGTCTTCTTCTTTGATCTCACATGCATAATGAAGCTGATTGCTTTTAATTTTATTGATCTAGATTGAAAGATAAAATTTGATATACTACGATTACTTCAATTACGAGATGGCAACTCTTATTATTATTGAGCGAATCTTCTTTTTAATAGGAAAGATTTAACTTAATACATTTCCTTTAACTCTATCAATTTCTTTTTATACATTTGGATTTTGATATAGTATTTTTACTACACGCATGCTGTTGAAATCGCTGATAATTTATATATTAGAAATCAATTGGAAGAAAAACTGTGTAATCATTATATATAATAAGTTTGATTAAATAATTTCATTTACTTAATTTTGTTAATTCTGTTTGCTCGAAATTGACGAATGCTCCATTACATTTGTAATTTGTATTGAAAATGAATGAAAAATTTTTCTTAGAATTTGATGAAAATTTATCTATATCTACGAATACTTTATATTAATTCCCTTCACGTTTAAATACATTATAACATAGTAATGTTTCTTCGCCTTATCCATTTTTTATTTTTAATTACCATCCATTTCTCCACAAGTTATCACTTCATTTTTCGAGCACTCGAATAGAATTAATCAATTATTACTACATTTCATTCGTTTTATACATAATTCGTGTCAAAATTTGGATCACTATCCGATCTCAACTGTTTATATGTATTTATTGTTGTTTTTGCAAAAACATTAACAATTCTCGTTACTAGTAAAATTGACGTATTATTTATTTAACTTTAAAATGATTCTAGGAAGTGTTACACAATTGTTTTTATAACATACAACGATTGCAAATCTATTAAAATGAAAAAATAAAAATAGAAAGGTTATAATGTTTTTAAAAACAGATATTTTATATTATATGCAGTAAATTATTTAGAGCATCATAAAGAATATTATGAGTATTTAATAACAATTTAATGCTTCACACATAATAATTCTGTCAATTTGCAGTTAAAAATTAATATTATTCGAATCTTGCATGTATCAATTATTAAATATTAAGTAATCATAAAAAATCCTTTTAATACATTTTTTTCCTAATTAAAATTAAAATTAAAAATTTTTTTAATCATATATTTACTTGTGTATTCGCATATTAAAATATTATTTAATACTTATACTCCAAGTAATTTCATTTACATATAATCATGTATTCAACAATATAATTAATTAAATAATTAACTCACATTATTTATTCAATTATGGTTATGAAAATACAAAAGAGAGAGAGAGAGAGAGAGAGAGAGAGAGAGAGAGAGAGAGAGGAAGAGAAGGTGCTTGAGATATGATTCGCTAAGAATTTTTCTCGTTTTTGCCCCAAAGCACCTTCAAGACTTTTCTAAATTTTCACCATTACTTTTACTCTTTTCCGGCTATCTTCATCACACAAAATCGATGAAATCTAGGATGAGTCAGGCAGAGTCACATTACTCCAAGTTTTGTTCGTTCTCAATTTTATCTAATGTTTATAGAACATTAGATGTAGTGATTCTGTTAGAATTAACGGTTTAATTTTCATTATACATATTTACGAAATATTTAATTACATTTTTGTTCTTAAATAAATAAACAAATAAATCAAAAACAAAAGTTATAATTAGATTACATTGACTATTATTGAATTTTACGAATAAAAAAGATGAAATATTTATATACATTTACTCATTCAGTGAGAATAAGCCATGAAAGTCTCATAGTTTTAAATTATCTTATTCATTAAAAAAAAAAAAAAAAAAAAAAAAAACCATTTCTTTTGTTTTTTCAAATTAAGCTTATAAAAATTTTAGGATCGTACTATAAGAGTTCAAAGTTATTGAATTATTAATTTCAAAAACTTATTTCAATTATAATTAACTGTTCTAATTTTGAGATTTCTTTCATTTATTTGTCTAATACATTAACAAGTTTTGATTTATGGTTATAAATTTGTATTTTCAGTGTTTAATTGATTTTAATATATATTAATGAAAATTTCTATATTCATTTTTATTATTTAATTAAAATACATAATTATTTTATAAAACTGCCATAAAATTTTAATTTGATAAAAGTAGGAATTTGGAATATTATATTATTATTATTATTTTAATAATAATGTTATGAAAACATGATATGGATCCCATTACAACAAATTTTTATAAAATCTTTTAAAAGCTTCATTGTAATTTGTATCTTGTTTTATAAGATATTTTATAAATTTTATAAGGTTTGTATTTGTTATTTTAATTAAAATCAATCCAAATAATTGAGCTTTTAATTATTAAAAATTTTGTTGTAAACGATGACAATTCCTTTCAATGAATTTCATAGTATAATAAGTTAAATGATAAACTATTATCTTTCATTTTCAATAATGATTTTACGCAAATAAGATATTTTATGTCGAATATCTTTTATTACAATAAATATATTTTTTTAACCTTGTGCAAACAGAATTAATGTTGAAAATATTCTTCTGTTACTTACGTTTGCATTTTACGCAGAAGAAATATTACTACGCGTAATAAAAACTTTATTACCAAACGCTGTTCGGATAAATATTCTGGAGGTTTGTTATTAAATGGTATACGTAGGCACTACATTTCCCATGTACATACACGTATTTGAATACGTGTTGACGCATATAAACGTACACATATACACCAATCAATACTTATTTACTTATGCTACGTATTTGTACATATACACGAGCACTTGTATGTACCATATACTCTCTGCGTATGTGTAATTTATAAAGATTACATATTCATCGTCACATACAGATTTCACTTCCATGCCTATGAAAGTATGCATATGCGAGTACATGAATATACCGTACGCATCCTCTACAAATACACAGCATATATTTGCGCATATGCGTCTACCTATAAGTGTACACGCAGGCACAAATTCCCTCTCATACACAAATAAATACAGCAGATACAAATACATAAAATAATATGAATTAATGATTTAACATACGCGCATTGGTCAATATGTTTTTCACCTGTCGCTGTTAATATTATTATAAATTTTTTATACAAATAAAGATATATTCATCAATGATTTTATTAAATGAACGACAATATTATATAAAGTTATAAAATCATATCAAATATCTTAAACTACATGTTTCTTACACACACACACATATAAGAAATAATATATTATAAAAATGTAATAATAAAAATAGATTAGATACATTAAAAAAATTTAATTAAAAATAATTTGGATAAATATAATTAAAAAAAAAATAATTAGAGTTCAAACTAATGGATTTAAGAAATTTATTAAATTCATGAATTCTTGATTAATCTATTTATTGACTTTTTCCTTATTATTATTTATATCTTGTATAACATTATGGCAATATTAGTGATTTGTTGATTAATGCATTGAAATAAATATTTATTTTGAAGAAATTATGCATTTACTTTTAATTTTTCTATTTCTCGACAATATTTTGATTTATAATTTAAATAAAATATCTATAAAAAAAATTATTTATATCATTATTCGTTATAAATGTAGATAGTATAAGAAAATCAGATTTAAATTGAAAAAGAAAATTAGTGCGAAAAATTCTAAGAATGTAATTAAATTCGTAAGGACGGTCCAGAGTCCAATCCATATCTATTCAGTTCATAAGTAATATACTGAAAAATTCAATGGGAAATGATAGCATATGAATGACAGTAAGTCATAAATTGTGTATGATATAGTAATTTTATATGTGTGTCATTCCCATTTCTATTAAAAGATAATCAAATCAGATGAATTTATAGTCCATAATCGGACAAACTAATCGAAAAATTATGCCAGAAATTAGATAGAAGAAGATTTTTTAATGACAACATTAATAAATATAAATAAAATGTATTCGATATAAAAGCTATATATCTTCATACTGTCTAGGACTATTAAATATTATTTATAACAATTTTGTTATTGAAATAACAATTAAAATGGTATCCTATCTGGATATATAAAAGAACGAATAATCATATAAGTATTCAATATATTGTATTAAAAATTTTAACGCTTAGTTAATAACGATAAAAAGAATTTTTTTATATTAAATTAACTGTTGAAATGATATTTTTGTAATGCCATGTACTTATGGTTTATATTATTACTTGTACCATTAAAGAAAATATTCGTGCTATGTATTGTTAAGCATCAATTAATTTTTTCCTAATGAAAAAACTACATTTAAATTCAATAGATTGATGTTATATATAAAAGTGTATAAATGATATATATATATATATATATAATAAATTTTTTAATATAATTATGAAAACACGTTACGTGTAAATATATAATAATGTTTTATTTATTTATTTTTATGTGATATTGTTATTTCGATTTCTAACTGATTGTCATGCATGCTCAATGAATAAATTATTAATATGTGATTATATTTTCAAATAAAATCCTTCTTTCTTTATAATTATTATAAAACAAATATCGTAACGAAAAAAATTAAATCAAATGTATTGCATTTTGTATTAGAGCTGTGCTAGTATGTGAGAGAGAGAGAGAGAGAGAGAGAGAGAGAGCGAACGAATAAGAATTATGAGATGCGTATATACTCATCCACTATTAATAGACGTTTGCTCAAATTTTTATTTATAGAACGCCAAAACGTTTATATAGTTACTCGTGTTTAAATCTGAGACGAATCTCAATCGTAATATTACCTTACATTGACGATATGGATTAGTAATTAACATTTATGTTCCTCCGGTGAGTTATGCTTTCGTAAAATCTTTTATCTGTACATTGATAAAGGTTAGATCATTTTATGGTGGATTATTTAAAATTGATAATAATTTCTTAGGCATATGACATTGGCATGATTTTACTAAAAATGAAATAATATTTGTGTTGCGAGTATGACGATTTATTTTATTTTTATCGATGAATTTTATGAATTAAATATAATATAATATCATGTAATTGAAGTAATCGAGTAACTAAAATAAACTTTTCTTTTTACACAGCAATGCTGATAAGTAATGTACAGATATCTTATAATGTCAATCTATGTAATTGTAATTAATATTAGTTATTTTTCATTTTGCTTTTTATGTATTATAGACTAGTTATAAGAAATTGATGTACGAAATATTGATTTGTGAAAAATTAAGGAAATCTACTGAGAATAATGTTAAGCTTAATATTTGGAGAAAATGATCATTTTCCTTAATTTATAAGAACTAAAATTTACAGTAATTGTACTGCTATTATTTTTCTGTTTTTCAATGAAAAATAACATATTTCATTTATAAAGGAATAATTTTCTTTCTTATCCAATTTTTCCATATTCAAATATTGTAATGTATTATTATAGTTGATAAGTACATTGTGCTATTAATATCAAATACAATTGACAATTACCGTATTAATTATCTTCAAGTCTTGAATATATTAGAGAAATATTATCTGTATAATCCTTTAAAAGTACAAAAAACTTTATAAAATATTTACCGAAGTCAAAAAAATAATTTTGCAATGTCCTTCTTTTTTTTTATTATCGATTTTAAGAATAAATTTATGAAATCAATGCATAATTCAATGAATTTTGCGTACATGTATATGTTCTGTCAAAGTAAATTAATTGATAGATCACGCGATACATGTTCGAATGACTAATGATTTAAAATCATTTCAACTACTAATCATACGAGTTGATATTAGATTATTATTTTTATTATGAAGGCAATTTATGTAGTCTATTTTATATTTAGTAGTTAGTTGTTCACTTAAAGAATTGTATTTATTCTAATACGTAAATTCCTCTATTTTAAATTCACGATCTATGGTAATGGTATAAGATCTAATGAAATTTGAGTATAATTATTGTTACATTATGAATGTTAACTATAATTCAAATGTTACAACAATACTCCGATGAATTTTTCGTCATTTAGAAACAATAATTACTATGCGTAGTGATTTTTTACCCTATCGACTCTCTTCTCGTCACAATACTTTCTCCCTTGACATACAAATACTTACAAAGTATTCGTCTCAATATACGATTTAACACAAATAGATACTCAATGCTATTTTCCTGCTCTATGAAAAGCATAATTGTCAAAATGTGACATTTCCGATGTGCAAGCATTGACTCATTCTTCTTTGGCTACTCATAGATATTGTACGCGATGTCATCGTCGTATGTTCAGATATATATCTCCTTATCTTGCTCTTATAACTCTATTTTCGGAAACGGAAAATCCTGTTTGACAAACGTTGCCAGCTCTTAGCTTTGATAAGGACAAAATGAGGGGAATTGAGTTTTGCTTCCCGTTATAATTAAGGCGCTCGTAGATTGTAACCACTCTATTACGGGGATCCACAGTTCCGTTTTTGAAACCTAATAGAATAGCGACGATGATTTTTTTATCTCCTTTTGTCCTCTCGATCTTGATAGCATTAAGCTCTGAAATAATGCGAATTGTGAATAACTGGTGCTATTAAGGGAGGAAGGTGCGCCCGCAGGACCAACGGACTCCGACGTTCGTCACACAGATCAGGCAAGAGATAACGAGGTTACGAATGTACCGGGAATTGCCCGATAATTGTGATTGAATTTACCTGGATGCTGCATTTTTATAAATAGGTCACTCACTGAGCTCCGGGCTTCTTTAATGATACATATTTTATGCAATGCCTCGACTCTATAATTATTCATATTTTCACAGGATTTTTTTTTTAGTATTTCTTTTTGTTACGGCGAACTATCGGTCAAAATTTCTACTCCAACTCAATTTAGATATTATTGGAGCATATTAAGAGTAGGAAAAGTTCATTTATTCAAATGTCTAAAATATTCTGTTTGATAGTGAAATTTATTGATACGAAACATGGACTATTATTTTATTGTTTAACTAGGAAATGAATTTTAATGTATTTATTATCAATAATATTTCTACAAAATAATAAATGGAATTATTAATAAAATTGTATACATTCGAATTTGAGAATAAAAAAATTATTGAAAAAAATTATTTATCATTATTTCTTTCTTTGCTAGTTAATTTTATATTTTTATTTCAATTTTTATTCAGTTAATATTGCTCATTTTATTCGTTCATTTTTCTATTTTTCAAAATTAATTTTTTTCATATAAGATTTGCGTGTCTAATTTAATTAAACCTTTATGAAATTCTTAAAACCTCCTAATTCAAACGTATATATGTAGAAAAATTCTATTTATAACTCATACTCAATTCAAAATGAACTTTAAATTCAATTATTTTATAAAAAAAAATCATTATTTTAAATAAAATTATTTTCAAAAAACTTAAAAGTTATCACAAAATGTATTTATTATTTAATGACAAAAGGAATAGCTAAATGTAATATATTAAATGAAATAACGAATTTTTAATTTCAATGTCTATTAAATATGTGTACAAATTAATTGATTATTTATAAATAATTCTTAATCTAAAGTAACCCTTATATTATTTAGCTTTAACAAAATCAAATTTTGATTAGCTTGAATAACTCATTTTCCTAATTATTTATGAGTAGCTACTAATGAATAGTGATGCATTGCAATTGTAATTTATTTAATAAAATTGATAAGATTCTTTATAGATAACAATCTGTAAAACTATTTCAATATAGCATAAGCAATATTGTTTTTAGCGAAGAAATTCAATTTTTAAACTTTTATCACATGTTATTATAAATATTTATTTTTATTAATAATATATATATATATATATATATTAATTTGTTTAAAAATTTGAATATAGTTTGAATTTTAATGTGACACTTTAATGTCGAAATTTGAAAAAATAGTGACTTGATAAGCAATAATATATTTCAACTTTAGTAATAAGTAAATGTTTAATGAAATTGTAGTCAAAGTCCATTTAAGAAGTGATATGAGAGTTGTTTTTTAAATTCGCAATATTCTTGCGTATGGAACTAAAAAAAAAAAAAAAAAAAAAAAAAGAAAAGAAAATTATTTAATAAAAAACGAATAATAAAAAGGAATATAAATTGGCTATCAATCAGTTAGTATATTAAAGATATGTTAAAATTTTGTTTACATTTCCATCATTCAAAATATTAATAATTAATTTTACGACGGTAACACTTTTTTTTCTTTATAAAAAAATTAATTTCACTAGCAGACTTCATTAGTAAACATAACTAACATTTATATATCTAATCTACGAAAATGAAACTTGAAACTCATATCTTCGCGGATCAGCCATTGAAAGGAAACTTAACAAAATAACGGAATATATTTATTCTTATGCTAGTATTGGTAAGTGCTTGTATGAAAGTAATAATAGTACATTAAATTAGCTTATTTTTACCGTAACATACCGAGATAAAAAGTAATTCCATAAGTAATATCGTAAGACCAAAATTACTATAATATTAATAACATGGTAATTTATGTTAAAAAAAAAAAAAAAAAAAAAAAAAAATTATTTTAAAAAAAAAATTTTTTTTAAAAAAAAAAAAAAAAAAAAAAAAAAATTACTTTATAAGAACAAATTTTATAGTTGCTTAAAAAAGATCTATTAAATTTTAGATCTTGTTCAACTAGATATATGTAAATCAAGCGTATTGGAATGAGTGAAAAGATAAATGGATACATATTTTTCAGTTACATAACTTTATATTTCGTAAATGAACGCCTTAAACATTTTATCGGAATAATTGTTATTCTGGTGTTGGTGAAAAATATAAATTAAATGATAGAATAGAGAGAGAGACAGAGAGAGAGAGAGAGAGAGAGAGAGAGAGAGAGAGAAGTACCAAACAATATTTTACGTTTATTGCGCAAATAATGCTTTGCTTATAGATACTAAACTGTAACGATGATTGGAAATAAATATATAATACGTAGTATTTGCTGTCATAATTTGTTTGCTCTCGGCATATTAAACAAATAATAACAGGGACGATATCGACGACTATGAGATTGATGCAAATAATTAAAAACAATTGTTAAGTAATCAAGTAACTACGGCGTCGTAGTATTGTTTTCTTAACGATGAAAATTATACGTGGATCGTTTAATTACATCAGTGTTGGAGCACGGAGATAAATATTGCCACTTGACACCACACAATTGTCCAAAAATGAAAATAATGCAAAGGAAAGGGAAAGACGAGGCGCTCTTGTTTTGAGTTATCGAGTCTAAATCTGACAAAAGCGACACGTCTAATCGAAAAGTCAATTACCGAGTGCATTGCGCGGCCGCTTAATCTCAAAGTCGGGTCCTCCGGCGAGGGCGTCTTAACCGTCAGATGGAAGCGAGGCGTCGATGTATAAAGTTAGACAGGTTTGGCACAAGGCGACCCGGCGGCAGATGGCTCTCCGTCACATTGACCCCGCATTCTTCATCGCGACTCTTCCCGCCACCGAGCCTCACCCGCTTAAATATAACACGCGCCATTATTTCCTATTCTCGGCGAGGCTCGAGCGCACAACGGTACTTTGACCTGTCGCCGAACAAGATTTTTCCTTACGTCAAAGCGCATCACGCTAGGTTACTGTACCCGCGGTCCTGCACCCACGGCGACTCCCCATAGTTCAGCTTGGATTATGGGATTATCGCTCGTCGGGTTTCGAGAGGAAAGAGACGCGGAAGTCACGCGAGCCACTGTCTGCGTACTTCGGCCGTGAGAGATCGTCAGGTTTTCCTTCCTTTTTCGCCCATCTTTTCGACAAATTGCCTCTCCGAAATCTGCGAACTAGACGACTCTTATATTTATATATATGAAAGTGTGGTACAATCGGGGAGGTGATTGAGAAAGTGCTTGGATGATTAATATTCTTACATACACCGTTGATCCTTTCGATGTTTCTCAGGTTCTTTTTATGCAAAAAATTTTTTATATCAAGTGGCGCAACACCTTACTGAGAGAAAAATAAACAATTTTATTCACTTGGTAATTTACAATTTGATTTAACAAACACATCCATACGACAATTACAAAAATATTTACCGACACTTTTCCTCATATCTATATAATAATCATATTATGCAGTAAAATATAAAAAACATTTTTTTAAAAACTTTTAATTTTAATAATTACATTAAAGCTCGCACCGATCAAAATTATAATATACGTTGATTTTTGTTTTATTTCGAAACGTAAAAAAGAAACAAAAATTTGTGTAAACAAAGCCGTAAATATGACTTTCATCCATTTACAACCCTTTATTCAATTTTTTCAATATACAAGCTACAAATCCCCTAAGTATTCATAATTCTGTCATTCTATTTGTAAAATCGTTAAAAATTATTGAGAAAGAAAAATAATAAAGAAGATAAAATAAATTTTACAGTGTAAATAAGTGGGGCAAATCGTAAAGTTTTTCAGAATCCTATTCCAATTCGTATTGCTATACTTTCATATCGAATTTAATCTATCATGATTGAAAAAGTAATAGAAATTTGTGCTTAATTTATAGCCAACGAATCGTTAAAAGTTTATTCCTTTATTTACTCAATATTAAAAAAAAAAAAAAAAAAAAAAAAAACGAACAGTCAAATCAATAAATAAAAAACAACCAAACTAAGACAAAATAAAATTCACCTTAGAATAAGAAACTTTGTAATAGGAGTGAACATGAAAGTGACTTGCTTATTTACTCAAACATATAAATTACATATGCATTCATGAAGGTGTAATAAAAATATTTAGACTACGCAAATTGTTAAATAATATCGATGTTCTGTAGCGTTACTCTCCCAATAAGCTATTAATTACTGACATTGAGAACCACTGTTCTAACAATACAACTATAACACAATTACGTACAACAAAACTGTGGAAACAACAGTAGAATAGAAAGTACTATTCGTCAAACTTACAACACTTTACAGAAGCACCGATAACAACTATTTCTATATACTATTGTAAATATATTGTTATTATTATTGTTATTATTATATATTATTATTGTTATATTAATACTCGTATTATATAAATTGTACTTGTACCTTTGTATGTTTGAGTTTGACAGTGATATAGGAAAAGATTGATAAATATTGGATTATTTGAAAAATTTTAATCCCGTTACGCTCTGAAACTTTTCATATTACAAACAGTTCTGTTTATTTTAATTTTAACTATTTTTTTCGCTTGCTTTTCATTGGAAGAAAAATTCTCACCGCTGCTCGGCCAACAATAAAGCGCATTAGTTACGTTTCGAATTTCCTCTCTGTCATTAAATGTCCAAAAATTCACGAATAATTATA
Organism: Ceratosolen solmsi marchali; assembly: GCF_000503995.2. Classification (NCBI taxonomy): domain Eukaryota; kingdom Metazoa; phylum Arthropoda; class Insecta; order Hymenoptera; family Agaonidae; genus Ceratosolen; species Ceratosolen solmsi. Next base: position 4,997,087 of record NW_011948427.1, on the reverse strand, counting down.
AATTATCCCGAAATACTAAGTATTAAGTGTATAATTAAAGGCACAAAAATAAACATAAATCCGGCTACTTTCAAAAATAACTAAAATGGCGGAATTACATACAAAGTTTTTGCCGAGGAGGGATGCATTATTTACTGCAATTTCTTAATTAATAATGCTACGATTATAGATCTCCATGCGCGCGCTTTGGATAAATCGAAAAAATCAAGACCTCGGGGGGTGGTGAGAGGTCGAGAAAGGGAAAGCTCGGGGGGCGGTGGCCTAGTTGTTCTTGAGCATCGTATGGCTACCCAAAAATATTAGAAGATCCCACGCGAGTAACACAATCCTAATGTCGAGGTAACCAAATTTAGCCGCAGACTGGCCAGACGTGCTCGAGACGCATGTGTAGGTGTGTGTACGGTGGATGAGTCATGTTGCATCCTGGTGAAAGCGCGAAAGAAAATGCACTTCCCAATGCTGATCAGCGAAGGGAGGCGAAAGTTTATTATTAAGCTTAACTTACCTGCTCTTTCATTTCGTTATAGTCATATGATTTGCATAAAAGAAAAAAAAGTTTTTTTTTTTATTTCTGTTGCATATTGATCTAATCACTGTATTATTTCCCCCCAGGAGAATAATATAGACTGGGCTTTATTTAAATATACATCTAGCTGACTTTCTTCGGGAAAATTTGGATAACTTTATGAAGCGCCTATTTTTCTTTTTTCGTAGATTCTTCCATTCTTTGATCTTTCGCGGATTTTTGTTTATTTTTATAATGTTTCTTGAACGAATGTAACATTCCTCCAGGACACTTCTACCATTTTTTATGTATGCTAGTTGCATTTGTCAAATATATCGCTCGACTTACATTATTCTTGCAAGTGCAGAAATATAGTAAAATTATTTCACCTGTACATTTAACTATGTGCTTGAAATTTTGGAAAAAAAAGTCATATATGTTTATAAAATGTTTTGTAGTTAATTTTATGTATATAAATATAGTAAACATCAGCTTTTAATATTATTTGAATTGTTTATTCCATACGTATTATTTATAAGAATTTCAATAAAAAATGAAGAATCACAGATATAAATTAAACTTCATATACATTAGTTAAATTTCAGCTATATTTATTGCAATTTTCCATATTACCAATTTATATTACAAGCTATACGTCCATTATGTATTATATGTATTAATCGAAGTAAATGTTAATCATAAGTTCTGTAAATTATCTTCAATTATCATTAAGGATAAACGGCAATACGCTGTATTACTTAAATATAAATTAAAGAAAGTGGTAGATGATTTTTGGCAATCTTCACTTTCATTCGTGCCAAGTATATTTATGTTTATAAAAATGGCTTATTATTTTGAAATTTTAATATAGCAACACACTATTCATTTTGCATCATAATTCGAAATATGAATTTGCTTAATTAATTCCGAAATTTCTTGGCCTTGTAAATATTTTCTATAAATTCGAATCAGTATTACTTCAATTTTAAGTAACTTATTATTTGTATCAAGCGAAATCTGAATAATATTGATTTCCTTACTCAACCGAAGAAAAAAATTATTGTATATACAGATTATGTAAAGAGCAATGCAATATTTCAATTTCATTTAAAATAAGAACGTAAAAAGCAAGAATGTTTACATGTTGTATAAAAAGGCCATTTAATACATAAAAACATTAAATATAAAGAATGTTAATTAAATAACGTAAGAAATAAATGTATAGTGGAAATAATTTAATGTAAGTGAGCTTAATAGAATAATAATAATAATAATAATAAGAATAATTGAAGATAATTTTATTATGTGTTGGGTAAATTATAACGAATTCTTTCGAATTGCTTGTAATAATAATACAATTTTTTTTAATAATTATAAATACTTCGGTTTTTATCAATTGGTAAGGTATTTTCCTAGAGAGAAAGAGAGAGAGAGAGAGAGAGAGAGAGAGAGAACTTAAATTTTGAGATACTATCTGAGTTCCGAAGTTATATCTATTATGTTTTCATCATATTGATATTATTTGACGATTTTAATATTCATTTATTCTTTCTATCGCAAGCACTGGAATTTTCTCCATATACTTATATAAATACAAATACTTATATATATATATATTTGTGTGTGTGTGTGTGCGCGCGCGCGCGTGTATTTAACTTAAATATAGAACATTGATATTCTTTTAATGAAGCTTTGCAAACGAGTATTTTCTAAATTACCTGTAGGTGCTTTGAAATTTTACACTACCTTCGAACAACACCCACGCATATAAAATTATCGGATATACAGAACATTCATAAGTATTGCAGAATCTGAACAATTTAATCACTTATATAATTTCAATGTATTAGAATTTATTATACATTATATATTATACATAAAATATATTTACATAATTTAAATAGTGTAAATTATGTTATAGTTAAATTTAATAATTTTCTTTTTAAAGTAATATAAAAATATAAGTCTTAAAATTTTATTTTTTTAAATGCTATTTAAATAATATAGACGTAAGGTATTACAGAAGTTCAATATTCAATATTTTGCTTACAAAATAGAGTTTCTTTTTAAAGCAAAATATTAAATAGTAGAAAATCTTTGAAGATAGATTTTGAAATCAATTAATATAAATATGTTTGAAAATATTTCAATCTATTAAATACTTCGATTTAAATTTAAAAATTCTTATGTAAAATGTCAAATTAAAAATTCCAAAATGTTTTCATCCAATCCTATCTTTATTAAAGTTTGTTTATAATAGTAATTTTGTGTTTAGTGCTGTACAAAGATTAATCAATATGAACATAAATATTAATAAATAAATCAATTACAATTAGATCGCCATAAAAAGTTTATTCTGACAAATTAAGACCGAGTTTTTTAAAACTTCGCATAATCAATATTTTGACAATATTGTATATGAAAAATATTTTGTTCAATAAATAGTACACGCGTAATTTATCACACGAGTCCCTTTCGATTAGGATTCAATTTTTTTAATTCACAAAATTAGAAATTCCATTTCAACCAAGACTTTGTATAATCGTTATTAATTTAACTAACGTTTACATGTTTAAGTCTGAGAGTTTGTTAATGATAATTAAGTATACAAATTGGTTCGCTTTATCGTTTGAAATAGCTGTTACTAAGTTGGATTTTATATACTACAATTATTATATAACAATTATAAAATTGGTGTACTAAACCATACTGCAACATAATAATAACAACAATAATAATAACAACGACAATAATAATAATAATAATAATAATAATAATAATAATAATAATAATAATAATAATAATAATAATAATAATAACAATAATAACAATAAATAATAAAAAGGGATAAGTAATTTAAATTTTAGGATTTCGTTTACTGTAATATAATTGCATAATATACTCGAATGTATCAATGTAGCTACGGATTTTTAAAATTAAATATTAATAATTCATTCTCTACGATTCTATCCTAATTTTTTCAAAGCATTGGTATTAGCTTTATATTGGCTGTAAACTAAATATATATTATAGTTTATATATATATATATATATATATACATATTTCTTTCTACTCTCAGTCTGTATATTATCAGCTGTATTTTATATAAATTATATTTATTCTAAGTGAAATTACAAATTACTTGTACAAGAAATTGAGTTAAAATAAATATTAATATTGTTTTAATTTTACCATAAGGAAAGATTGAAATGTGAAAGTTTTTGAATAATTTGGTACACATTGTATAGTAAAATTTTTGAAAATACAAAAATATAAGTTTTAATATATAATTTATATATATGAAATATGAGTCAAAGTATCTAAGAGTTTGTATTCTTTATTAGTCGATAAAATTTATAATGTTAGATTTTGAATATATAGCAAAATAAAAATATTGTTTATTTAAAAATTTATGTCATTGCATGTAACTGCATTTAAAAATTATAGACTGATTTGTAAAACATAAGCTGCATTTATTTTAATTTCTCCCTATATGTTAAAATTTATATCAGAATTTATAAAAATTATTCAAAGTATATCGCCATAAGATATCTGACATTAACAAAAATGATTCAAATTGTATTATTATTTTGAATTGTAGATAACGAACAACTTGCATGACTGCCAGGAAAATAATTTTTCTGACAGTTGATATGTATAGTTACTAGACATATTTCAAAACTTACATTTATTTTTAAATATTAGTTCAATCTATTTTTATTCCTTAAATACAAATATTTATATGTGTGAGATATGACTAGGTAAATATATTGTACTCGCACTAATAAATAGAACTTTCTTTAACAAAATTTATCATTCGATAAATAATTCAAATATTCAAGAATTATTTATTTCTACTTTCGATTTTAACAACTTTTATATATGACATGTATAAATATTATTAAATAGGTAAATACTATAATAATATATTTCACATGTGCAGAAAAATTTTTATTTTTAACTGACGTATGTAATATAACAATCTTAAAACTTCCAATGCGCTTTTAACTTATTAAATCATTCATATTTCCATTGCTTCGAATAAATACAACAAAAATTGATAAATGAATTATGCATTCATCACTTTGTTAATCAATTAATTTTGTAGTTTTGTCGCGAAACGTTAAGCTTGACAAATTGCCACTAAAATCATTCGAAAACAATTTGAAGCTAAAACTATCACAAAAGTCGCACTGAAATCATCACAAATCGCATCAATTCTCATCTAGTAAAGTTCTGCTGTCATTAATGCGCTCACGGATTATTGAAATAAAAATTTATGCTTGCAAATGCTCTATATCTATATCAGTCTATATCAGATGCACGCTAAGACACGCGCGAAATTTCTTTTTTGTCAGGTATTACGAATGACGTAAGAGTTTCCTGCATGTAAGGATAACTTCTAAACTGCCTGAAAAGAATAAGGAAAATTTACGAAACAATTCATCAATTACGAAGAAATTTACTTAAGTAGTTCGGCAACATAAATAATCATAGAGTAAGTTTTGACGAGCCTAATACGGATTAGTAACTTTTTGTTAAATATAGTATATTCAATTTGTTTATAAACTCAAACTAACCAAAATTAAATCAAATCTAATGGGGTAAAGTTACTTTTCTAGTTAGAATTTCCATCTTCAAATTTATATTGAATCCTCTTATTAATTCTTTAAAAAAAAACTCTTCTATAATAATTCAATAATAATTCATGAGATAATAATTCAAGTGTCCGATAAGTCTAACTACACTGTTACGTTATACAAATATAAACAACGTCACGTAAATGTGTCAGTAAAGCAGCAACATGTAAGTAAGTGATATAAATCCATTTGTACAGTTTCATTTCAGGACATAAGCTGTTAAAGACATAACTTAAACTGTCTAAGTAGTTGAAAAAAAAAAAAAAAAAAAAATAAAAAAGAAAAAGAAATAACGAAATAATAATAACAATAAAAGAAATAATTATTCTCCTCGCTTTAGAAAAACGAATGTTTATTAAATTGTATTAATCACTACAATAATAATAAGATACGTTCATATTCTTATTGACTGGTCATAATCATTAGCCTTACTATCTTACCTCACTATTAATTTTTTAACGCAATGTAAAATATCGAACAATACGGTCTCTCACTCACGTTATAGCTAAAGAAATTTATTTAAGGTATTGATGACCAATGACATTCAACAGTTTCATTAGCAAGTACTCCATATACATATATATGAGGTGGACGCAAACACTAGATTGTTATTATAGCCTGTTTGTTTGCCTCTTGTACACACGTATATTATATAATACCAGTAAATAGTAATGATAAGCTCTGCTAATTGTATATTATCAACAGCGCGCACTATTGTCGACGCACGATGACCAATGACAATGTAATCGCGAGCTTTTTCGAGAACAACGTCTTTTAAAAAGTGAAAAATTTTTGTCATAAAGCAAAAACAATATCTTAACTCCATTCTACGTTAATTCACATGAGTAAAGGTAAAAAGTTTATTTTAATATGTGCTAACTCGAGCTGGTGAGTCCGTCTAAGTTGCCATGACATGGCTCACTGCCAACTCTCGTGTTGGCATTAACAAAGCGATTTGTGCCTTGCCGAGCCGAGTCGAAAATCTCAAGTTGGTACATCCTCCTCAACATATACATTTTTCGCATAATCATGGCAAATTGATAACGCAAATTTATCAATGCTAATGTAGCTTTTTCTCAATGAATAAGCTATTGTAAAATATAAATAAATAAACGTGTAAAGGGAGATGATTTATTCAAACTTATAAACACAGAGCGCTTATTAAAATATCTTTCCTCTGTGAATTCTTAGTATTTTATTTCTAGTTATATTAGACTTAATTTTTCACTAAGCTACGGCTATCTCCTATTCGTTATTTGTTCAATGAGATACCGCTATTATTCTTTAATACTTATCGAATTCATTTTCATCGAATTCAATCGATATCATTCATACAGTAAGAACAAAAAAAACAGAATTTTTATAAATTTTGAATGCTCGATCGACGACACTTATCTATTTAATTAAGCGTTACAAATAAACTATACTTTTATGTTCATTTGGATAACTTTGTATATGATGTTTTATTTTCATTGGAATGGCTGAACTGAACGGTCTGAATAAAATTTAGTGCCATCACAATTAAACTAATGAATAATCAAGTAATTCAAAACCAATTGTTAACACGCCCGAACCAATTGCCCATCAATTACATGAAGAAGCCGAATATGTAAGAAAGCTGGTAGTAAATATTTATTTTTAAAGAGATTTTTTCCTTTCATATGTAAAACAAATGAAGGAATACAACTATATATTTCTTTTTGAAGCCGCTCCACTTATTTATTTTGATTTATACTTAATTTAGACACAATATCATCATGAATTTGATAATTTTGACATCTTTTACACAGCTTACATAAGTTGATAATATAATGTAAGAATTATCAGTGTTATTATGTAAACATTTATTTACAGAAATACGATGAATAGTATCTATATTATTTTATAAAATTAATGTTATTTTCATAAAATAATTATAATAATGTTAAAATTAAGATATATATATATATATATATATATATATATATATATATATATATATATATATATATATATGTATATCTTAATTTTAACATTATTATAAAACATTATTTACAGCCTCAATGCTAATAATGTTTTCATTCGATATATTTCAATAAATACATAGAAATATAATTATACGATGTAAATGTATATTACATCACTTGATGTATCGTCTGTTTCATGATGAAATATCTCATGTCCATAAAGTAAATATTATATATATGAATCTGACTATCGCTTAAATAACTACAAAAAATAAAACTTCTTAATTTTTACTAACAATTTACTCACAAATATTATGTAGCGAGTCTGTTTCGCATAATTTATTTATTTTTAATTAATAATTCTATTATGGCATTTCAATTGTTTAATCATTAGTTTTTTCTTATAATTTTTTTAATTTTAATATAAGATAAGATTTACATGCTATAATATTTATTTTATTTCGTTTATAATTTTATTTTTTTAGTTAGTCTTATTGATGATCACGTATGAATAGCTAATTTCCTTATAAATTTTTATCCATAAGTTTTATTTTGTCAAATTAATGATTGGAAATATTTATGAAAATTAGTATTTCAATGAAATAATATGTATAATCATAATCAAATATTTCATAAACTTTATGCGATTACGCATTTAAATTCAACTGTCTTAATTCACTATTATGCCCTAATTATAATTTAAATCAAAATAGAAAATATTCTATGAAATTAAACTTCGTGAAAATTTATATATGAAACTTGTGCAAATCTCAATTTAAATGATGATTAAAGAAAGAATCTTTTATTAAAACTTGGTTTTTAGAAAGAAATAGAATTAATCTTTAAATATATATTCGTATTATTAAATTTAATACTCACATTGGTGTTTGAATATAAAATAAAGTTTTCAACTTTTTAATTGGGTTTTTTGAGATTCTATAATTTTGATAATATTAGATTTACGTTTAAAATATACAATTTTATTATTTATGTACATGTTACCATAAATTTACTATCTTTCATTATTATACATTGTTATCAAATTACTCAAAAGACTTATATAAAATATTTTATTAAATTAATTAATAAATTATATACAAGATTTGACAACGTATACTTAAATGGTTATCGTATATAAGATAATAATAATAGAATGAAAATTAATTATTAAAATAAAATATACAATAGTAGTCTAAAAGTAATGAGTTTTTATAATGTTTATTCAATCAAATTTATTATGAACTAGAACAAAAATATAATCTAAAGTATTTATCCTAAATATACTAAAAGAAATATAAAGCAATAGTATAAAAGTAAAAATATTATTAGTATATTGTAATTTATTTAAAAAATTTCTATTTTTAATTTGGAAATTAAATATAAAAGATTTTTGCACTCTGAATCAATCGTAGCAATATAATTTGAAACATTAAAATTTTTCCTTTATTTATTTATTATAGAGATTTAATAATTTAAGAATGATAGATTATTGAAAAAATAATTAAATAGTAATAATAAATATTGTTAAAACCATAAGAAATGTTTTTGCTAATTGCTTTCTTCCCTCTTATTTGTACACCTTCCATGGTTAATAAGAACATTTCTATTTTATTTTTCCATTTTTCAACAAAGTTTTAATAAAAAAAACTTTTTTATTTTTTTTATAAAAGTGTTTAATATTATAAATTTTCGAAAGACGAAAATTCGAGAGTTATGCATTGATATTTTTTAAATTCTAAATGAAAAAATAATGAAAAAATTATACTTCTCACTGATTATTCTTTAGATAGTTTCGCATAACAAATTTTTATAATCAATTAAAATGTTTGTACACGTGAAATATATTAATAAAGAATATAGAGAGCATATCATTTAAAGTTTATTTAGTAACTTAATGAAAAAAATGTAATATGTCTTATCGTTATTTTTAAATTTTCATTACAAAAACCCTGTCTTCATTTTCAAAATTTAGTAAGTAAAAGATGTTCAATTATTTCAGTTTTACATAAAATTTACAATTATTTCATGTTTATATTACAAAATGCATTAATAATTCATTAATGCATCATAATTTTGAAAAAATAAAGATTTTTATAATTTGGATGTATATATATATATATATATATATATATAATAGTGACATTGTTTGAAAGATTTAAGAAATTAAAGAAGATTTCTTCAAAAGTTGCATAGTTAGTTTATTTTAATTAATTAAAATTAACAATATTTTTAACTATGGCACGGAGCGAGAGTGTTATCTAAAAGATTTATAAAAAAGTTTTTGAATTAATTTTACAGCTAATATTATTAAGTTTGGCGACCGTATTGAAGATGTAATATTTTCTTGTATTAGGATGAAAAATTAATTTTTACCATTTTTTCATTAAAATAATATTTTTATAGAATCGCGATAATTAGTAGATGATTTTATGTCATCTTTCCAATCAGCTAATAAAATTGGGCAAAAAACTTAGTTCGATAGGGTTTGAAGGACTTTATGATTTTTTTGTTTTGATTGTTGTTGTTGTTGTTGTTGTTGTTGTTGTTGTTGTTGTTGTTGTTGTTGTTGTTGTTGTTGTTGTTGTTGTTGTTGTTGTTGTTGTTGTTGTTGTTGTTGTTGTTGTTGTTGTTGTTGTTGTTGTTGTTGTTGTTGTTGTTGTTGTTGTTGTTGTTGTTGTTGTTGTTGTTGTTGTTGTTGTTGTTGTTGTTGTTGTTGTTGTTGTTGTTGTTGTTGTTGTTGTTGTTGTTGTTGTTGTTGTTGTTGTTGTTGTTGTTGTTGTTGTTGTTGTTGTTGTTGTTGTTGTTGTTGTTGTTGTTGTTGTTGTTGTTGTTGTTGTTGTTGTTGTTGTTGTTGTTGTTGTTGTTGTTGTTGTTGTTGTTGTTGTTGTTGTTGTTGTTGTTGTTGTTGTTGTTGTTGTTGTTGTTGTTGTTGTTGTTGTTGTTGTTGTTGTTGTTGTTGTTGTTGTTGTTGTTGTTGTTGTTGTTGTTGTTGTTGTTGTTGTTGTTGTTGTTGTTGTTGTTGTTGTTGTTGTTGTTGTTGTTGTTGTTGTTGTTGTTGTTGTTGTTGTTGTTGTTGTTGTTGTTGTTGTTGTTGTTGTTGTTGTTGTTGTTGTTGTTGTTGTTGTTGTTGTTGTTGTTGTTGTTTTTGATACATCATTTGTTCCATGAAAGAAAAATATCGAAGAAAATTGGAAACAAAATAATGGTGTGTTCAGCAGCGCCCTTATTTATTTCTGTTATATATGTTGTATTATACATGTTGTTTAAAAGAAGCAAAAAAGTTATGTATTGATAGTCTGCATTGAATTGACCTCGAAATTCTATCAGTAACTACTCTATTTATGCGAATTGAAGTTTTTGAAGCAAATTGGAAAAACGTAACAATGGGAAAATCTACATCATTAACGTCTATCGCGTATATTTATGACATTGTTACTTTTCACCCAGTATGTCTCATTTTGTTAGTAATTTCAAATTTCATAAGTACGAAAACTTATCACTAAATACCTGACTTACATAATTGTGCTATTTATAAAAAAAAAAAGAAAAAAAGACTCTTATCTTACTTTAAAACTTAATAATATTCTGTGATATCATAATAATAAGTAACTATGTAAAATGCTTAAAATCGAATGGATACTTTCAAATATCTCGAATATTAAATGTGTAAAAATTGTATTAATTAAATAACATTAAATGTGCAGCTTGACTATCAATAACATTTATTATTTGACTAATAAATAGAGCTTGGAACAGTTAAATTAAATACATATAAATGATCATATAAAAGATCTTGTATCCAAATGTTTACGTCACTTTCCCTCTTCAATGTATAGTTTATAAATTAATGTTTATTCCGAATTTTACTGGTATGTTAATGCTATCGTTAATACAATCCTAACTCAATGATGGAAAAATTGCCAATGTCAGTTATATTGTTTGCTTCGAATTATTTTATTAAGTTTAGTAGGGAAGCGCGTCTAGGAAACTAGGAAATAAAATTAGATCATTAAAAATATATGCGGCTTATGAAAGACATAAAGATCTAACACGTAGGATCGACCAAGTTGATGATCCGTGAAAACCGAAAATGAATGGTACTATTTTGCCGAGAGCGGATCGTTACCAAATACCAGAGAGTTGACGTTCCGAAATAAAATGGAGAAAGCCGAAGATAAGATGAGTAGGTGCTCGAGCACATAATTTGCGTAATATATGCATGAGTGCGCCAACCGCAAACTGCACGAATCCTGAGACTAATAGAAAATTTTCCCCTTAGATTGATGAGGCCGTTTAAGTAAGTTAGAAAATATATTTGCATTTATTGCGGAGGCGTATCTATCTATCTATCTATCTATTTTTGAATACTAAAGTGCAGTTTCTAGTCGATGTTCCAATGAGCTTGGTTAATCGATAAAGTATAATGATCAAAATAATAATAATGATGATAATAATATAATAAGAAAATTGTCATGTCAGATTAAAAAGTCGTTAAAAGATTTAAAAGTCAATCAGTTAGGAAGTGCAGTATATAATTATATAATTCCCAAGCTCGATTATTATTAATATTAATTTTAATACAAATATATATTGTATAAATTTAATTTATGATAAAGCATTAATTTAAGGCCGATCTTCATTAATATTTATTTTAACTAATAAATATTATTTTTGCAGCATCAAATGGAACCTGAAATACGCAATAAAATGATAAACGTCATTTACATTTGCCCTCATATTAAATTCACTTTAATTTTTATCCTCGATGAATTCTTAAAATTATCGTCCACTCCGCCTCTAATTAGGCGATCGCGACTATTATTTTGCTAGCATTACACGAGCGAACTCCCGTTTCTACTTATTATTTTGACCATAAAATAATTTTCAAATATATAAATACTTATGTAAGCAAATAAAGCAGCCAGACGTAATGCTCGATTAAATCTTGGTTTAGCGCAGATAAAGTAAGAACGGCTATTCACCAGCACAATAACGAGAGACAACATACTGTCTTTTAACTCTCCTCCTCCTCCTCCCCCCCCCCTTCTACCTGATCCCCCTCTCTCTCTCTCTCTCTCTCTCTCTCTCTCTCTCTCTCTCTCTCACTCTCACTCTCACTCTCAGCTTCAAGTCGCGCCGTGCGAGGCGACTTACCGTGTAAAACGCCCGCGGCGGCATTCGATGTAACTCGAGCATTGCCGAGCACGATTATGTACTCGAGAAGAAGCAAGTTTTCCCGGGTATATTTTTAGCGGAAATCATATACGCCTCTAGGTATTAAAAGTTTATCGGGTAATTTTAGATGGTCTTTTTATAAAGTAATCCAAAAATAAATGCCGTATTTTTTCGCGAATTATTGTTGTTTATTTACGCAGTGCAAATGTTCATTCTGCCAGTATTCCGTGTCTTATAAATTATAGTCTTTAAAACAAAGTTTTGTTAAGCGCGGCTACTGTGTTTGAGCAAATTTTTCCTAAGCTTTCGAAATAATGTGAAACTTAATTTTTTAATTAATATATAACATGATATTTCGTTGAGTACCTCATCTCACGACTTGTAAAATCCTGCTTTATTCTATAAATATAGATAATTTCTTGGGAAATACATTGCTGCATAATGAAAGTAATTTTATTTCTTGACTAATGGAAGCCAGGGAATGATTTTTCTCAATTACCTTTTCTTCATTTATTTTAAATTTATAAACACTTTCTTCTTTCTACGCGTGCTATAAACTATTTGCTATATCGTCGTACATCTCCTTTTTTTTTTGGGGTTTTTTTTTTTTTTTTTTTTTTCAATTATATATATATATATCTTATACGTTAGTGCAAAAACACCTAGATGATCGTACGATTTAAATGATGTATTATAAGTATATGCTATTGCGTTTCATAGTTTTATAGCTATAAATGTACATGCATACAATTTCAGTTATTTATAAATGCAAAGAATTTGTTTTGACAGATGTGTTTATTTTATTTTATTTATAATGGACAAAAATTTCATTTGAAACAAAACACTATCGACCACACGTTCTAAATCAAGTAACTCACAATAGAGCACATTATTGTTAATGAAAGAAAGACAGAAGAACGTTAAAGAAGCATTCTGATTTGTCAGGATTGTTAATAAATAAATATATATATATATATATATATATATATACTATCCTTCATACGTAAAAAATACATTGTATGTAAAAGAAAGTTTGGAAAGCGATAATATTATTCATATCGAAAAATGTTATATTTAATACAAATACACATTTCGCGCAAAACTAATATTACATACGTAGGGAAATTAATTAAATAACAATATTACATTAAAGTGTAATAATATTTATAGAATTTAAATGGGATGTAATCTTTGTAGCCGATATTATTAATGCTTGAAAAATAAAATGCGATATAATGCTAAATCAATAATTGTTAAATGTTGAATTTATAATGAAGCAGTATCTCCTTTATAATTATACATGTTGAGATTTTCTTATAATTATTATCGTGCATTTACTGTCATACTAAAGCTATTGAAAATTAACGTTATTGGTAACCAGAAAATTAATATATTCCAAACATTACTCGATTTTCATCAAACAGATTTATTCTATTTCGCAAATCTGAAATTTCTTAGAGACCAAAAGAATGTATCCGTGTGCATAAGTAGGATAAAAAATGTAAGACAAATTTATGCACTTCCATACGAAAAATTATTAGTCAGCGAAAACATTTAGAAACGGCGTCTTCGTTGATCGTCATCTCAGCGGGAATATTTTTAAAGTTCGATAAATTCATATCGATGGCTCGTCGCCAAAAATTTATTCGTGCGCGTAAGGCATTTTCCTTGACATTCAATGCCGTGTGCGATAACTTAAAAAAAAAAAAAAAAAAAAAAAAAAAAAAAAAAAAACGTAGAACAAATAACTGAAAAGACCTAATGGCGACTTTATCGTCACTTACTACATGCATATTGAAGTATGTAGATTACCACCGTGAACGTTATAATTGTAGTTAGTTTGAACACGAGAACATGAGTCATGCGCAGTAAGATTTAATGTGAATTGTTAGGAAAATTTCATTAAAGTTCTTTTGGCCTTGGGCCATTAGTAATATGATTACTAGCTATTTAAATCCAAATTTTCAACTACTATAATCACTTTCATCGAATTTCACACGATTATTGTAATATCTCATAGTACCATGCTACGCTAATTAATTAACAGTAACTTAATTGTCCTTTTAAGCAAAGAGCCTGTCCAGTTCTATGAATCAGGATGAGATCGAAAGTATTGGGAGATATCGATATAAATGCGCAATGGTTAATCTTTTTACATTTTCATATTTATATAATAACCTTTCAGCCCATTTCACAAAAAAACATTATTATTATTAGAATACATAATGAAAAGAAGAAAAAAATTTATTTTATAGCACATTGAGAAGTATTTTAATCCATTTAATGATATATATATATATATATATATTCAATTCCCACGAAATATAAAATACAATAGCATTATCTTGCTGAAGATGAAGGTGAAAGAAAGGCTTATTGTCGAAATTCTCAATTTTGGCATTAGGTAAAATTTTATCTAATTATCGGATGGTTTTCCATGTACTCTACATAATAATGCATTGGAGTACCAAATGATTATGAATATACTTTTAGCAATTTTTTTGGTTTTTGCTTATTATTATTATTATTATTATAGATTGGAAAGTCTTTTTTGTTTTCAATAAAGATTCTATAAATTGACACGAGAATATTTTCAATAAATTTGCACAAAAAATTAGATATCGATGATATGATTCATTGAATAGCGCAATGCATTTACGACAATTTTATTCATTTTTCTTTTTTATCCGACATAAGGTTAATTAATATATCTTATAAAAGAGATAGTTTGTGCTTTTAGCTTTCAATGAATTCAGTCGATATATCAAAATTTATCCGAGGGGTTCGAGTGAGAATAATCAGTGTAGCATAATTTCGACTAACTTGGAAATACCAAGATGATTATAAATACTATCGACAAATGTAATTAAAAAAAAAAAAAAAAAAAAAAAAAAAAGAAAAAAAAAAAAAAAAAAGAAAATAATAACAACAACAACAACAACAACAACAACAACAACAACAACAGCAACAATAATATTAATGAAAAGAATGGAAAAATTGGCTGGCTTTCGCAATGCATTTTTATGATGTTCGCGTGTGAGAGGTGGATTTTTATAGCATCAGGCTGAAATTAAACCGAGTGGCGCGGGTTGGAAGGGGTGGGTGGGGCGGTGGCGAGCGAGCGAGCGAGCGAGGCGGAGGGGTATGGGAGAGGTGGAGGACTCTCGGGGCTTGAGCAGGGCGAGGGCGGGAGGGATATAGAGGAGATGAGATGAGACGAGGGGCAGAGGCAGAGAGATTCGAGAATCTTGCGATTTGTCTAATAATCACGGACAAGCTGCTAATAGCGCGTGTGCAACGCGCGTCCTAGGCATCAAGCCCACTTTTTCGCAGAGCTGGACGATGACGAATACTTTTTCAAGGTAAGCGCCAAAATATCGCTAGGTTTCGTTAAGCGTTTGTTCCTGAGATCTTAAGTATGTCAAGCTTTCGAAATGTTCCTTTCGTGCTCTTTTGGATGAAATACTTTGTAAGGAAACGCACACATCACAATCGCGCCCTTTTGCAGTTGTAATTTCGCCTGTCGGTTTCTGACGCTTTTACCAAGTCTTTCGAACTACACATACGCCCGCTTATATAAATATATATATATATATATATGTATGTATCTACACGTAGAAATATTTAACTATGATAGAAACAATGAAATTTACCATAAAGTAGATGGAAATCAAAATAATAGAGACAATTTTAGTTAGACTCTTTTATATTAGTACGAAAAGGCTTAAGATATTACGTTTCTTCACGTATTTTTTTTTTCTTCACTTTTCCTCTAAAACTAGACGAAAATCGAATTAAAATCCATGAATTATATGATGGCATTTTAGATAGGATATTGGGATAATTAAAACCTTCAATTTTACAATATTCTAAACATAATTATTTTAATATAACTACCCTAACATTACGTTCGTTTACTCAGCATAGACATTTATATTATTCGAATAAAATCTATTGGACAAGCGATACTTAATCACTAAATTAAATTAAGAAATCAACCTAAAATAATAATTAACAATAATAGCATTTAATAGCTTTGCAAAATTTTCATAACTCTTTTTTTTCTAATGAATTTAAAAAGTCGACTTTGCCCACTTCTTACGAATGTATAAAATGAAATAAGCAAGAAAAAATGTTGATTTTCTGCCAAAATTTCAGTACCTTCTTCTCCCTCCTTGATATTACACTGCGAGAAGCCGACAGCCAATGTACGTGACGTATATTTTCGCCTAAAATTTCATATTTTTGCGTATATAATGAATGATCGATTTTGTGTTATATTCGTGAAACGTGATACATATTTTTCAAAATTTTCAAAATAAAACTGTAAAGAGAGGAAAATTATTCAATACTTAGTCTATATATTTTTGTTCAAACTTTAAAATTTTATACATTAAAAATAAGAAATAATTAATAAATACTTGAATACTGTTATGTAAAAAGGTTTCGTAGGTTTAATTAGAATTTGATTGTAAGGATAAGTAAGGATGTATCACAATTTAATAATTGTATAAAAATTAATATGTTTAATTAAAAATGAGATAAACTTTTTATATTATTGAAACGAAATAAATTCAAACTATGGTATTATACTATTATCATTAAGGTCATATGGTTAAAGCATAATTCGTTATTTGTAAATAAAAATAATTTTTCATATTTATCATGCTAGTGAATTGATAAAAATATGCGAATATTGTAAAAAAAAAAGTTGATTTATTTTTATTCCAAATGTGAACTTATCATAATTAACATAAAATTACTTTCCCTAATTGATAATATTCTATAGAAAATACATTTACTAATAATTTAAAAAAAATAAATAAATAAAATTACAGTGACTTAATGAATTGTAATTATTGCTTATTCGTGTAAACAATTGTGATATAAAATTTAAATATAATAGTAAGTTCGTGTTCATATATTATAAAATAATTGAAACAATTGGAAACACTTACCTTCGCTCAATAATAAATATATTTGTTAGACTATGATAGTACTTTTTATATTCATATATTTAATATTATAAAATCAGTCAGTATAAAGTTAAATGCATGCATAATTAAAAATAGAAATACTTTAACGATTGAGAAGATTTGTTGTTACTATTGGAATTTATATTTAAAAGTAAAATTTGATTATTCCAAATTTGTTTCTATAAAGCAAATTAAAAGTGTATTTGAACTTATAGCATATAATTTATATCTTCTTTAGAAATCCATAGAAATAATATCCATATATTATCTAATTAAGAATTTTCAAAATTGTATAGCTAACATCAATGTAAATATAGAATAATTAAATTTTAAATAAAATAATCATATTTAAATAGTATCTATCCATTGGATGAAGTAACGTACAGTAAAGTACATTCATATTAATATTATTATTATTATTATTATTATTTAATCTAATTTTCAAATAAGATAATATACTTTAAAACTATTTTACAATTGAATTAGTTATTTGATTCGCAAAGCTGTTACTATTTATTGATGTCCTATATTATTGATTTGCATATTATTCATTTTTAGTTCATGCTTTTTTAAAAAGCATATTACTAAAGTGAAAATGAATACTTTATTTTTAACGATAATAAGCTCATAACTTGATTTCTCACACCTTTTTGTAAATATAAATAATAAATTAAAAATACATGTATAAATTAAAAAATTTTATAATGGATTTGTATGCAATTATATCGATTATTAATCATATAAATTTGCTAACAAATCGATAAATATATTTTTAATGCACGATGCACTGATTAAACTATTATATTATGTACGTAGAAAACCATTAATTGGAGTTGTAATATACAATTTACAAAATTGATGAACTCAAAATAAATATAAATATAATAAAAATGACTCCAAGTAATATATCGTTTTTTTTTTATTTTTTTTTTAACAACAATATCATATTTTCATGCCATGATACTCGATTCTTTGGTATATTGGATGCGTATTGGATTTTGTAAAGAAATTCAATTTACTAAACGCGTGTTGTTCTATAGGACCAAGGTTTATTTGTACCGTACAATTTCAATTGTTCTATATAAGTAATTAAGGAGTAAAAAGTTTAATAAAAGACATTTTTGAAAAATAACGATTTTTTATTGCGCATCCTCCTCTTAATAAAGAGCGCGATCGCTTCTCATCCCGAGGTAATGAGTAAGATTTTCGAGTATATTGTAAGGAGCCTTTGCATTACCAAGACAAGAGAGCGAGAGAGAGAGAGAGAGAGAGAGAGAGAGAGAGAGAGTGGAGAAAGAATCTAGCGTAATTAACATCTCCTGAATCACACATATTACCGTGAATTTTGCAGAATTATGTTAGATGCAACGTTGTCCCGATAAACGTAAGCTTTTCAAGGACGCCCTCCTACAGCTGGTGCACTAAAATTCAATATTGGCTGCGCCGACGCGTAATGGCTTACACAATGCGAATCGTGACAATACGTTCCGTCTTCTCCTTTTTCTTGTTTTCTAAATCGCCATCGTTAACTTGTTATTATGGTGATGGTCACAACTCCAAGTGCTTTTTCCGCAGTGACCGATATAACTAACGAGTCGCATCACCAGGAGAGCATAAATAATGCGTAGGTAACTATGACCAAATATTTAAAGCTATAAAAGAGTAATATGATATTTCACTAGGGCAAAGGCGCAACAACCAAAGGTAAATCATTCGGCAACTATATGAAAATAATAATAAAGCTAATTTAAACAATTAGATAATATACATTTCGCCATGTTTATCTGAGTTTCTTTATTTTAATATCATTGATGTTACAAACTGTTCGATCTTGGCCATCTTTTATGACATCATTTAATTACATCCACTAAAATTATTCAAATAAAATTAATGAAATTCCTAATACCAATATGTTACCTTAGCTACTATAGATCGAACAATTAAAAATTTGATTATTACATTGCATGATAATTAAATCATGATAGGAGTCTTATAATACAATAATTTTTATACTCTTCATGAAATAATATACCTCGAATTAAATTTAAATTTCATAACTGATTGTTATTATAATTATCTACTATGCTATCAGCAGGTAACAAAATCAATATTAAGGATATTGTAGAATTCGTTTTTATCAATAAAAGTTTACGACTTTATTACAACTTATGTAAGTGCTTGCGAATATAAATGATCGATAAAGTTCTTCAATTTTCTACATTAACGGCATTGGCTAAGATTTTCCAAATAATGACAAAACATTAAAGTATTATAATATTTCTGTGATAAAATATAAATATTTCAATTTCATTATATATATATATATATATATATATGTACATACATAAAATTGAAATCTAATAGGATTATAATTTTCATTAATTTTTTTTAATATCTTGAAACTATTATTTATATAAATACTAAATACTTTAATGGATCATTAAAAACGTAATAATAAATAATTCACTGACTGTCAACAAACTCGTAAATATACACATCATCAGTATGCATGACATTTATCAATAATTTCAAAGGATTTATTAAAGGAAAATACCTCATGAAACTTTATTTAGCGGACAATCATATTGGCATTCATTATTCATGCCCGAACATTTAGTAGATTAGATAAAAGATATATAAACAAAACAATTATAATATTTAAACATAAGGTGAAATTATTTATCATAATTGACGAAAAAATTTATATTTGAAAATTTATAAAATATAATTTAAATGCTAATATTAAAATAGTGCTAAACTAATTATTTGAGGTTCTTAGGATATCACTAACTTCATTAAAATAAAATAAAAATTGTAATTTAACAATAAATAATAAATAAATAATAAATTCGAAATATAAATTGAATACCCAATTATATATTCCAAAATTTTTAAATATATATGTTATTCTATGAAATTAGATATTAAATTGCCTGAATATAGATTCTTGTTAAAATATCGGTAAATAAACAAGTAAACAGCAAAATTGAAACAAAAAACAAATAATATTTCCCATTCAAATTAATATTAATCAATAAATTATAAATCTATTTCAATGAAAGTATAATAGATGTATTTGTGTATATCTGAAAATTACCATATTATTGTAAAAATATATTTGGATGAAAAATTTCAATAATGTACCAAGTGAACTTATAAAACATCTACATTTTTAATACTTACATAAAAATAAATTAAATTTTATACGATCTCTATCCCTTTTCATATTAAGAAATAATAAAATCATATCGTAAATTGTTAAAAGAATTAACAGAATAATAATTAGAAAATTGATTATTAATCAATGTTTTGCATTTTATGATTTTCAAATGAAAATGTAAACCAATTAGAATATTAATAAGATTTTTTTTATCAAACTATTTAAATGATTGTATAATAATGTTAACTTATTGATTTGTATTTAATTATAATAAAAAATATAATTTTAAATAATAATACACAACACAAAGTGATAATTATTTTTATTCATATAGCTTTGATCTATGATTTTAATAAAATTATATATATACATATATATATATATATATATAAGCAGTGAAAGTAAAATCTGCATATTTGTCATTAATAAATGATAAATAATTTTTTACTTTATACATCGTGTGTATAAATAAAAAACAGCTATTATTGAAAATATAAATAAAATAATTGTAGATAGAAATAATTTGTTTCCAAATTTCATTGTTATTATAACGCAAGAGCATGGAAACTCCATCTATTAAAAATTTAGCTAAACTTTATATCGATTTACTTTATTCTAAAAATCTATGGTACACAAGACGATATATTTAAAAATAAGTCTAACATAGTTTGGAATATTGCCAAGCGTTCGCTCACACCAATAAAGAAATAATTGTCCTCCCTTGAAGAATTTATTTTGTCACTGGTCTAGCAGGTTCACGCACTCGATTCAAAGAAGAGGCTCTTGGCTCTTTTTCTAATAAACATCTTCTGAAAAAGACATTCTGTTGGCCGTTGCCGTGAAATAAGTTGCTCTTCGATTTAGTTGACAAGCGTCCGACCAGACCATGACTCGTTCTACTCGAATTGGCTTCAAGACTCTCAATTCTCTTTAATACGTCCGATAAATACAAACGCTTTACTATTCATTCGAAAACTAATCTTTCACTAATTCCTCACCATCCATTTGTTTATTATTTAATGCTGATTAAGTAGAATTTAAAAGTTCCACGCAGATCGCCCACAGTTTAAAATTACAAAACATGAGAGATAAAATCACACTGCTTGGCATAGCTATTGCCAATAAAATAATAACAATATATATTTTAACAATTCTTAGAGAACAAATTAATTCTTAGACTGTTTTTAAAAGTATTTAACGACCATTTTATGTTGAGTAAATAATTAAACGCCATGTTTATTTATTTCTTAACGAGATTTTTGTTTAGAATTGATAACAATGACACATAATGGAATATAATTTTAATTTATAGATATTTTAAGCGTGTAATTTGTATTTAGAATTTAATATTTTCAAGATTATTCATATATACATTTTTATTAATGTACCATTCTCTCATTATTTATCGTATGTACTATTCCTGAAAAATATAAAATAGTAAATATTTTAATGTTATAATATAAGATATATTTAAGCAACTTCAAGTTATATATAATCATTTAAAATTTTTTATCATTTATTTAATTAGGTATTAAGTTCTTTCTTTATATATATATATCTTCATATATATATATATATATATATATATATATATAATTTTTTTTTAAATTATACGTTTGAAGATGTAATTATATCGATGGAAGATCAATGATTCATCATGTTTAATTATTTATATTATCTATTAACGTTATATTAATATTGTAATAGTCAAATAATTTTTACAACATTAATAATAAGTGAAGATGACATTTCAAACTTCCCATACAACAATGTTAAATATAATTTTATTCTCATTTAGAATTTTATTACCATGAAAATGAAAAACATCATTGCTTTCAAGAATGCTTAATTATAAAATTTCATATGTATTTATTATGTATTTATTAAATGTTAATTATGGATACATTGGAAAAATATATATTATACTGATAATATTAGTCATAAGGTTATAATAATATAAATGTCAATAATATTATATAATTATAAATGTAGTATTTTTAATAATAATATTTATTCAGTGTTATTACCAATTGGATAATTATAGAATACTCGTATTTTGAAACTGAATAATTTTTTTTCTGAAAAATTTGTTTTTCATCATGAATTATTATATACACGATAAAAACAAGTAGTTCATTTATTAGATATATTCCATTATATTATTTTGAATTTTCATTTCAAAATTAGTCTTTTTTTTATGTTTATACATAGATATTCCCTTTTTAATTTTTCTCTTTGTTGCACGAGCTGCTTTTAATATAGATCATGGAGAAACGTAGGGCCAAAAACTTTTGAGTCCGCGACCTATTTCGATGCATAACTTATAAGTTGTTATATATATATATATATATATATATATATATATATATATATATATATATATATATATATATATATATACGCATATATCGAAGAACACTCTTAAGTTATGCATGGAAATAGGTCGCGGACTCAGCAAAAAGAAAAATATATATATCATTATATTTATCCTATGCAAAGACAATTATCTTACGTAATGAAACTAATTGTAAAAACTGATTTATGATAATTAAACTGAAAAATTTAATATAATATTCTGGAGTCTTGATAAGCGATAATCTTTATTTCTGTAAATAAAGAAGGTACGAGTATAATTGCATATTTGCAGTCAGAGTCCATTTAGTTATATTTAAAAATGAAAGATCGATTTATGCTTGCATGTAAGTGAATTTTTATAAAATTATTTCACAAAGCTTCATATGAATGATATGATCATTTATAATTTAAAATAATTGATAATATATAAATTAACGTAATAAATTGTTTTTAAATCATTGTATTATATTTTTAAAATGACTAATTTTTTATAAACTTTGGTTGCATTAATCAAATTTTATCATATTGTAAATAATTTGATATAATTAGGTGTCATTAAAATATATCGTAAAATTTACAATGTACTATTTTCATTTTATGTTTGTAAAATATTCATGTCTTAACCAATGCCTGACTCATTCTTCCCAAAATACATTGATGTAGAATGATTTTTCAGTCTTGCTCTTTCTTAAAATAGAAGACGTATTTTTGTATCCATAGTTCATGCGAAGAAAATTCGGCTCATTAAGAAAATAACCGAAAAATCTCTCTAGATTGAAATATCGATTTAATTAGGATAAGCGCTGCTTTACGCTTGAGGAAGGGTAATGAAACAATCGGATTGAGTTGAGGAACAATTCGAAATTAAGGACGAGAAATACGTGTGTGAAGAATAAATAAAATTTATATTATACGATTACAAAATGTTAAATAAATATATGATAAAATAACGTTAAATTACATTGTGTATATACATAAATGGTAAAAATTTTATCAATTATAGACGTCGAAACAGCGCATCGTCGCACATGCGCACGTGCGGCATTTTAAATGTACCAATACATAGCAGCGGCTCTGTGATTTTTCTTGCTTTCCTCCGAATAATCAACGATGATGAAGTCGGGTGATTGGGAGTTCGGCGGATAAAGGACGAGGGGCGGGCAGCGGTAAGGGGCAGAGGGACGTGGGTGGGATGGGAGTGGTAGGTGACGGCAACACAAAAGAGTGATTGGAGAGGAGTGGGGGCGAAAGGGGCGAATTTGTCATGGCGAGTTTACTTGCCGAGGAGGATTTTGCGGGAGGCGCCGATGTTCTGACCAGCCTGTGTGGCACCCTTATTAGAACCTGCCTGCAGTCCGATTACAGTCTGTCCGGCCTTCAGCTGCTCCTCCGTGAAGTCACGCTTGCATTCGTCGGAAGGTTTAGGTCCTAGGTTCGGTCCCTTGAACTCTGGGTGTCTGTAGGTCTGTGGAGCACAAGTGAATATTATTAGACGCACTAGGGTATATGAGGGTCATTGACGTTTTTTTTTATTACAGTTTGTTCTGGCGTCATATATACTTACGGCCGGCAGAATTTTCCTGTTTAATGGTTCGGGGAAAGATTTTTTCACGAAGTTATAATTTAAGTATATGTACTCACTGTTAACTGTATATAACTCTTTATGGATCTTTTTTTTTTTATAAATTTAATAAAAAAAAAGAAAAAATAAAACGTCAAATAATAAGTAAATTTTGTTTTCAATTCAATGCAACAACTGGATGGAGAAATTATTTAATCTAATCATTATTCACCGTTGCATTCAGTGCGACAATTATTAGGAGAAAGCAGTTTTTACTGCCCAATTATGTTTTCTTCCATCCAACAATGCATTTATACCTTATTTTCCATACTATGCCAAAAAGTGTCCTCCATAAAATAATTAAAAAGGAAAAAATTAAATGAATGTTAATAATGTTTTCGACAATTTAGCTGATATAATTAATTATTAATTAATGAATTTTGAATTGAGATTATCGATTAATTCAGGTACCGTGAAAAAAGTTTTATTATGAAAATATTTAAAATATTTTCTATCATCGCGGCAGAAGATGAATTATCGCGAGTATAAATACAATAAACATCTCTTTTTTATCCTCAGATAGAACAACAACAATAATATCACGCGAATAGTTAAATATAGAATGTGAAATAAAGGAGTGCGAACAGCCAATGTTTACATTGAATTTAAAAAAAAAAAAAAAAAAAAAAAAAAAAAAAAAGGCTCGTTAAAAATTAATTTGAAAAACAATTAAACGAATTAAGATGAAATTAATAATAATGACAAAGTGCTAAAATAAAAAATCCGAAAAAAGAAAGAAAATAAAGTAGACGTAATCGACGCAAGTCCAATAAAAATATAAACGAATAAGTGGCGAGGAGCCGGGGGAAATAATGTGGAGCAGTGTCATAAGAAAAGCTCGAGAGTACGGCTTTAGCCTGGATTGCGAAACGTACCTCGCGACCGAGGGCGAAGAGGGTCATGATGACTCGTGCAAGGTCCTTCTTCTCCCACAAGTCGACGGTCTGGAAGACGTCGACGTCTTGAACACCGTAGTCTTTCAGAGCTTTCTGGAATCTATTTCACAAGATATATCGAATTTGACTGAGGCTATATTTATATAGGCATTCGCAGCCTTGCCATCGTCAATATGGAGAAGCTGTAACATAAGTGCGCTCGAATGCCCAGAGCGGAACGATATGTTTTTGCTTCGTTAGCATAATTAAACATCGCCCTCCACTCCGACAGCAATTCCCGTCGAATAATATTTCTAAAGTATATATACTTAACGCCGAGTGGATATCTTACTCTTTTCTTTTTTAGCTAAACCTCGCTAAAATCTGGCACTTGGATTATTTTTACTTGAGCGAAGGTTTCACGACTCTCTTTTATGAAAATGAGCATCCCAAGTAAATAATCACTGTGCCAAATTGGACGAATTTTACAAAATATTTAATAAGTCATTCATTTCAAGTCCCGAGCGTGTCTTTACTCTTGATTCATATTTACACGATCGTTGCATAATATTGTACATGAATTATCTTATTAGTCGTACCGTACTATTTTTGCACTTACAATTTCAGTTAATGAAACAGTAATACCACTGCACTTTGAATAATCCCTCTCGAATTAAGTGAATATATAAAATTTTTTTTTTTTTTTTTTTTTTTTTTTTTTTTTGAAGTATGACATTTTTTAATTTGAATTTTCAATCTGAATTTTTGTTTAACGAAACGTACTGTTTTATACGATATATTGTTCACACGTTAAATATCGTTCATGATCTTTAATTTAATTGTCCTTGAATGAAAATCATAAAGCTTAGAAATAAGGATAATATGCGTGGCTCGTCGCGCTGTGTTCATAGGAAGAGAAAAAGTTTCACCATCATTGTACTCACTTGTTGATGTTCTCCATCATTTTGAATTCTCCACCGGATGTATTGATCTTGGGGATAGAGCCTGGTTTGATCTTATTCATGAGCTCGCAGAGAATGGTACCGTCTTTTAAAACGTCATCGAAAACAGCGTTTTTGGGGAACTTCTTACCAATGATGGTTTCGATCCACTCTTGAGCCTCGCGCTCCTGTTCAGGGTCACGCTTGGCGACGATCTGTAAATAATCGTAGTCACCCATTGTAGGAAGGTTAGAAAGGTTAGGAAGGTCAATCGTTTTGTAGATAACATTCGTTATGTTTACCTTAAAATTATTGAATTATAACGATGTGCTTTAGGTAGAAAATTTAAGCGAGAGCAATAATTTCACCATCTTATTTCATCATAACGTAAGGCTTTCATTACTTACAATGAAGTTTCAATGAGATGAAAACTTTCAAACTTTAGGTGTAACGAGGATAAAAACATGTAATATATTTGTAAAAAAAAAAAAAAAAAAAAAGACTATCTTAGCGATCGAAGAAAATATATTGGAGCTAAGAAGCAGATTATATTTCGTAAACACTTAAAAATCTTAAAAATCTGACATCAACTTTGATTATATTTAATTAATATTTGAATGCTAACGAGTATTATTGCAAGTCTTAGATTAACAGTCTGATAATTTATTAGGATCGTTATTAAATACTATTTGTCCACTTTAATAAGCTATTAATCAATAAAAATAATAATAATTATCGAAAATAAGATATATAGACATTAATACATTAGTAGAAAGTACGAAAATTATATCAACAGCAGTTTTCTTCGAGTTATTTGTACACTTGCTACAGTAAACATTGAAATAAAGTAAAAATTCATCAAGAAAAATTAGTGCTTATCGTAATCGTGCATTAGATAAAAACAAAAACAAAAAAAAACAAAATACAAAAAGAAAATAGAAATGAAAGTAAAGAGTCGCTTAGCATAGCTTGATTAAATTAGCAATAATAAAGCAATAATAATTC
The DNA here is from genome assembly GCF_000503995.2 of Ceratosolen solmsi marchali. Taxonomy (NCBI): domain Eukaryota; kingdom Metazoa; phylum Arthropoda; class Insecta; order Hymenoptera; family Agaonidae; genus Ceratosolen; species Ceratosolen solmsi. The sequence continues at coordinate 4,969,887 of NW_011948427.1, read as the reverse complement.
GATCTAATGAAGGGAGAAGCATTAGAAAATACGAATAATTATTATTTCAACGAGCTTTTTCACTTTCCGTAAGCCCTCACAATCACTTGTCCGTAGACTCAGCGCCTTCCCCAAACACCCTTTCACACATCGACACAATGCCCATTCGTGCCTTTACCCAACCCTTATCCTCACACAACAATGCCATTAAAAAAGCAAAAAGCCGCCCCGAAGTCGCGGAAAATCCGTACCTTCGCGCGGACTTGACGTTCCAGAGCCATGTTGGATCGAGTGGTAATTTACGTTTTACTTAGTCCTTTGGTTGCGTGCGGTGACGGGCGAGGAAGTGGTGTCGTCGCCGATCATCCGTCAGCCTTTATAGAAAGAGGACCCCGCCTCCGTGAGACGACGAGGGAGTATTGGAGGGCGGGTGGGAGGGGGATCGTGCAGGCGAAGTAGCAAGCGGTGGAACGCGACCTTGCTCCCGAGGGGGGAAATTTGGATCGCGCGCCGGTAGTCTAATATTGGCGGAGTGTGGTCGTAGCCGTGGCGCGATTCCGGTAAAAAAAGTACGAATGATTCGTAGCCGATACGGGCGAGAAGCTTCCCGCGAGGTTTGCGCAAAGGTTTGAGCGAATGTTGCTGCGAAAACGAAAGCCGGACAATAACGGCGAGCGATCCCACTTGGAAGCGAAGGTTTGCCGCTGCCGTTCAGCCATTCAGCCGCCTGAAATGTTGATAGGCCCTTTTCCATCGTGATTAGCGTCGCAGAGCGTTGATCGTCAGACTCGGAACTTCGTCTTCTTCTCGTTATTAATTCAAGTTTCGAATGAAGATGCTCAACTAATAAATCAACTTCGTTCTCGCGCCTAAAACATAAACTCACTTCAAATTTTTTATACGCTTAAAGCACATGCAACATTCTTTATGAGTTTATATAAATTTTTAGTGAAAAAAAAAAAATCCACATTAATTGATTAATATCAAATTCTATAAAAATTTGGATTGATGTGTGAGAAAAAATCAGACATAATTTTTTTTCTTTTATATTAAAAATTGCCTGATTTCATGCAAAATATTAAGAGATAATTTAACTTTGTTAGTCACGATGATTGTAAAATCGTTTCTAAAAACTTTATAAAATAAATATTTTTGTGACTTTTAAATATCCTTCGTTCGAAATGCAGAAATAATTTATTTGACTAATGAGAATCTTGGATAAACTGTCCACAATTTGAAAAATTAGCCCACTACAAATAAAAAATAACAATATAACTAGCCTTTTTACTACGCAATTAATCTTAAATTAAAATTAAAATAATCATAAAATAGCAATTAATATACCGTCTATAGTGGATAATTTCTAGTGAACAAACAGAGGATTAATTGGGAAATTATAAAAAATAAACTTCTCCATCGGTCATTGAAAAAAGATCGTTCGCTTGGTTATTTGAATATAGTTATTTCAAAATATTGTTATATCCACAAAATATTTCTAACAGCCATCGGAACTAGATAACAGAAATATAAATTTTTAATTTATAAATAATAGCTGTTTAACTATTATTATATATTTGTTGTATGAATTTAATGAAAATATTTTCTAAATGTATTAATATTTTTTTTTTTTTAATGAAACTTGCAATCATACTGGCATTAACGAATTAATTTGCAATTTATTAACAATTTAATTAATTTTATTTCTAAAACTACTTTTTAATTTAAAGTAAAAGAAAATTAAAAATATTTTAATTAATTTATTAAAAAGATATGAATTCAATAATAATACAAATTATTTTACAGTATTTTAAGATATTAATATAAGTTGTTGTAAGGAAAAGAATTTGGATCGTTTATAAAGTCAACAAAGAAACATTATACTATGATTACAATTCTACTTTGGAGCATTAATATTGCTATTTCAAACATTTACTTTAAGACTTACAGAATTGCAAAATTTGAACTCAGAATATACCTAATTAAAAATCACTACGCTTTTAAATCATTCCGTATTTATAAAAGTAAATATAAAACATTCGCTGCAAGAAGCTGAATTTAGTCCAGTGTAATAAGGGCCAAATTTTTGCAAAATCAATGTTTTGTATTAATAAATTTTTTTCAACATATAACTAATATATAACTTATCATACGTTAGTATTTATTTTACATTCTATTTTATATATTCGATGATTTCCATATTTTTATTTATGTCTTTTTTGTTTTTTTTTCTTAAAATTTTTCTGAATTTGAATCTTTAGGATTGATGAAAATTTTATTTTCTTCGAGTTATAGAGATTAATCATAAATATATTTTACAATCATAGACAGAGATCTTTTCCAAACTCAAGCACCGTAGTGTATATAATAATTTACATATATACATTTCACAATAATTTTTTTAGAATACGGTTTGACAATTATTGTGTAAGTGTTCTTGGATATTAAGAGAGATATTGAAAAAAAATATGCAACTTAAAATTTGTTACACGTTATACATAGCAAATGGTAAGGAAAATACGGACAGGGTTAAATATTATGAATACATATTCACATATTCAGAATACATATACAGTTTTAAATATAAACTGTAATCCCGAAAAGTAAGAGGGAGAGAAAATGAAAAGTTATCCGTTAAATTGAATAATTTAAGAAACTTTAATCAATCATGTACAAAATAAATTTATCATAAACGTATAGAGAAATAAATGTATTAAAAGCCTATTGAAAATATTTAAATGAAATAAAAATAAAAACAAACTTCGAGGAAAAATTTTAATAAAGACTTATGGTAATCTACATTAATTCGATATTTTGCAGTATTTATAATATACATGACATTAACTTTCATTGAAGAATTTATTGTCCATTTATCTATCAACTAATAGGTACAAAAAAAAAAAAAAAAAAAAATGGTTTGATTGGAAAAATAAAAATGAATTATATTTAATCAAAAGCAACAATTTGTAATTAAATAACATGTCTATTCGATTTAAATAATACATCCATATATTTATAAATCATCGTCAGAAAGATATTTATAAAATGTTCCCTAAATTAATCATTTATTGTTTGTGAAATATTATTAAATTTATAGTCCCTTTCTTTCTCTATAAATCAAATTTTTATTCCATAAAATCATTTATTTTGATCTAAGTCAAATTAAAAATACAGTAACTATATTCAAAGTATATCTTAGTTAAGAAATCCCTTAATTTTTCATGTAAATCTCTTCCTGGAAATTAAGTATGATAAAAAATATGAGTCTTTGAAGTTTGCAATATTTAGAATTTGTTTATATTCTATAATTGTAAATTTTTTAAATAAATCGTTTTAAATTTTCATAATGTTTAATATTTTTCACATAATACTGTATATGAAAAATTGAAAACAGTATAAAAAAGTTTTTATAATGTAAATCATATTAGTTATTTGGGAAAAAAAAATTGTTATAATTAATATTCTTATTATATTTCGATTATCGATGAAGGAACTAAATAGAAATAAAAATCATAAATAATTATAGAAGTTATCATATAATTACTTACTTTATTGCATAATAGAAAATATTTTTTTAGATTTACATATGTAATGGAATATAATATGGATGTTTACATATGTTTATTAAAAGAGATCATTTAAATCCAAAGTATAGTTTAAAAATTTCTGAAATTACTATTAATCTATTACATTCTCGCTAATGGTCATGATATTAAATGTTCCTTTCATCTTCAATTATTCCAACAATAAACTGGGTCACTGAAAATAAACGTTAACTTATTTATATAATTTTAATTTAGTATTATAAGAATTTGTATGTTTGAGTCGGTATTGTTTTATAAATTAAGAAACAATTTAAATAATATATATTTAATAAAAAGAAATTTTAATATATATATATATATATATATATATATATATATATATATATATAATTTTTTAACTTTATTTTAATAATATTATTTACATTCTTAATATTCTCTGATTAAAATTTTACGTACAATATAATTCTAGATGAAATATCCATTTATATCAATTCGTTGAAGTATCATAATGTTATAAGTTTTTTTTTTTTTATATTTACAAATTATGTAAAGTCATGCGTTATTACGTATAAAATAATATAGTTCTTTTTCACGCGGAAAAGTTTATGTTTCGAAGGTTAGCGACTGTAAGTGATATAAATTATTTTTTTCTTCCTCAAAATTATTTACTGCGATAGATGCGAATCTGATTAAGGAAAATAATATACCTCGGTGATGTTTGAGTGACAAACCTATTTACTATTTATATGATTCGATACTGGAAGAGTATGTACTTTAGTCGGCTTTTATTATATTATTAAAGTTCAAATATTCCTGACACTAGAGACAATTTTCTTCTACAAATAATTACAGCATAATGTTTTTATATTAGTAATTATATATTTTCAATTAATTATTACAATGATATTTTTTATTTAACAATGGTGTGGGCGTAATTCTCTTTATAAATTATTATAAAGATAGAATGAGAAAATTATTTTATACATGCTGATATATTAATATAATTATTTATTTGGTTAATTACAATTAAACAGTAATGTTTATAATAAGTTTTTTTTTCAATCCAACATAATGTAACGTAAAAATATAATTTCAATAAATTTTCTCAAAGTAGTTGAGTGAAAAAATTATTCAACGTTACTCTACGTAACAGATATTTTAAACACAATTTGAATAGACAAGTATTCTTATAAAGACGTATAAACAATGTCGATTTAAGCAATGCAATTACTGTCGTAACATATTCCACAAATCAACAAGTTCATACCTATGGCAGTATATTTTACATACAAATTAGCATCAAGATCATATAAAAAATTGCATCTTTATCGTTGCCTGTATACTCGGATGAAGAATATTCTATGTAATTGATGATTATTAGTAATTGTACTGGCAGTCTTTAAAAATATCCTCTAAGTCTGATTAGAACATTGATTAAACTAGAAATATATATATATATATATATATATATATATATATTAAAATTTCTTTTTATTAAATATATATATGAAAAATGCTTGATTTAAGAAATGCATTTATAAATATTAATTGAATTTTAAACAGAATTTTTTTTATTCCAATAAATTAAGAATAATATATCCTTAGAATTTCTGTTGTTATTAAAAATTGTATACTAGAAAAGAATTTTATTAATTATTGTAGAAAAATATTGCATAAACAATTTTACTTACATATAAACTTCAATTATGAATTGAAAAATTGGTATCGTTGATTAATTATCTCTATCTTCTCACATCTAAATATAATAATAACAATTACACGTTAAAAATTATAACTGTAAATGGAAAAATTAAGCTATATTATCTTGCAGTTTAATTAAAATAACTGATTTATGTTTTTTAGAATTTGCAATCATTTGGACTGTGTTGATATAATCATAGTGAAGTATGATATAGACATTTGAATAAGCTAAAATTAAAATGCTTTTAATTAAAATAAAATGATTAGTTTTGAATAATATTCAAATTACCATGCGATAACTCTCGAAGTTCAAAGTTAGCATTGTACCCATTGTAATTATGCATGGTTTTGAGCTTCTTACGAGTAATAAGATCAGCAACTTTCTTGCATTTGAGGAAAATTGATGCCAAGGCATGCGGCATCTATACAATTTTATAAAAATCATTTTTATAAGATCTAATGATTTTCATGATTCGTACTTTAATATAGAATTAATGAGAATAATGAATAAGAAAAAGTATTCACATATATCTATGAACTTTTCCACTATGATAGAATAACTTTTCACCAGTCCAACAAACATAAAATAAACGAAAGCAGCACGTAATAGCGATCAATCCAAATTTAAATATTGATTCTATTTCGTCGGAATAATTTATTATCTGAAAAATTAAAAAATGTCTTTATTTAACATCTGTTAAATAAATAATAATGTCCGTTTTATTGTTGATACATTTATGTTGCTTAAAATTGCACTTAATGAAAAAGAAGAAAAAGAAATATGAAAGGAACAAAGAAATATATTCTAAATATTTATATGACTTTGATCATAAATATATATATTTCAATATGTACGATATTACTTACTCGTGATCCACAAACACTTAAAATGAGCATATTCACAAATACTTGTAGTAACCATGAAATTTGGAAGTATTGTTCAATATATTCTGCTAATCTATTTTTAAAAATGAATGTATTTGTTCATATATTATTACAATTGTCCATAAATTTTAGTAGTTTTTAAAAAAAATGTTAAATTTTTTACTATAATAAACTAAATTAGAGCATATTTTATTAAAACTGCTGGTTAAAATATTTATTAAATAATCGTCGCTGAATAGTATAAAGTATGTCTATATTTTCAATAGATATATCACTAGTATTTTATTATTATATTTTGTTTATTATTTTTCTTAATACATCTCTCTAACCGATTTTCAAATTATTTAAAAAATATTAAATATGTTTCTAAATTATTTATTTACTAATGTTTTATATTCAATATAAATACTTTTATAGACAATTTTTATAGAATATGGAGAATTTTATTTAACCCCACTCTTCAACATTCATACGCGACTATTCAAACCTTTGTGAATTAATAATAATAATAATAATAATTGTTATTATTATTATTATTATTATTATTATTAATGAATGAAATTAAAAATTAGAACGTTTACCTATATCAGCTTGACTAACGACTAAGATGAAATATTATTTCAATTACACTATTATTATAAATCAATATATTTCAGTAATGACTTAATCAACTTATAATTACAGAAAGAATTTGAGTTATATATGACTATTTTTTTAAATAGAATTAATCTCTGATATATGAAATTAAACTCCCGACACTTACAAAAGTTTCGTTCAATTCACTTTGATTATTTATGAGAAAAAATTAAGCATTGACTAAATGTCATTGGAACGCGGATCTATGAGTATGGCATATCATGATTATTTCATTAATAAGGGTTATAATTTTTTTTAATATTTTCCAAATAAATATTTGAATATTTTGTAAATATCAGATGCACAAAGACTACCATATAAGAAAGTTTTTATGAAAGTATTTATGAGGTACATGGTAATTAGATTGAATAATAATTTAAATACATTATTATATTAAAAATAATTATATTTTTTATCGGAAGATAATTTTAAAGCCAATATATTATTGAGAATTACAATTATTATATAATACTACGAAGAGTATAAGAACGAATAAATGTACATACTTTATACATTCGCTATGGTAGCAGATACATTTCTTGATTTGGGTGCAAGCAAATTTATCTTGCTTATGACCATATAATTCATTAAAGAGTTTAATGTGATCTTCGCCAATTTTGTTCAATCTATAGCTAAAAGAAAATTAATATTTAATTCCAGTATTACGCCTAAACAGAAGCTTCAATGCATAAAGTCATTGGTCTAAATCTCAAAATAATACCCTAAAATTTCAAACATTGAGCAGGACGACTGTTACGTAATACGTATCCCAAGTAAGATAAAAAAGTATGACAAAGCCAGTTGCCTGAAATTCATGAAGATAGATAGGAATGTAATATTTAACTGGATCGACAAAATAATTAGCTTCTAGCAGATTTATCGGATCAGATTCGTTATTTGTATTTAATTGAAGTAATGTTTGAATAATCGGTGAACATGAAAATAATATTAATGTTGCAACCATAGCACCTGTATAAAAAAATAAATAAATAAATCTCTATATCAATGATATATAATAAAATCTGTAGATCCGTTTTGTGTAATTATTTTCATTAATTGATATAATGTTGTAAAGAAAGAATCATTCAAATAACATTACTACCTGCGTATAGTTTAGTTAATATATGTCCTTTTCTCGCATGTTTCTGCAGTATTGCATGCTCGTTTATGTCCATTATATTTTTCCAATTCTTTATCATTTGATTTAATATTCTTTTCATCTTAACGCGATAAAAGTTTTGTTAATTGCACGTATTACTCGGATGTATAAATAAAAAAAAAAAAAAAAAAAAAAAAAAAGATTAACCAAAATACCAGGTAAAAGTGCCAAATAGCGTTGAAGACGAAAACATAGTACACATAAACTATAAAAAGAACTGGTGCACAATCCAAAATTTTTTTTATATCTCCAAAAACGTCTATAAAGTACTTTACCTTATTAAGAATAACAGATAGAGTTAAAACGTCAAGTTTCATTTAAAACAATAAAAAATTTAAAAAAATCACGATCATGACAAATTTAAAACATTTTGATTTTAAATTTATCAATTGAAATTTATGATGAAATTGAAAATCCATAATTTATCATATAATTTTTCATTTATTTTGTAATGATTAAATATATTATTAATCACTGGCAAGTACTAAACTTACATAATGTTTTTATTATCAAATAAAAAATTATTGTTCTACGATTTATTGTGAAAACGTTTTTAGTATTTCTATAAATAATAAATATATCAATATTAATAAATAATAATTTTTTTAAATAAAAATCTTTGTTCTCGAGCTATTATTTAAAAAAAAAAAAAAAAAAAAAAAACAATGCTTACAAGAAATTTCTAGTAAAATAATGTTTCATCAACAAATACTTGTGAAATTGACATTAATGCTAATCTTTGTTAAACGGTGCATTGTTATATTGATAATGAATATTAAATTTAAGATTGTAATTAAATTAAACTAATTGTATACAATTTGAAGAAAATGTCACAAATAAATCGATCGAGTTGAAGAAATTAACTTTATTGAATTTTAAGTATTCAAATAATAATATACCTTATGATTACATGTACTTTTCGATAATAATAATAAGTATAGTCATCTAATGGCATTCAATTAAAAATTTATAATTGGGACATTGAAAAATTTTAGTTACTAAAATATGTTAATTTACTTCTTGCACGAAGTGTATGTAAATGCTTATCTCTCACTAATTATCAAAGAAAAGTACTGAATTGTAGAGGGAAATGAGAAAAGTTAATTCAAGGACATTAATATTGATTTACTTTGCATATTTTTTTTTTTTGTTTTGTTTTTGTTTTTGTTTTTCCTTTACAGTATCGTACCTCTAAAACAGTAGCACTGAAAATGCCAGTGAATTGAAATAATCTAATGATAAATTGAATCTTTCGATCTTGAGTAGGCCAAAATCCAACCATTGAAAGATATATTTTCAATAATCGATAATTTGGGTTATTGAAACAAGCGTTTAATGATTTTTCTACTTCTAACATAGTTTACAAAAATTTTACTGCAGCTTTATTGTATTAAATCACAGCTACTTATGCATTGAATTTCTTTAATTTAATGATAAAGACTGTCCTCTATTTATGACATAAGATCGATAGAAATTACACACTACGGAAGTTATACCTTCATTTGCATTTAATATGGCATTGTATTATCATTAATTTGTATACATATAATTTTTCGATGTTAATAAAACGTTTTCCCATAATATTAATAAACATATGCAGTCTTCTATTTAGCAATTGTTCTCAATAGTATGAATATTATATCGTAAGCAATATTATCTAAAGCATTTAAATTTATATTTAATTTATATTTAATTTATATTTACGATGAAAAATTTGTGCCGTGCTATGTTAAAATATTTTTTCTTCACTTAAGAAACGAATTTTTATTAAAAAATACTCATTGAAAACATGCTGTTGTTAAATATCCTTTATTGTAATTGTGATATAATTTAATCATATTAAAGGGAGTGAGGGGGGGGGGGGGGAGAAGGACCATCAAATACATGAACATCGATATATAAGATTGAATTAATATTTTTGTTCTTATATTTTCATTGTTAACGAATACATTTTGTATTTTGTAATGCAAGACAAAACTTTTATCCAAAGCCAATTATTTGACATTGAATGTAACATTTTCATTTGATATTCTACTACGCACAATAACAGTAGAAATAACGAAAGATTATAATCAGGTAATAAGGTAATGAAAAACTCATAATAATATTAAGTATCATATATCACATTTTATTTATAATAAATATAATATTTTACATTTGAGTGTTATTAAACAATAAAGTTAACAATTCTGGTTGTTGTAAATTTCGCTTGTACTTTTGGACCATATCTTGAATTTTTAAACGCCTTCGAACGTGTGGAGGATGATAACTATAAAAATAAAGATTCTTATGTAAAGTTAAAATGTAGTTACGGTAAAATTCGCCTGTGAAATAATTCTATTTACAAATTTTAGCTTAAAAATTAGTCGTTAATGAACGGTATTGGATTATTGTTGGAACTATTATTGGAACTAATTGGAGCGCTGGAGTATTTTTATTTAATAATTATTAATTCATGATAACGTAAGTATTTTAAAAGCCAATTTTAATAAACGACGTAGAATTAAGTAAATATTGTTGAACTTTCTACAGAAAATGATGAAAATGAAGTGAGTGAAAGAATAGAAGAAGGAAGAACGGGTGAGCGAACGGTATTAACGTATTAAAGTTAACGGTTAGTAATCGATTAGTCGTTTACTGACCAATTTTTCGAGAAAAATAATACAAGTACTATCATTAAATGGAATATTAATGATTATAAGTCAATAATGGCGTATAATGTAATTACATAAACCATTTGACAATTAATATTGTTTACTTTTTAAATATACGTATAGTAAATAAGTGCTGATTAGGTAACAGTTGACTTTGATGTGATTACTTTGGCCCCATTCAACGAAACTTTTACAAAATGTTGCTCGTTAAGAACTAAAATCAAATTCAGAATTATCTAGAAATATAGAATTTCGTATGGATGCAAAATATTGCAAAATAAGGAATAGAATATAGGGATATCATTAGAAATCGTTCTCTTCTGAAAATCATAAGAGATATGTCTTCCGCCTTCTTAGTTCCTAGTTCCTCACCTGTCGTTATCCAGTCGTTTTCTCCGACCGATGTTAAGAGCTGTCTGTCGCACCAAAGATCCCAGGGCTCGGCGCGATACGACCATCCCGTCGATCAGCGGCGTGGCGAGGTTCATCCTCGAGGTCGGTCCCTGGAGTTTGACCCTCATGAGTCCGCTGGCGAGAGCCTGAAGAAATATCACGTGCACGTCCGTGGACTGCAGAGTCCGCGAATGATCGAGGCCCGTGTGTGTGTGTGGCAACAATGCCGCTGTTAATTAACGATGCCTATTGTCTGAGATTTGCCGGACATTGTATGGTTGTTACGGTAATTGCCAATTTCTTGGCTAATGTTATTTTTAATCGCTTAGCTGCTTCGCATGTACCACGATAAGACGGCAGAGTAGACGTTACCAATGCCAATATTATCGTGTTCTTCAATTAATTCAATACAAACTGCATTTAAATATAGCATCGTGTAAAAATGCGGTATTTGAAAAGTAACACGATCATTACTAATTTAACGATGCTAATAATAATAATGCCCATCTATTCTTGTTGTTATTTATTTCTATTATTATTGCTGTTGTTGTTATTATTAATTTCTTTCGCATAATTTACATTCAAATTACAATTTATAATTTAAGACAATATATAGTTTATGTTATATTTATTATAAGTATGCTGTATCAATAAATGCATCTGAAATATTGAATTATAATATCGACTTTCCTTGTTTATTGTAAGATTCATAATATTAACGAGGTATGATAATACGTCAACGATATAATTGGTTAATGATTCTATTGAAATATCGTCCTTTAATATTAATACGACGTATTACTGATTTCAAAGCGCCTCCAATTGTTTGCAAAGTCTCAAAATTGTCTCCTCGAAAAAGAGGCGCACAATGTAGGAAATAAAGCCGTTAAGTAAATTTACCATTAATTTCGAAGTAGAAATGATATCAAATGTATTCGAGACCGAGGTATAATTTTTTTCTTATAAGTGACTCATTCGAACGAATTAATCAACGAACGTTCAACATTTTTATTTTGGTGACGAAACGCGTTGTTCTTATTTCACTGTTGTCATATGCAGAAATAACTTAGTTCAAGCCGCGGGTCATTTCGGCTTTTCTCGAATATTTTTGGAACCTTTCCAATCGTTTGAAAATAGGAATTTCTTTAAATTTTATTTTCTTTGGTAGTTTCGTTATTTTTCCAAGCATCTAAGACTCTAACGATTTCATATTTATCCACATTCAATTGGTCTATTTAAATATGTCATTAATATTACGTTCGATATTAAATTTACATTAAATAATTTAGATTTTAATTAAGATGTAATCTCGAGGGATACATCGGATAAATTGTCGTGGACGCGCGCGTGCTTTGTAAATACTGATAATTACATATAGGAAATTGGGCAGAATCTTCCAGACTCTCCAGCCACACGACCATGATTTTTGTATCAGTCTGGGCAGGGAATAGGTGCTTCGTCACTCTTCGAGGCTTTGTCGGCTCGTTTTGTTGCATTCCAATCGGCGGTGATGCCATATTAGCCGACTGTTTCTCTAAATCTAAGGACATCGCGCGAGGCTGACCGATTAGCGTCGACGAATTTGAAAAGGCAAGCGTATTGCTTGAGCCGACGCATCTCTCGAACCAAACTATATTAAAATTATAATCAATCTCTTAAAATAGAACAACCACATATTGGATTATTAGATATCACGATAAAAGCATAAAAGCATAAAAGCATAAAAGCACAAAAGCACAAAAGCATCGATATTCCTATGTTTTGTACTTCATTTGTATTAAATTAAATGGTCATTTGAGGACACATGATTTGGCAATTTATTATACACAGCCATATTATTAATTATAAGCGGTCACTATCGAGTTTATTATATTATTTATTTATTTGAGCGTATAATAAACTAATTAAAGCAATTATGTAATTGGTCATGGCCAATAAAAATTCACAAGACAGACTCTTTACTCTTATTACTGTAATTTTATTAACAAATAATTGGCGGTTATTTTTATTTTTTTATTTTTTTTTTTTTTGTTATTTTTTGTATTTTTTAAAAGCTAAATAATAGTTACGATTATGTGCCACAAGTAAAAATATTCGAGCGTGTTATAATAAAAGCTTAGTGAAGCCTTGTGCTGTGATTATTAACAAGATCGAAATATCAATGTAAAAATATCGATAGGAATAATGAGCAATGGGCGACTAATTAAGAAAATATGGATACCGCTATTAGATTGGGTGTAATGGCTTTCGGTGACTGGCTCTGGGATTACGTTGGCTGACGGAGTTGGCACGACGAAGGCCACCTCCGAGCTCACATCCGCCCAATACAGCACGTGACTGCTACCGTCGTAAAGGGAGCCACCGTGATCGGCTTCCTCGGCTTGGGGAGGACTCGAGGTTCTGGCGGACGTCGAGCGCCAGGAAGTCTCGACGTGCCCGGTCCAGCCAGCGTGCGACGATACCGACACTGGCCAGCCCAGAGATACGAGGAACTCCAGAAAATTTGGCGATACGCAACTCTCATGCAACTAAGCATAAACAATGCAATGGCGTACCATATAAATCGACGTATGTATATTATTCGTAAATCTATAAGAATCTAACGTCTCTTTTGCATTTAATGCAGTAATCCCAATAATAGAGGTACGGCATTGTTAATCATCATAATGACGGTAAAGTTTGAATGCTCGGTGAATATTTTCAGAAATTCTGTGCGAAATAATATCCTTTTTACGTATTAATGATATGCTTAATACTTGAGAAATAATAATAATATAAGCGACGTGTAAGGTCATAAGGTCTTGAGTGATAAAAAAACAAATACTTTCGTGTTTGGCAATTTGGATAAAATAACGAGTTGTATTGTATGAAAAAGGCATTTATGCAGGGGCATTAATGTTTATGCTCCAAGCTAAGTTTCGTTAAAAATGTAAACTAACCACGTTAGAAAGTATCGTTCCTGGAGTCGCTTGGCCGGATTTAACGTAGAAAATGTGAACCGTGTCGCAGGTTCTTGCACTAATGTGGTCCAAGTTCGCCAAATCCGAAGCAAATCCAGTTATCGTAGGATCGAGCGCTATAAGTCCTCCACCGCTGGCATTCATATCGTTTTGCGTTCCTGGCCCGAGTTTCAGAAAGCCAAAGTGACTGAGAAAGAGTCGTGCCGTTTGGAATTCGTGGCAGATCTTGGGAGGAGAGCACTCGCTTATTTTTTCCGACGAGACTCGATCGACGTTTTCCTTATTGAACTTGGTCTCGTTGCTAATTGCATAGTCGAGCAATTGATCCAGAATCTGATGTTCGTTTTTCATCGTCTCGTTCTCGTTCACCACTGCTTCAAGACTCGGTATTGATTCGTCTCTGCCGGAAGTACACATTAAAAATCAATTGTATGTTACTTTATAGCATTTAATGTACATACGAATAAGTATTTATCGCTTTGAAAGCTCGGGTGCTCGCGAGGATTCTTAAAGCGCTTGCGTTCCAATAGAATCTCATCGACTACGCGGGAAATAATTTCGTTGCTCGAATATCTACGATTTAAAGGCATCCCTCGAGAATCTATGAATATTCCCAGAATTTATGTAAAATATCGAATGAGTGGCAATTCGGGGGCAGTGGCATTTTCATTCGATTTTGTTCGAAGGTTACTACCATCTTTTGCAAAGGATTCTACACCGTCACGACTCTGCGACCCATCGAGCGCTCATGCAAAATTGCCATAAAATCCCTAGGGAACAACTTACACTTTACAATGGGGTATTTTGTCGACATTGTCCGGGAAGAATCTCGGTTTGTAGTCGACCGGCGGCTGTACCTCCTGGAGGGGCAGCGGTCTTCCCGGATTTGAGTTAGCGCTCCTAACGACGGAGCGATGCCTGGGAAGGTGCCTCAGCTGCATCGTCCAGGCGTGACGACCGAAAGGTCCGCGAATAAGTACCGTGACCGTGGGCTGGGGGTCCTGGTCGTTGCCCAACGGCTCCTCCAATAGAGCAAGCATCGTCGCATTATCGGCTACGAAATACCTAAAACGCTCGACAGCCGTTTCCCGGGGTACTTGACCGCCGGGCCAGCTGTTACAGTGCCGCAGAAGCGATACCTCGTCCAGGAGTGAGGACAGAGACTCGGCACCGCAGACGCTTGGGAAATAGCCGACCTTGCAAAGAACGAGCAAGAAAATCTTTTAGCCTGACAGTGTATTTCTACTAAACCCAAGTTATCAGCGACACGCATACATATTTAATTAATAATTGCAATGGAATTCTCCACATATTTTTCATAATTAATAAGTGTGAACAATAAGTTGTGCATCTTTTTCAGACATACGTTCCCAGCAAGAAATGAGCATACATGTATGTAAATATATATATATGTATGTATATCGACATGTATAGCGACAGTTGTTTAAAAAAAAATATATATATATATATATATATATATATATATATATATATATATATATATGTTCAATCACTGTCCTGTCTGTACACATTGCATGTAATTTTATATACAATAACTTAACGTGAAAATCTCAGAAATAAAATTGACTTTCCAGAAAGAAAAAAATCAATCTCTTTTCAATTTAAAATATATGTGATTTTTTATAACTTTTATAAGCATTTTAAACAACTTTTTCTTCTTTTATCTTAGAATTTTTACAGTACATATGATTGATTTTTGATAACTCAGATTTATCAAAAAAAAAAAAAAATTCGGTTCAATAATTATAGAATCTTATAAGTTATATAGCTCAATCGAGTAAAACGAATAAGTTTATGTTTATTTTCTTTTTTGTCGCGTTTACTTGTAAGCGAATTTGATTGATTTACCTGTTCGAGAATTATTGTAAGTAAAGCATCGGCTGCGTCTCTGACACGCATAGATGCAGGTTTAAGCTCCTTCTCGTCCTTCATTTTGATAGGCTCACCGGGCTTTCCGATAGATTTTGAGCCAGAAACGCCCAACTCGACAACTTCCAGAACGGTTGCTAAGCACTCCTTGTCCTATTAAATTAAATTTAAATTCAAATGTGACTTTTATTTAAACCTCTGATTTACAATCTATAAATATAGAATCTACTTAATGCGCGATTAAAGTAATCATAATGTTTGATATCTCGGCAAAATATTTATTTACTCATACATTACTATACTTTGAACATATTTGTTGAGATTTGTTGATATTTGTTTGATATTTGTTTGATATTTGTGGAGATCGATCAATTATGAAATATTACTTGTTGCTGAAAATATCATTTTCAAAATCAAATTACTTCAACACCCAATGCATTCTTACAAATGAATAGAGAGTTTATTCAATTTTTACTTAACAAATTGTTGCATCACTACAAACTTCAATGAATAACAACTTTTACGCATTAAATATATATATAAAAAAATTGTAAAAAGCACACTATAAAATGTATATAATCTCTTAAGGATGTCAAAGTTAGAAAGGTTACTTCAACAACATCATTTACTAGTTTGTAATAAAAGTGAGATAAAATTCAATAATTTTTAAGCAAATGACCTGCAAGAGCTGTGGATGCGCAGTCAACCAAGTTGTAAGGCAAGCAAATGCTGCAACAATGGTTGAATGAAGATCTTTGGAATGTGCCGGAGGAGGTCTCCAGCATTGATATGCTATATAATCGCACAGCCACTTAACCGCTCGTTTACACTCCAGTGCGTCTGCAATAGATGAATGCATTTGAAATCTTAAGATCAATATTACATTATCGATCTTTCAATTCATTGTTCTTATATGTTTGAGCGCTGCTGTGAGAAAAAAAAATGTAAACTAATTCGAACCTGTAAATTTCCTTGCTGCTTGTTGACATATAAAAAAAAAAATAAAAAAAAAAATGAAAATAATCTGATTCGATATGTGTCCCCCCCCCTATCTCCCCCTCCCCCCTCTCTCTCACCCACCCACCCGCACCTATGATTTTACCTGTTTCGCGGATTCGTGTTCGTGCCAAGCCGGAAAGCATCTCAAGGGCTGCTAATGAAATATTAAGATCTGTTTTCCAAGAGGAAATTAATCGATGACAGACTAAATATGTCGCTCGAACAAAAAGTGCATGGGCTGAATCTGCAACAAAAATTGATATCGTCTTAGAATAAAAAATTTCAAGCGATATTTCACATGGATGTTATCGAAGTAACCCTCTTTCATATTAATAGATAAATACGGAATTTACATTTGCGATAAGTACATTTTCAATCTATTCGAGATAAATTGAAATGATCAATATTAAAGTAGCGAATGAAAAAGTCTCTTGAAGTCTTACGAGTTTGAAACAAAAAGATTCTAATGATTAAACATTGTATTTATATAATTTGCAGCAGTATGTGCCCTCTGTGAACAAAAAAATAACTCGTAAAAACACAATTCACAAATAAAAGAAACGATTTTTTTTTTTTTGTTTTTTTTTGTTTTTTGTTTTCCATTATCTTTTTCAACTATCGTCAATATAAGTTCAATATAAAATGCACACCCTTAAGTAAGTAAAAGAACAACAATAAGGCAACCGAAAGCATGATTATAATACCTGTGACATATAACTTCGAGTTGCAAGGTTTGGCGTGAAAGATGAAAGAAAGCGAGAAAATAGCTAAATAAAAACATTTGCAAAATATTTACCGAATGAAACACTCTCTTCTTGGAGCATAGCAATGTCAGACGCATCACCTAGAGAGCGCAGATCACTGGATATGCTTGTCTGACTGGTCGTATCGCTGGTGCAGACTACCGAGTGATCATATACGTAGACCAATAGCAGAATGAAGAGAAATTGCGCAATGGAAGAACAAATCAAGAAAAAACAACCAAAATCAGACGGCAACCCAATGCAAAACAAAACAATGTGTGCACAATAAATTGTATTAGCAGAATTTTCATTTTATATCATTACAATGGCACACCAAGTACAATGCCCTTACAACGATATTCATCTTAAGATAATCCATTAATTTATTTTTTAATTGATTAATAAGCAATAGCTTTCTGAATTTCAATAAGAGCTCGTTTGAATTTGAGTTTACATTACTGTTTCTTAACGAATCCATCAAAATATTTATGTTAATTTTAAGCAGAGTCGTATCGTTTAATATGTAATTTGAATAAATAACTAGAATAAACGTTCATGGTAATATGAAACAAAGAAGAATTTATCTTCATTTATAAAAAAATTTTTTTTGAACTTTTTAGCATTAAAAAACGGAATAAAACTTCATTATACTTAATTGAATGCCAATGTAATGTGCATAAAAATATTTTTTAAAATAAAAAACAAAAAAATAAATAAAATACAAAAATAAAATAAAAAAAAAAAACAAGAAAAAAACAATGCAGCTAATATAAGCTTTGAAGCCACAATATAATGAAAATGAAAAATCAGCAAAATTAATGAAATATAATAATTTGAAATTTGAAACGAAATTCTCTAAGTTTACCAGATGATAATAAATTAGTTGTTGTGTCATTTGATATTGTACTATCTGGTTGAGTAACTTGTTCCGCTTCTTCAGCTGCCGCCGAATCTTGTACACTTAGTAATAAGCCACCTATAAGAAATTCCTATTGTTAATTATATTATTCTAAAGCTTAATAGCGGTTATATATAAACATACCTAAAAGCATGTGAGTATTTTGTGGATCAACTTCAACCTGCAATGCATTTATTAACAAATTCATAAGTTTCGGCTTTAATTGTGCAAATGTAACTTGAATTTTTTCTTGATTATTCGAAGTGGGCGTAGATATATCTTTGATTTGAAGATTCTGCAATTGCAAAAACACAAAAATAAAAACGATATAAGAAAGGAAAACACGTAGATTTAGATGAAAATTAAATGTATAAAAATTATTTTTTGATAAAAATACTTGGAAGGTAATTTTTCATTCGAATTGAACTCTTATATCGTGTTAAATATGATTTAATGACATATATATATATATATATATATATATCAATACCTGAAAATGTAATGGCAATGACAGCATAGATAATAATAAATTAATAGAAGATCTGCATAATTCTACTTTTGATACTGAATTTGATTTGAGTCTCAAGTCTTTTTCTGGAAGTACAATTTCTAATGCCGATAGTACTGCTGGAACTAAAACTTGTACACCATCCAAGTCGAGACGAAACAAATCCGAAGAGTTTGATAAAATACTTGCAAGTGTTTCGCCACACTCCTTCACCTAATAATTATACTTATATAATTACACTTATATACAAATAAGTAAATATAGCGAAGCATTATTTTAACGATTGATTATTTACTTCGGAAAATTTATTTATTTTTAATCCATAATTCATGGCTTGATAAAACCTTGCTAAATATACCGGCAAAATTTCCTCTCCAGTTTTTTTAGCACAAAATATTCTACATAATGTTCCCATAGCCTCGGCTCTACCAGATTCGAATCGGTCAATACTAAGCGACGGCGGAACTTCTCCAAGATTCTCTTGTAATGAGCTTGGCCCATCGACGAGTACGGACGATGGACGCTTAGGGGCATTATTCGTTTCTGTAAGAATTATTTCAAATTGTAAATTATAATTCTCCATTGCTTCCTTAATAAACTTATAATTAAGCTGACTAGAAGATTTACGCGATTTTCATTGATTATTGTATGATACGTCAAAAGTCGGTAGTTATGGAAGGTATAATTTTCACGCGTAGTAATTATTTTCTTAAAAAAATGCTTTTGATCGCATTATAATTGCGCATGCCCAATCTTACTTAATTCGTCGATGTTATTATTTTTTTATTATTATTCTTTTTAGTTTTATTTTAATTTTTTTTATTTAGCTATGCCATTTACCACTTACGGGGTAGATTTTGGGACCAGCCATCTGTGCCGACAAACGCGGCTTCAAAAAGCCACTCGCCAAATAAGTGGAGTATACTATTGCACTTGGGACGGCCCGATGCCAAGGGTGGTCTGATATCTTGATTTAACGACATCATCGCTGTAAATATAGAGACGAATAATAGTTACGAAAAGTAAATTAAAAGAATAAAGAAAGAAGCTGAGAGAAAAGAAGAATAAAAATTTTTATTAAACCATTGGCTTTATCATCAACGCACTAGACTTAAATAAAATAAAAATAATAATAATAATGTTAAAAAAAGTAAAAAAAAAAAAACGAATTTCTTTGGTTCCTGTCCTTATTATTATCATTACTTTAACTAATATGTTAAGCGATACTTGCATTGCGTTGCATTATGGCACTAAGATATGTTAATTGGACTGTTTAAATCCATGATCAAAAGTTTCATATATCCGGTACATGCAAGCGGTTCTAAGATAAAAGTCTTACAGGCTGTACTGGATGTCGAGGAAGGACCCGAATTGGAGCTCATCAACGGTGTACTGGTAACTCTGCTAGTCGTTAAGCCAATCAACGACGACTTGGGAATACCTACCGAATAGCAATATAATCATCATCATCCATCGAGGCGCTCTCGATCATCTTATCAAGTACGTTTAAAAAAGTTTCGTCAGTATGAGGTAAAAACACACTATGCTCTACGAGAATCGTGCAATGAGAATAAGAAGATAAATTGAGAGATAAATTGAGAGATAAATTGAGAGAGAAATTGAGAGAGAAATTGAGAGAGAAATTGAGAGAGAAATTGAAGGAGAAATTGAGAGAGAAACACGAAAAGGGAAACGAGTAGAGGTAGAGTTATGGACGATAAATGCGGCTCCTATCGGTCAATGAATCTTATTTCAGGGAATACCCTTGGTAACTGCGGAGGGCGTGACACTGAAGCTCTTTGCGAGCCTCCGCTGCGTGGGGGGCGTCGGCGAGTGATGCGGCTGATCCTTCAAGATGATTCTGTCGCCAGTTACGCTGGTGGAGCCGCCGCCGCCACCGCCGCAGCCACCGCCGGTAGCACCGAGACCACCCGAGCTGCAATTTCCAAGGCCGAAATTCGTCGTCATGCAGCACTCTTCCCAGCAGCAGGCGTGCGATATACCTGGAAAAAATGGCTTTTTCACCCTACCAGCCCTCCACTCCCAACTCTCCCCTTTTATTATTATTCAGGGAGTCCCGTCATTTTTCTCGAGGAGATCACACGCACGTGCAATTCAAGAGGCCCCGAGAAGATCGAAACTTTTTTACGGCACGTTCGAGCTTCAAATTCACCGGAACCCATCAATTGCTAGCGAATGGCTTTTAAAAAGAATTTCTAAAAACTTTTACGCTATCTCCTACTCCGGATTGGAAGTCGTAAATGTTTCGAATAATGTTTCGAATAATAATTCCCCTTGAAATTTACGATCGTGAAATTGGGATGATTACGAGTTTGCGAAAGATTGATTTTTTCAATCAATTAAAAAAATTCTATTCTTCGATTAATCATTAATTATTCATTAATTTACCATCCGATAGATTATAATTACTTAGATGTATAAATAATAAGGTGGCGTGTAGATAGGGACTGTGTGCCTGGTGAAGCGATGGGTTTCAACGATAGAAAACAATAGAATGATATCCCGAGGTAATAAATAGCGTTCCAACTCCTCGACGAACTACGATGATCCATGTAATATCGATTATTCGAATGATTTCGGGAAATCGGTCGATGGCTCCTCTGCCACTTTCCCAGACTCTGACCACAAGTCTTGAGAATATTCTTAAGCTTGAGCTATAGGACTTTTATGCTTGGATCCGATGGATCTTACCCTAAGTGGTAGATACAACAGGATGCACTAGGATGTAACGCTTGAAATTGACTTTCACTATCTATCCAACTCCTCACCTCACTCTGCGCATTTCATTTATTTCATATCGCAAATAGTACTTTGGATTAGAACATTACTTAATTTAAAAACTGACATCTATGTAGAAATATATATAAGTAGTAACAGAATAAAAATACAAAATCTTTGATATTATCTAAAGTTATAAAGTAAATTTTTTGTTAAGTTTTTTCTTTTGGCAACTGATTGAACCTTTTATGGTTATAGTAAAATAAAGAAGTATTATAACAAGAGGAATAAGATGATATGTATAATAAGAGATATATGTTAAGAATTGTAGAACATATGTACACATTGTGGTTGATCGTGGAAGCATTATAGAAGGTATAAAGCCTCATGCCTGTGCTCTTCAAAGAGTTAGAGTAATCACAGTTAGCTAGTGTAACGTGCCATTTATAATTATTACTAGACTCTGAGCTCTATGCATACCTAAAAACGCATCGACTTGTCCTGCGATACCCTTAATTGCCTTCAGAAATATATAAGGTAATTGCTGTAGACACGGATGCTGACATGGATCGACAACATTAGGACTAGCGATGGCGTATCTCAAAAACGCTTGTGTTTGAGATATCACGGCTGGACGACACAAATCAACCGGATCACCGATTGTACGTAGAAGCCTGTACCATGCCTGGGCAACGGCTTCGTTGGACATTGTGCTAGATACCAGTTGCGAGTCCTCCTCATCTGTGAAATGATTCATTTCTCTTATTAACAACAATATGTCAATATTGATTAAAATTTCTAATTTAAGTAAATGATTATTAAGTTAATGATTATTAATGAATATTAAGAAATATTTTAATTTATCCATTTTCATATTCTTTAAATGTTTTTAAATTTAAAAAATAGAGCAAAAGGTCTTATTGCGCACCACAACCGTTAAAATAGATTGCTTTCTGAAATAAGATTGAAAAACATTGATATATATATATATATATATATATATATTTTCTTTTTTATTATTAATGGATCTTATTAGATGCAAAAAACTGAAATACAATGAAATTGCAAAGAACAATTAGATAATTATTAGCGAAATGTGAATTTGCAATATTTAAATAAATATATCTTACTGATTTTTAGTTCAGGAAACATTGGCCCATACATAATATGTAAGAGGCGAGCAGTAAGTGCTAAACAAACACGATTCCATTGTTCGATTAAAGATAATCTGTGACGCCACCTAAAGCACGATTCCCTCAAAGTTCTCCATAATGGTGGAGATGGAAAATTGCGTTCGCACGCAACTAGCCATACCTTTTCCAACATACAGGATCGATTAGTAAATAAATAACTATAATTATTAGTTAATATTCTTTTCACGAATGAACGTTTGCAAACCTCTAAAAGTACTCCTAATACTCTTTCGCATAGCTGCTCGCCAGTGTCTTCCCTAATAGCTGGTGGTGCTAAAAGAGCATCGTTGATACCAATGAGAAATAAAAGTAAACATTCCCACGTATCTCTTTCTAACGTAGCACAGCTTCTAGAAACTTGCTGTAGCGTTCGTAAAACTCTGTGACATAATACTGCTTGTTTATTGATTGTATCTGCTGCTGCAATATATAAAATGTCAAATATTAATCAATAATTATAACGATTATTACGTGCCTCTTCTATATGATAGTAAGTATTTAGTGTTACCCAAGTCCTGGTACAAAAATGGCCAGACTATGGAAAAAAGAAGTAATTTTAACTATTTTGAAATATTGGAAAAAACCATTTCTTTAATAGTCTAGTATTATAAATATTAGGAACTCAGAGAAAATGACCAAACAAATATTATTAAATTAATAATGTAAATATGAATTTTCTTATTTATTATTACTGAGACAAAGATTAAATTATCTTTATATTCTACTTATTAACGGAACTATTAAAGAAAATATATATTCTTCCATTAAAATGAAATATAATAATATGCAATAAATACCTTCCCCCTTTCTTGGTACAAAAAGATTATGAAAGTGACTGATAATTTTTCGTGCATAGTAATTTGGATCATCGGTTATCGGTTTGGGTACCGATATTTTAGGCGATGTATATAATGCTGAAAGCCATTCGCAATAGACATTAACACAGTCTCTAATAGTATCGTGCTCTATTAAAGGCAATGAGAGTCCAAAACAAATTACTTCCATGCACCACTGCACTTCCTTATCAGTAATCAAAGGACTTGGTTCAGCTGCTTGAGCAATCCCAAGATTTGTTGCCAGTTGACGCACAATTGACAATGTTACTTCTCTACCAACACCAGGAGCAAACTTTTCAAGTACACTTTGGCTATCTTCTAATCCTTCTTGAATCAGTATACTCAGAGATGCCCACTCTGAGTACATGTTGTCCCCTATGTCCTATAAGTCAATATTATATGCCATAAGTCAGGTAATATTCTTTAAAGATGAACTAAATTTAGAAGCAGTTTTACTGTATCGGTAACTATGCCATGTAACTTCATATAGTTATAACAGAATTTAAGTAATATCGCATTTTAATTAGTAATTTAAATATAATTGAGCCTAATATCAACTATATAATCACCTTGTCAAGAACTATGGTAATGTTTAATCGAAATTGCTAAACTTTACATTATATCGCCATTCACCATAAATAATATATAAATCAAATATAACCTCTAAATATAAACAAAATACTTAAGCACACAAATGAATAAACAAGAGGAAAATTACCTTAAGATTAACACGGTTAAAAACGCCTAAATTCATAGATTAACATCTGGATTAACAGTTATAGTATTTCAAACATCGTTAAAGTATGGCGTTTTCACATTGCTCTCGCTATGTCTTTATTCATAATTCATTATGCACTCGTTCCCATGCGACTACGTGCAAGTGCACAATTGTGCACATACGTATTAGCTTTGTAAAGTACAATGCAAACTCTATCCATTTGGTTGGAGAACAAACTGAATGAAATGTTTTTCTAGCTCTCTCGCTCTCTTCCTCGCGCTTCCACTCACTTCCTCTCACTTCCTCTCACTTCCTCTCACTTCCTCTCACTTCCTCTCTCACTCTCTCTCTCTCTCTATCTCTCTCACTCTCTCTCTCTCTATCTCTCTCACTCTCTCTCTCTCTATCTCTCTCACTCTCTCTCTCTCTATCTCTCTCACTCTCTCTCTCTCTATCTCTCTCACTCTCTCTCTCTCTATCTCTCTCACTCTCTCTCTCTCTATCTCTCTCACTCTCTCTCTCTCTATCTCTCTCACTCTCTCTCTCTCTATCTCTCTCACTCTCTCTCTCTCTATCTCTCTCACTCTCTCTCTCTCTATCTCTCTCACTCTCTCTCTCTCTATCTCTCTCACTCTCTCTCTCTCTATCTCTCTCACTCTCTCTCTCTCTATCTCTCTCACTCTCTCTCTCTCTATCTCTCTCACTCTCTCTCTCTCTATCTCTCTCACTCTCTCTCTCTCTATCTCTCTCACTCTCTCTCTCTCTATCTCTCTCACTCTCTCTCTCTCTATCTCTCTCACTCTCTCTCTCTCTATCTCTCTCACTCTCTCTCTCTCTATCTCTCTCACTCTCTCTCTCTCTATCTCTCTCACTCTCTCTCTCTCTATCTCTCTCACTCTCTCTCTCTCTATCTCTCTCACTCTCTCTCTCTCTATCTCTCTCACTCTCTCTCTCTCTATCTCTCTCACTCTCTCTCTCTCTATCTCTCTCACTCTCACTCTCTCTCTATATCTCCCGCCCCTCTTTATTTCACTGTTTTTCTTTAATCATCTAATCTGAAATTTGAAGTTAAACTGAATTCCCAATAGCCATAAACGAATCGTGACTTGTTCTCCAATCCTGTTCACAAATATCTATCTAAATTAAATAATAAAAAAGATATATTGTAATCAATAATATGATGGATCACGGCTTTACAAAAAATCATTTAATTTTTTTTGGTACAATTTTTTACCTATACGTTCGAATGAATAAATGATGAATTTTGATAATTCATTGGGAAGTACATTTTTTCAATTGTATTTTATATATTTTGTATGTTGAACAAAATTACGTTATATGTCAATCGATTATTCTCTTTATAATTATATTAATATCTATTTAGAATTGATAAAATTTTGTAAAAAAACTATTACGTATGGAAAGAATTTGTATTGAGTTAAGCTGCAGAATCAATGTACGATTACAATGAAAGAATAAATTTAAGGAGAAAACATAATCATAAATAGAAAATATTTGATTTCTTATGTAAACCACTTAGATTTGTTTGATCACGTAGATGCATAAATTAAATAAATTTCTTATATTCATCTTTAATGTTTAAGAAAATAAAAATACTTTATACGAGCAAAATTTTTTTTTTTTTTTTTTTTTTTTTTTTATTTTTTATTACAATCTATTGGATATAATTTAATATATTTGTATAGAATTTTCTTTGTATATACAAATCCATTTTTTCATTTTAATAAAAAGTGTAAATGTAAAATTATTAATGTAAAAATAGTAGCATAAAAGACCATATCAATTATTTTATAATGAATATGTTATTAACATTTCCATAATATTTACAAAATTTTGAATTTTTACTTGATGTTCCTAATCCTAATAAGAATTTCTTCGTACGATCAATTAAATTTTCAAACATCGTAAAAGCAAAAATTAGCCAGAACTCTTAGGTTTGTTTCTATTATTCTCTTATAATTTATATTTCATCTTTGTTTCTTGACTTATTCTAATAACTCCACAGTTTTGTTTATGAAATTTGTAAACAATCGATACATTATACAAGAAAAAGTAGTGTGTAGTGAAACAATCGATCTCAACATCGATAACTCTATTTAGTCTAATAATATTTATTTACAATAATGGTACTTAATTAAGCAATTAATTAATTGTTAATAATACTAACTATGCATTATTGATATTGACTTTTTATTTTAAAAATTAATTTTATATGCCTTAAATAAGTTGAACACAATAAGAACGACGAACATTCATTGTACGTATTCATGTACATATCATTGACACTTCAGCTCTTCTATTATTAATTTTTCGACAAATTTTTGACATTCGCCAACTCTCAATTCCACAATGTTCTCCAATCATTTCTCTTAATATATAAATATATTATAATGTACCATACTATTAAAAAGTATTTATTACCGTATCCCCTCCAACCCTAAATCAGTGTTCTGAATAATTATATTTATATTTATCAACATCAAAATTTATAAATTATGATATATCCATATTTATGTATATAAATTATGCATAAATTATGTATAATGAGAATCATGATATTCGATTTAAATTACAATTCCAATTAATATATAATTTTTAATATTTACGTAATTAACTTTATACAATTAAAGATTGCAAGTAGCAATTTGATCTCCCTTCTAAAGCAGCTTTTAGTTGCAATTATTTATAATATCTATCGCACGTTTTAAATTAAGAAACAAGTTAGGCTTTCATTATTTTTAATAGGACACTGTTTTTTTTTTTTTAAGCGTAATTAATTTTAAAAAAGAATTTAACTATATTAATTGGAAATAATATTGTGTATATTTACTGTATTATATTGTGAAAACACCTTTAAAGGAGTTGGAAGTAAAATTATAAAATATAAAATGCCACTAAATTCAATAAAATAATGCTAACTTCTCTTTCTTTAAGATAAAAATTTCCAAAATAAATAATTATGTTTTACTTATAAAAATATGTAAATTTTTTATGCCATCAAATTTATTAAAATATTCAAAATTCTATAGAAATGAAAAATTCATATACCCTGTTTAAGAAAAAAGAAAAAAGAAAAAACTTATACAACAATGAATTTGAAGAAAAAATATTCAACAGATATTTACTTCCCCGATTAATAACAATAAAATAAGTATTAAGATAGAGTTGCTAAAAAATATTTATTTTTATGTGTGCCTTATAATCTTGAGTAATCATTAAAAAAAAGTATACAGTTAAAAGACAATCTTTTTTCATTAAATTAAATTTAATTTAAATCCTTAAATAGCAATTACATATAAACCATAAACATCAAATGTAATATTCTGCAGTTTAAAGATGACAGTTTATTTTAAATAATAATAAATTATGCAAATTTATTAATATACGAATACACAGGAAATTTGAAATTATTTTTATAAACCATTTTTATATCAACTTTGAATATTTCCACATTTAGTTTTAAAATTCAACTTTCTATATATAATTAGAAAATGTACAGCAGTGTTGATGCTATTTTAAGTACAAATGTACTGGTGGTAAGTAATGAAAACGATAATTTAAACTGTTTAAATTTCCTATAATGTAAATATACAATTAACGATTATGTTAGTTCATTGTTGTATGTGGAATGTATCATAATAATTATGATAAATATTGTAAAAGAAAAACATGTCGCTTTTGAGTTTGCACACAAACTTATCTAAAAAAATACATTTCAATTTAATTTTTATGCATATTTTGTAAATCTTAAGAATGAATAAAATAATAAATGTAATTTATATTTATTATATATTTATATTTATTGTGACGAAGTTATTTATTGAAAAGTCTGGTACTCGAAACGATGTTAATGCCTGTTAATAATGTAGTCAAGTGTCATTACTTGCACTTGTGTTAAATATAGAGAAGTTCAACTTGCCAAATGTAAATCAATATTAAGTATATTGAAGAGAAATTTTTTTATGTATATATCAGGGATATTGGTCTTTGATAAATAAATAAATGAATAACAAAAAAAAAATATATATATATATATATATATATATATATATATATAGATATATATATAGATAGAGCGAGCGAGCGAGAGAGAGAGAGAGAGAGAGAGAGAGAGAGAGAGAAGGGATGTTTTACCCGTCATGTGACAATAGAAAAAAAAGATAACGATGATGAATTAAGAGTATAGGATTAGCAGACTCGCATCTCGCGAGCCTGGGGATAAGGAATGGTAGTTTCGTTTTTCCAGGCCGTCCCTACTATAGTCAAAATAATCGCCGCCTGCATGCAATAACCAATCGTCTCTCGGCCTCTCTGCGCAAAATCATGAAATCGGCCCGAGACGTCCACACTTGCTGCACGCTAATCCAATCCACCATAGATCCTCCTTGGCATTGCGAATCGGGACCGAGTCAAGCAAAATATGGCGACGATAACATAATCTCTCGTCCTTTCGTTTATTCGCCTTTTTTAGTCTCGCTCCATTAATGTGTGCGAATAATACACCCGCTGCCCGACTATTCAAAGAGATGGAAACTGGGAGACGGATACATTGGCGCGCTTTATCATGCAGGCTTTCGTCATCTAAATCTTAAACGAGTCTTTGGTGTCGGAGCGGCGGGTGGCGCCAAGGTTTGACGGGACGAAAACGCAAATACGGTGTGCAATAATACTGCCTTAGACGGCGGCTGCGGTCAGGGGAACGTGAATCTAAAAAGTGGGCGGCTCGCCTCTCGGACGGACTATCTCCCTCTGAATCCCCCACCCCCCACCCGCCATCGCAATACCCCCTCCACCCTCTCTTATCCTCGCTCTATCGCCTCACCATTTTCAAGAAGTTCGCTGCTATTGCACCGTTAGAAAAGAAAAAACGTCCCTGGCGAGCGAGCCTTCGTCGAGGAGCGTAGCGGCACGTCGTGCCGAGAAAGGTGCGTCAAACAATGTTTCTTTTTTTTTTTTTTTTTTTTTTTTTTTTTTTTATGACTACTCAAATTGTTCACTAGTTGCGGAATTATATACCCCATGCGACTAGCTTCGCGCCCCATCTATCCACCCCTTCCTCCTCTTTATTCCTCCGCCGTACCCGCCCACCCGCCCATCTACCTACCTACCTACCGACCGACCAGCGGCTTTACCTTTTCATTCCCATAGATTTCGTCTTTCCGACAAAATATTCCTACACCAAATGTAGACAGCCAAGCTCCGACGGCCAATAATTAATTAACTCTCCAACACTTTGCATTTAATTCTCAATAGACTAGCGATTGTGTCAAAACATCAGCGAGTAATAATATCACTAGTGCTTACATCGAATCGATAATGTGTTCTGTTGAAAAAATAGAATTAACAGGTTACCAATAGTTGTGTAAATTTCGATTATTCTTCAAGCAGCCTTAAACCGACTTAACCTTAGTTTCGCCTGGACAAATCAATTCCCTCTGGGAATATCGTACCAAACACACTTTTCTGTTTATGCTGTAGATTTGAATTTTTCATATAGTCTTAAGCGTAGTCGTTAATAACTTCGTCAAATATTTTAATATACATTCCATACTTTATTGAATTCATCTCATCCAATGGGTTAAGTTTTATTGAAAAATTGGTTACTTGGCTTCATTTTACGCATTGAATTTGTATGTATTTTAATGTTTCTGTGATTCGCTTCATGACAATAATCGTAACATACCATTGGTAAGAAAATTTAACTAACTTGGTAAATTTGTACGAAAATTATTTTCATTAATATTTAATTCTTAATTACTTAGGTACGATAAAACATGATGTCCGATAGGAAAGCAGAACTAGAGAGAAAAAAAGCTAAGCTCCAAGCTATCAGAGAAGAAAAAGAAAGGAGGAGAAGAGAAAAGGAGCAAAAAGATGTAATTATTAATATCTAATTTTATATCTAATATAAAATGTTATGATTGTATTTATTAAATATCGATTAAAATAAATATCAGGTCGAGGAGGCCAGAATTCGTGCTTCAAGCACGAATAAGGACCAACAAAAAGAAGTTGATGCACTGTTGTCGTCATTTGGTGTTGCTCCAGTCTCAGGTAATACAAATCACTTTTATCATATTTATCTGTATGTAACCACCTTTCATTTATTCCGGCAGAGGTACTATCGAGTTTATCCAGTATAAACTCCATAGCTACTCCGGAACATAGTGTTACTGCTACTCCAGATACTAGTTTACAACCAAGTAGTATTAGTTCTGCCCACAGGTAAAAAAGATCTGTATTTTTTATTTAAAAAAAATGTATTGGGTGGATGAAGAGTGCATGTAATATAATGGAATTTATTTAAATTTTAAGTAACTCGCTTGCTGTACTTTTATGAAAGCAGTAACCGTAAATATCATAAAATATAAAAGAACTGTGAGAAATTATCGATTTAAAGATGAAATTATGAAAAGAATAGTAGCTATTAAATTATTAATAAAAAGACTAGCGATGAAAATATTCTATTTTATAAAATACAAATAGTGTATTTATAATGCAAATGTAATATCACTGTTTTAATTATGTGTTTTATTAACTATTTTCTTATATTTATTTTTATTGATAATTATATATATATATATATATATATATATATATATTTATATATATTATATATTAGATATATAAATCAATGTGAAACAATATATTTTAACCAATAAGACTAATAATAACTTCTACCACCCAAATTGCTTTTTGAACAAAATAGCTTTTATAAATATAGTGAATATGTTTTATTTTTAATAATTATGATATCCGAATATGCAGCGTACCAAAAAAAAGGAATCGTGATCTTATCGTAGTATCAGTAGCCCATACGGATATTCCACCCAAAGAACAAGTTGTGTATGCCAAGCAAACCCAAACGGCACATGCTGTTAACGCGAGTAATGACGGTGAGTACGACTTCATAATGTCTTTGACATTAATTGATATTACTACATACACCTTATATTCATATCTCAATATTCACCTCCTACCATTACAGAGGAGAGCGATGTAAAAATTTATTTGATCCATGTATCTAACTTAACCTTTTTTAACGTTTATTAATTATTTCTACTATCTGCATACTGATATTGAGATCGATAAATGTTGACTCAACTTGTATAAAATAATAACTTTGAATATTAAATATTTTTATAAATATAATATCCTGTTGCTTAACTATCAATACTACATCATTATAAAATTAATATGAGATCATTTATAAACATTGTCTATAATTATATTGATTTAATATACATTCATATACACACCCCTTGCATATATTTATATATGCATACATAACACATGCATACATACATACATAAATATCTATATTTATACATAATATACCAAATAATAAAAAATGATAATGCACATATCCAATGAATAATATATATATATATACATGAATTAAGTATCTTCGAGTAAGAATGTATTTTATATAATAATTGTAAGCATGATACATTTTTCATAATTTGGATTATATTATAAACGTAAAAATCCTTTAATAAATGATTAATAATATTCTCTCAAGTAGGCAATATTAATTAAAAAATATAACTAGTATTATAAATATATTCATATTAATTTTACAGGCAGTTTTTACTTATTAAATGAAACCTTTTATTTTTGCTAATAAACATGATGAAGTTGAA
The DNA here is from genome assembly GCF_000503995.2 of Ceratosolen solmsi marchali. Lineage (NCBI taxonomy): Eukaryota > Metazoa > Arthropoda > Insecta > Hymenoptera > Agaonidae > Ceratosolen > Ceratosolen solmsi. Next base: position 4,937,790 of record NW_011948427.1, on the reverse strand, counting down.
ACAAAAGTTGTATTCAATTGCTTTAAAAAATTCTTAATAATACTCAGTAATTATTTAATTGTACTATAAAAGTATTTTTAAATAAACTTCACAAAATATAATTTTTTTAAATTAAATTTCAGGTATTCTATACTTTTATATTTCTTTTAAATCAAATAAATGTAAAGGACAAAGTTGTATTATATTACGATTTTCAAAATTTAATTTTGAAAATATTTTACTTAAATTTAATATTGTTTTAATATTATTTAATACTTTACGTGAATTTAATATTATTTTATGCGCTTGATTTTTGAAAATGTGATTTATGGAAAAATTTGAATTAAGTAAATGAATGGTGATAAATAATGATAACTTATAGCAATAATTGTGTACGGTAGAAAATTGTCTTTATACATTTTGTTAACAATTTTAGTAGTGTATAAATTAAGTAATAATTTTTTTTATTTCTTATAGTACTGTATGTTCAGATTTAATAGAAAAGGTTACATTTTAAAGGTAAAATTATTACTGTTGAAAAACTATTAATTATGTTGTAATGATTGTCATTAACGTTCATTTTAAGGAAATTTTTCATCTAAATTCCAATATTATTTAATAATATAACATAATTACTAAAAAAATATTCTTTGTAATGAAAACTGCAATTAAAAATTATAGAAATGTAGTTGATATGATTAGTCAAACTTATGAACGAAATGAACTGTTTATTAAATTATTTAATGTTATTCATAAAGCGTTTAAACATTTTTCAGAAATTTAAATTTCATAAATATACAATAATTTTTTTCTACATTATAATTATAACTTGACAAAATACTCACTTTGTATTTATGAAAAAAAATTTCTTGTATTGATAGATTGTAGTTTTCATTGTAGTATTAAATTAAAATCATTGAGAGAATAATTTACCTGTTTTACTACAAATAGTTACAGATCATATGAAATAATTTTTTTCAATTGAATATATTTATTTGCTATATTTAATGTATCGTATTTGCCAATTACTTGATATTATTATTATCATCAATTTTATAAAAAGAATTTTTTATCAGCGAGGAAACTTACATATTTACAAAAAGGTTATTCTTAATCTGCAAAAATTAATGTAGAACTTACAAAAAAATAATTTACTTAAGAATGAATAATTTTTAAATTATAAATGAGACGAATGAAAATGATTTTAAAACGATCATTGATAAAATATAAAGGCTACATTATTTATTTGCAAGAATAAATTTCAATGGCGCATGTTTTTTAATTACTTATTTTTGTTTCACTAAAATCAACTAAGTATATCTGATAAATAATTAAAAATGTCCTAATCAAATTATGTATGACGTTTCAATTCATAATACACAATTATTATTTCTTCAAAGATTTAAAAACTTAATTTTGTGTTTTAATAAGTCTAACGAAAAGCAATGATTAACAGAATTAATAATTTAAGTTCAATTTACAATTTACGAATATTTATTACTTACGATGATTATTTACTATAAAATATTATTTTTTTACAATAACTTTTGACATTATAAAACAAACATAATGCATAGCTTTACTAAATTAAATTTCAAATAAATTAGACAACAAAATAATTGTGTAAATGTAATCTTAAATTTAAATGTACATATAAAAAATATTAAAATTTGATATATTTAATTGTATGCATATGGAATCGTATTAAATTATTGAAATGTAAATATTATTAGGAAATATTATTGTTTGGAAAAATTTCGTCCCTTATTACTTTTGTATAATTATAATGATTTATATTTGACATTTTTAATTTTATTATGCTAATAACAGCGTAGAAAATTGTTTATAAGTTTTATGATACTTATATTTCCTATCAGTCATATGTTTTTGTTGTCTAATTTTTTTTAAATTTGGACGTGCTAGTGTATACATAAATTACATAAATTGTAATTTAACTTTGTCACGGAAACGTAGATTATTACCCATCTAAGTTTGTTTTGTATTTACAATGATTCGTTAAATTTATTTGATGTCAGAGTAAACGGTAATTAACAGGGTTAATTATGTCATTTAATAAATTACGCATAACATGCACGGTAATGAGATGGTGAAAGTTGGAAAAGGAAATGGCAGAGGGATTAGCACAATATAAAGCCTGAATAATTTTAACGACAATTTCATCTGTAACCATCACAACTCCCTTTTATAAAAAAATGAATGCAAATGAGTAAATCAACTAGATTAACTTTGCACATTACGTGTATTTAGGATTTAAATAAATGTATGTAGATATTAAATACTTTATTTTATTTCTTTTATCGACATGCTGGCTAATATTAATTAACAATTAATTAATAATTAACGTTGTTATTTTGTAATTAATATTAACTTAATCATTTTTGTTTTATTGTTAAAATAAATATTAGATCATTCGTTAATGAGGAGTGTCTTGTTGATTTAGTCACAGAAATGTTGTGTTTCCAACTTACACGTTTTTCTAACTACGTAAATAGTATTGTCACTCTACTAAAAATCGCCATTGACAAGTAAAGATACCGTTTGAGACAGAAGCCCATAATTCCTAATTACAAGTTAACTCAAGTAATTGCAACTTTATGAATCAATGTGAAACTTAAAAGATTATGGCAAAAAAGCTCCATAACAATGTGGATTCAAACGAAACGAAAGCAGCCATAAATGAATAAAAGGTCGCTTGACATTTTCATTATGAACATTTCTTTTGTAATTGAAATATACAAATGCGTCTCTTCCCTTGTCTTGCGATTACGAATCACGATCAAAATGCGACTATTGGTGTTGGACAATGTAAAGGACTGTCCGCCTCCTCTTCCATATACACCATCTACTCCTCCTGTTCAACATCAACACCAACTCATTCTTGCTCCGCAGGCTACTTTGAGACCGACTGGTGGCGTCCCAGGAAAGGTGGGTCTACACCTAACTACCTATGTATGTTTCGTCTTCTTTTCACATTGTTAACCGTATTTCTGTTATTTCTGATATTATCAATGGTAGTGTATTAAGTATTGAAATGCATTTTGATACTACGACAACTGGTGACGGAAGTATTTCTAGTCCAGCCTCATTAAGATTCAGACGCGGTTACGTTGCCAACTACACCCTAGCATACTAACAACGTAGAGTTAAACGTAAAGTTTAAACGTAAAGTGAGTGGATTCATGCAAAATAATACTTTCTCCTTCAATATTTATTAATAATTCTAATAATTAAAAACATGGACGGCAATTGCATTGCCTTGATTTTCTTTGAACATATTTTTTCCGTTGTTCATTGCAATTGTTATTATTTTTTTGACAGCTTGTACTTACCTGTAATTACAATTAAATTTACATATCATTATGAATATTACTTATTTATGTGTTCAAAAAAATCATTGTTTCAGATTTTTAATTTGCAAATAGTTATAGTCGTGTCCTTTCTACAATCAGCTACAAAATTATATACAATACGTAAAAAATTAACTTGGGAAATCTTAACTTTATGCACTTTAATATTAGAAAAATGACTTTTGTAAAATTATTTAAAATTACAAAATTGATAATAAACACACATGGATATTTATATTATAACAAATCTTGTAATTTATTAACTTCTTCGAAATATGTTCTAGTAGAGAATTTCAGGAAGTTTTTTACAAAAATTTTTCATTTTGAGTTAGCAATTGACAATAAATAATTCTATCTGAAGTGAATTTATTTTAATTTTAGAAATTAAAATATTAAATCTCATTAAGTTACTGGCCTGGACTGGAAATTGTTCCTTCGCTAGTCTGTCCTTTTCTTTAAACGTAGTAATTGCTTATACTTTAGTATTAACATTGCAGTTTTTCTACTAATATCACCGAATTTCTTAGTGGAATATATTGGGTGCTTTAATAATTCAAACTGCGTAATTGCTTAATAAATTTTTGTTTTAATCTACTGCGCACATGCGATTGGTAATATAGACACTTTATTTTAATTTTGTTTCGGGCCTTAGTTACATATATGAAAAAATTCAATATTTCGATTAAAATATTATATTCACACTATAAAAATATATTTTAAAAATATTTTCCTAAATAATAGAAATATAAGTTAAAATAATGAAATTGCGATTTTTATATCAATGAATTTTAATTTTACACATTGTTTATTGTAAATCAAATTTTGGTAACATTATTATTGCTTATTACTTTTTTTTATAAAGCTTATATTCTAATTCCTTGACTGATAGAAACTATTTCTGCAAAGTTATCTTTGTAATTTATTAGACATTCATTCAAATTTAAAATACAAAAATGATGAATTTTAAAATAAATGAAGGGAATACAATAACAAAAGACATCAGGATATTTTTATATTTTCTAACGTTTCGCGTAACAATAAAACTCTATATCTACGTATGTATATATATATATATATATATATATATATATATATATATATATTTTTTTTTTTTCATATAATCTTGTTGAACTGAATATATATTCTTTATTATTTAAATTTTTATTTTTCGCTTAATTAATGTATTACACTTAAAAAGATTCATGTCATATTATTAAAATAATTAATATAAATTAAAAATATAATTTTATAATTAACGTTACAAAAAAGTCAATATTCAAACTATTTCTAGCTTTGGATTTTTATTTTAATATGAAATATCAATCGAAATATTGATTCTTCTTCTATACTTATTTTTATTGAATCGAATGCACTATCTACTATCAAAGCTTGTTTTATGTTTTTAATCGCTTATTATAAAAATGATTACTTTTCATTTGGTAACCCAAACTTTTTTTATGTACATTGGTATCTAGAATTATTAGAAATTAATTTTTTGTTTTTTTACTGTCAAAAGCCTTCAGTTGCTAACAATACGAATCACGTTTTCGTCGTCACACATTTTTTTTACTAATGAAAGGATTTAAAGGTTTAATAAAGTTTAAATCTAAAAAATTATGTACTCACCTCGCTAAGTCAGTTTAGCGTCCAATTAACAACAGTGCAAAAGAATTTTTTTGCAAATTCGTTAATCAGTGTTTATGAAAATGGCACATGAATGCTGGAGTAACTTAGGGGGTGGGTAAAAGTGTGACAAGGTCTTTATTATATTAAATAAGTGCACCATTTTTTTTCTTTTCTGATATACATTCTGGTGATTTTTCCTTCAAAATCTTAATTTTTGTACGAAACAAAAATATATGTGAATTTTAAAAAATTTAAGCCAAGCTTGAAATCAATATTAACAAATTGTTTTACAAATTTTATTATAGAAATATCAACTTAATTTTGGAAAAAATTAGCTGATTGAAATACAATTATGAAATTCTCATATTTATTATTAAGCTATAATTAAAATTTTTATAGTACATACATACATACATAATAATTATATACAGAGATATGTATATATAAATATATATTACTAAACTATGATTTATTAACTATACATAGACATATATAATTACATTATGATTTACAATATTTATTTTTAAAATATATACATCTACACACACACGCACACGCACACGCACACGCACGCACGCACACGCACACGCACGCACGCACACACACACACACACATATATATATATATATATATATATATATATATATATATCATAAGTGATGAAAAAATAATAAACTTTTTGAATGATAACATTGATTATTAGACAATTAAATATATGAATGAATTTATTTAAGAATATTGGAATATAATACAGTTTTTTTACCGATCACATATCGATCATTTACGTCACATGAAAGATATGAAACACAAATAAATAAACTTATATATATTTATATTTATTGATTTCAAATTTATTATACATTGCTTTCAAATCTACTATAATAGATTAATACTTACAATTCTATACAGTTATTAGTTTCCAATTATTCAAATGCAAAATAATTCGAAATAAATCGAGAGAACGGTCTGTCAACGATAGACTTTTGTTTAGTTTAACACTTTAAATAAATAAACATCATTAATTAATTTTAAACATTTGCAAACACTTTTTAGGTTTTTACAATATATATGTGCTATATTCTCTAATAATCGATTAATAATTTATATAATTATACAGATTTAAAGAATTGTATGATAAAATTGTAGATTTAACAAATTTTTAAATAAACATTCAATTTATATTGAAGTTAATATCAATAATTTAGAATAAAAAAGATAACCGTTACAATGTATTAATCAAAATCTATCTCTACGAAATGGACAATATTTTCAATAACAATGTTTAAAGTAACAATTTTAAGAACTTATTTGTTTTATGCAACAATATGACAATCATTTAGCTTTAATCAAAATTGGACTTTGAGGATAAGAAAACTTTAAATTTCATTGAATTTCACTTTTATTTCATCCTTGATTACAAATAATATTTAATAAAAAATTATTTTTTAATTTACATAAATTTTAACTTTAGTAAATTATTATAATATTTTCATAATGTACACTGATACGTATGAATATAACCTACAGAGACAACTATAAACTTTTCTAAATAAAATTGATGGCAGAATATAGTAGACAGGTAGATTATATTATAACTTCTGTATACAAAAAAATAATCTTGGAAAGTGATTGTTACATGAAATTGATATATTAAACTTTTAGACTGTATTATTTGAGCAATTACTAGATTGTTATCATGATTCAAAATCCTAAGATATTCTTTCATCATTTATGAACATTTGAAATACTTATTTTATGATAAATAGGTAAATCGTATATTTTTGTACAACTTCAACAGACTTTAATCTGATATATTTTATTAATGTTTTATGGTAACAATGCAGTTCATACCAACTCATAACTTGTTAAACACAAAAATCAAATAAGTGACATCTGATTAAAATCAAACGATAGTAAAATATCTTTGAAAAAAGCTGATGATCATCATAAAGCATTAATGGTATATAAAATGGTATGGTATTTATAAATAATTGTCATAAATTATCAAAATGAAAAAGATATATATTTTTAAAAACAATAATTGATTTTGAATATATACTGTTTTATTTATTTAAATATTTCAATTTAAAATTATATTTGTAAAAACATAACTGGAATTATTATTTAATTTAATAATATGCAAATTTATCTGACGATGAGTGTGGCTATGTACTAAATTAAATATTTTTTATTATTTGATTATTATAAAAATATAAGTACGATTTGGAAAAGTATTTTAAAAAAAAAAATTTAAACCAAATTTATACAATGAATATTTATTCTTGTTATTATTTATGCTCTTATTATTAGTATTATTATTGAATATTGAAATCATCCTATATTGAAGTATGTATAAAAATACACCGTTCAACGGCTAAAATCTTTTTTGTTAAATATATAATAATATTACGTGTATGAGATAAAATACAATAATAATTCATAAGTGGAAGACTAAAGTAAAATAAAAGAAGAAAAGTTGGATGTTGAGTCATCACAATTCACTGTCGGAGTGTCAATGCATGCGCAAATGTTTTTGCTATAATGGTATTACAGCATGAGGGTCGAATAACAGCAGAAAAAGCTATTTACATTTTTTGTATTTTATGTTTTATTATTACAAGTTAAATTAAAAATTTGCACCTCGGAGGAACTATATCATATTTGTTATATATATATATATATATATATATATATATATATATTTATATTGATATTCAATGCGTACTTTTCCTCCGAAGTACTGATTTTATTCCGGCACAATAATAAGTAAACAAAAATATTTGCACTTTTTTATTTATTTAATCTACATTCAATGTATGAAAATTAAGTCAAATAAAATCAAATATGTATTTAATTGTAATATAATAAATACTTCAGAAAATCAGAATAAGTAATATCTGATTGTCTGTATTTAACAAGCATTTGATATATCTTGCACATTTTTCAACGAGATAAAACATATAAAAAATTATATATGAATATACATTGAATGTAGAAGTAACTAATAACGTAATGTGCGCTGATAAAAGGATTCTAATCAAATACAATTTTTTGCTTGTCCTTCTCAGCTCATGCATTTGACTATTACGGTAAGTCACACATTTTTTTGCTTCTTACCGAATATAATAAAGCTCGAAATAGTTACTCATAGGAAGTTAAACTCATTATTTATAGTTTATTTATATAGCTATAATCATATATTAATCATATATATTTTATCATTAGAAATTATAGTATTGTTAAATTGAAAATTAAAATTCGCACAATGAATACCATAGCTATATTTTATTGTTTTATGACGAGATAGAATTTATGTAGCTACGTTATAACAATAGAATTTATTATTATTTTGTTAAGTGAGAGTCAACGAATGGAATATAATTGTTACATATTTATACAAGTTTATTAGACGCTTAATCAAGGAATATAAAGAAAATACTACGTATTTAAATATATTCTACAAAGGATTTAGGTAAATGTAGGTTAGAGTGTAAAATTTAGTGTTCAAAAGTCTTTAAAAATATTTACAATAAATAGAATTTATACGCGTAATAATATAAGACTATTAAACAAATATTTAAATTTAATAAAAATAGAAGTTAACTGTACAAATATATTTATTGAAATTAACTTACAGAAATTTACGATTCTCGGGAATGTGTTTATTAAAAAAAAAAAAAAAAAAACAAAAAAAAAAATATGTAATACATTATTTTCAAATTAAAAATTTTATTACACATCTATTTTCCATTGGAGTCCGATTTATAATATATTTATAAAATTTAACATACATGGCATAATCATTATTTCAAACATTCTTTTAAATATCTTTCAATATTTAATTAGCTTCGTAAAAATCATTAAACTGTTTTTTTTTTTTTTTTTTTTTTTTTTTTTTTTTATCAAATTTACTATGTTTATATTTATTCAATAAATAATTGCTTCAGACTTACTTTACTATATTTTCAAATTATAAATTTTTATACTTAATAAAATTTTAATAAACTAATTGTCATGATCTATTCGTAAATATCCAATCGTAGCTTCTTACCAATCTTTTTATAAATTACTATATAATTTTATAATGAAACAATTATTTCTTTAATATCTTAGCCTGAAATAAATGTTTATAACTCATGTCATAAATTCGTAGACGTATAAATTTTTATTTCTAATATAACGTAACAGCAAACAAAATTCATTATCTAAAATGCCGTTTTTGCATATAAAGTTTCTTTTAACTTTCAATAGAAAGATATACTATTTAATTTTGTCAATGACAATAATCATTATGAATAATAAATAGAATATAGAATTTTTAACGAACCATAATAAAAAGTGTAAATATTTAATAAATTTGAATGTAAAAAATATTTAAATTTAAATAGTTATAATAAAAATAACAAATAAATATAATAAAACTGTATCATTATAATGCAATTAAAATTTATTGTATTGTGTTTTTCACTAATCTTCAAACTGTAGATTTTTAATATTCAATATAATAATAATTAAGAACCAAATCTGTCAAAAAATTAATCTTTAGTTTAAACTGCAAAATTTTAATGATTATTTGAAATTAAGCTGTATTCGCTCTTTTTTAGTTTTTCTTTATAATTCTCCTTTCGTCCAATAATCTTAACTATTTGTATTATGTAATTTAATTTATTTATTATGATGATGATGATGTGTGTGTGTGTGTGTGTGTGTGTGTGTGTGTGTGTGCGTGCGTGCGTGTGCGCGTGTGTGTCATTTATTATAAGAAGAATATTATTTTATAAAATACTTTTATATTAGATGGAAATATATTTTTGGTTGTATTTATAATGATACGACAGTAAATTAAAAAATAAATATTAAAAATGAGTATTTTAATCAAGAAATAATAATTATTAACTTTAAGTTAGTTTTATTATATTTCATTACATTAATATTATATTATATCATTAAGTTATATTGACAAATTCTATAGTTTGAAATAGTTAAAAGGAATAATAGTCTCTAAATAAGCTTAAAAATAAATAACAACTAAATACTATAGGAAAGAAATTTAAGATAATAGTCATTTTAATTGTAAAATAATGTTCACATGTATTAATATTTATGAAAAAATGAAACTTAAACATTGAAAATTTTACAAAAGTGAATTGCGTTTTACATGCGTTAATTATAAAATTAGAAAATCTTTAAAAATTAACCAATAGTTTTTTTCTCTGACTATTTTGATTGTATAAGTAAATTCTTTTTTTCAAAATTGTGCCATAATTGGATGTTATAAAACCATTAAAAATTTAACTATTTTAATAGCTTTTAATAAACTACAAAACATTTCTAAATCTATTATCTGAACATTGCATTCTTAATGTTTTGTTAATTTAATCAAAATGAATTTTAGCAATAAATAAGTACGATAATACTTGAACATAAATTTAAAACAGTTTTCTTTTGATCGCTTTAAGAAATTTCTATATAAAAGTAACTCTTGTCACTACTTAACGCACCTTCCAGAGTACTCAACATTTCTTACGTCTACTTGTGTAAAATCAATGTTATGGAATATCGAATATGAAAATCTAACCGTCATGGTGAGGGTATTTGTACTAACTCTGAACGCAGATCATTTATTGGGTGTTGGCTTGATTAAAAAAACTCTTATTCTTGGAAAAATTTACTATATACGTAATTATGTCTTGGCACATTTTATGAATGGGGCACTTAAAAACCAAATTTTATGAAAGTTGAAAAATTCAATCAGCCATCAGTTGAAACACGCTTAATTTAAATTTTATATAATAAGAATTAATGTATAAATATGATAATTTTTATTATATATTACTTTATCGCTAAGAAAAAAAAATAATTTTTGTAATATCGAAGTAATACTTCTTTCTATTTATAGTATATGAAAAATTTGTTTGAAATCATTAATATATTAATGAGATTTTATTTATTTGTCATTCATTATTAATATTAAATTATTATTTTAAATTAATTTTAACGTGGTTTGCTTGATACGAATGCACGATAATGCTTGATCGATGAAACGTTTAATTATTCAATAAATATTTCATCTTTACACTGTCAAGGAAGTTTTGTAAATTATATTAATCATAAACTTAGTCTTGTGAGCTTATTAGATGTAAGATTTTACATATAAAATTGAATTGACGAAAGAAGGTTAATGTTTATTTAATTTTTATTATAAAATTATAGTAAAATTGTATTACACTTATTAAAATTTTAAAGCGGCATTTTTTAATTAGAGTTCTTTTAGTTCAGAGCACTTAATGTTTATGTGTAAGAGAAAGCTACCATATTAATACTATATTGTCAGTAATTAAATTTGTTAACCGTTATAAATAAATCTACTAATAAATTACACCACTCACAATTGCTAACTGTTTCTACACAATTATTACAAGAATTTCGTTCTTTTGATGGCAGAATATTTGTCATTCGGAAGAATGAGAGTCGAGTGATGAATGGAATTTGCTTTAAACAGGGAATATGTTTTTGCATGCCAATATGTGTTCTGCGGGTTGAATTTATTAACTATTATATATACATATAGGGTGTTAGTTCAAGATTTTAAAATGTAATTTTACATTCTTTATCTTCTGTTTGAATTTAATTGTAAGCATTGTACTTTGTTTTATTGACATCAAAATTTTGTAATATTATTATTATTATTGTTAATATTATAATATTATGAGAATATTATGAGCATTACGTCTATGTTTTTATTTTCAATATAATAAGAGAACTTGCTGCTTATGAGCTTTTATAATGCTAATCGTCAAATCCTATCATGCAACGTCTTATTATAGTAAAAATGTAACATAGAAGACGAATTATTTAAATAAATTGTAACGTTTAGTATTAATAAGATAATTAGAAATTAATTGCTTTTACGCAAATAGATAATTGAAATTTTATATTTAGAAAATTGACAAATAAGAATGAAGATTAAACAACACCCTCTATATAATATAAAAATGTAAATTAGTCTTGTTTTGTAACGTCTTAACCAATAAACTAATTTTCCTGCTATCTCAGTTTAGTGTCAATGTAATTGTAAAACAGCGTAACAAAGAGTATAATTAAATAAAATGTAATCGTATTATCTTGTGTATTTGATATTATTTTGCACATTTGAAACTGCATAAAGCCAAGCATTGAAAAACGATCATCGACCGGGAAGCTGTAAATCGCGTTAATAAAATTTCAATGGAAAATCAATGTATTAATTGAGCATTGACAGTATGCTGAGAACAATCAGGATCTCTTAAATGAAAAATTACGATCTCGAATTGATTGACTTTTTCTTTTCCTTTCTTCAAGACGAATACAATCTAAACCCTGGTTTAGAATGGGAGGACGAGTTTACAGGTAGGTGGATCTCCAAGAAACTCGACATATTAATATTTATTTTTATGGCATTGTATTTTTTTTTTTTTTTGTTTTTTCTTGTTTTTAATTTTTTCTTTTGGTTTTTTTTTTGTTTTTGTTTTTTTTTTGTTATGTTTTTTTGTTTTTTCATTGTTGTGGATTTGTTTTTGTCTGGTAACTTGTGCTGTCGATTATGTAATGAATGTCGAGGTTTCACGTGTCTTTCATTATAAATTGTGAAATAAGAAACACTTATACGTTAGGCTTTTTCATGCATTTTATTATTAATTTATTAGTAATTCGGAATTAGCTACTATTAGAAATAAATATTACACCGAGAGATTGAGCAGAGTACCATAAAGTAATTATTAGTTACGACTCGTGCTAAATATTATTTTATAACAAATAAAAGAACTATTCTCATACTTTTATAATATATAAAGCATTTGTTATAAACGTAGTTTTTTTTTTTTTTTTTTTTTTTTTTTTTTTTTTTTTACTTTCCTTTATCTCTGTTGTTTCACATTCAAACAAATCGTACGGTTAAGGTGTTGTATAATGTAAAGCTTAAAAGCTATTTATTTTGAAAATAAGAAATAAGGACTAGTGACTTGTATGATATTCATAGAGGATTACTGATAATTGTAAGAGATTTCACTTCAAAGTCACTTTATTGTCAATTGTAATTTCACCTCAGAATAATGTGATTTTATAAGGATACTCAACGCGCCGTTCAATTGCATGGTTACAATTGTTATCTAAATTACCCCACGCACACATACGGGCATGTTCGCAATTACTATTATTATTTATATTTAAAATTTGGAAAAACTAAAAAATGATAGCATTACGTATATGTAGGCATATAAAACCGTATTAAATTATTTGAGCTTTTAGAATTTTAGTTATTTTACATTTTATTAGACATAGTTTACATTGCAATAGTAGTAAAGTATGATATTTACCTTGAAATCTGAAGATATAACGCATGTGCTTCTGATTTTCCTTTATTCCCCATGCCGTATTTAATGGAAATAATTTTTGTTTTACATTTATAATAATTCTTATTGGGTATATCGTTAGAATAATATTTGATGATTTGAAAGAAAATTAATTTTATTATGCATTAATTTTTAGATTATAATAATACCTAATTAATTTTTCTTTTGCATCTGTTGCAACAAGACACGTATTATCATTACACAATAAATTTGCACGTCTCAATGTACACGAAATTTGATATTTTCATTTTTCATAGCATGCATTTTTTTTTTTCGTTAAATTAAAAATGAAAAATTGAAATCACGAAAACGATTGATGCATTTAGGGGATACTGCGCGATAAAGAAACTGTTTTATTAGCATTTGTATTTGTAATTTTTTTCAGAAGTAGATACGCATACACACCAACTGTATGTGGAAATTTATGGAAATTCATGAAAAATCAATTGTAGAATGCAAAATGAAATAATAAAAAAAAAAATAATAATAAAGAAAATAAATTAATAGCTAATATCTGAAAACCTGAATTTGTTTTTTTTTTTTTAATCAACCACTTTTATCGTACATAATAAAGTTATTCCATTAAATAAATTGACTACATATAGAAAATATGTTATAATTATGCAAACATTCATTCAAATACGAATGCTTGTGAATCGCAAGTCTTTATCGGTCTGCAGTAACCAATTATTGCCACTTCCATTGTACGTCACGAGACTCAGGAAGCTGCGTTAACATCCCCACATTTCTTTTTCTTATAATATTATCACCTCATGCTTTATATTTTAATATCACGAGTAAGATAAAATTAGTTTATTTGATTTTTTTTTTTTTATTTATAAGCTTTTATCGTTAATATAAAAAATGATCGGTTTTAAGGCATGAACTGCTATTTGCTCGATGTAAATAAATATTTTCCAATGAATGTTGTGAAAAGTTTATTGAAATTAAAGCAGTCTGTTTTATAATTTAATAGTTCGTCATGAGAAACCCTGTTGTAGATTTAAAGTTTCAAAGTTGCGAGTTTTTTTTTTTTTTTTTTTTTTTTTTTTTTTTTTTTTTTTTTTTTTTTTTTATTTTATTGAATCGTTAAAGACAAGTATTAACTCTTTGAAGAATTTTACTATTTGAAATTTTGCGACTTTTCGGTAAATAAAACTATAACAGCCGTTCTCTAATAAAAATGTTTAATATATATATATATATATATATATATATATATTACATTTTATTCGTATAAAAGTACTAGTTTGCTTTAGTTCCATATCTATTAAATATAAGCTACATACTTTATAAGCTGAAGTAAAAGTAGAAATATTTCCTTTCAACTTTACATTGTGATGTATTTCTTTGGTAATACTAGCTTGATGTCATTGATTTCAAATGTTCTTCAGTAAAAAATAAATAATATAAGAGTTGGATAATACAAGACACCTTGTTTTGATCAACTTTTTGTTATACGTAGATTTTAGTCGATTGATATCTTGTTTTAATTATATAATTAGTTTAGTGTATTTATATCATTTTTCTCTAATAAGTATAATTAATTACACACGTGTATAAAGTTAGAACAAACAACATCTAATAATTTTACTTTTATTTAATATTTATTTTCATTCGGTACTCACATTATAATGCATTGATATTCGTTAGTAAATGTAACAATTGACAAGATTTAAGTTAGTTAGTCAGGATTGCAGACTGTCTGTTGTTAAAAATTAGTAGTAGGGCGTTAGTTCGTATACGGGACCGACTTATTCACCACAGTTTTGACATTTGACGATGACCAAGTCGAGGATGAAGACAGTAGTCTCACACACCTAGACGGTTTCCAAAGCAAACTGCCTCCTGGTATACTGCCTCAAGGATTGCCCCAGGTCAAGGAAGTGCAGCCTGCCATAACTCAAGTAGAAAAAGAAAAGGAAAAGGAAAAACCAAAGGAAGGTTAGTGAAGTCGCGCGAACTACGAATCCAATCATAAGTGGTAATTACGAAGATAAATTATAAATTTTTACTGGCCAAGGTAACTAACTAACTTTTAAATTGTACTATGCCAAATATGTTTTTAAACGATTTCTCATATGAATACTAAAACATTCATTGATTTTATTTAAAAAAAAAAAAAAAAAAAAGTGCTTACATTTTAAAATAAAATTTATACTTGTTTATTGTAATTGGTATTTAATTATTTTCCAAATTCACGCATTTCACTAGAATATATTAAAGTATCATTCGGTTAAAATATTTTCACATATATTTTGTAACATTGTTGAATAGTGTTCGAAAAATGCACTTAAAACTTGATAACTTGAGAATGAGAAAGTATAGTTATGTGATTACCAAAAATTCGAGCAATTCAGCTTATCATTTATTTCGTAATTGTAAATTTAGATAATTCAATAAATGTTAAATAATTGGAACGAGTAAAGTAAATATTTAATTTTATCAATGTATTAGTAGTTCGTGAACTCAGCGAAGAAGAAAAGCAGATGATCATTCTATCGGAAGATTTCAAGCGTTTTGTTGATAGATCCAGCAGAATTGTCGAACGGGCGCTCGGTGAAGCTGTTGATATTTATACAGATTATACAGGAACAATGGATGGCGATGATGGAATGTAAGATATCTTGCATTAATCGAATAAAATCGAATGTTACTTTGGGTCGTGATGTCAATTAACTTAACTATACGTGCAGTTTTCCTCTAACTATTCATTATTCACAATTTTTCAATTATTCGCGGGATTCTCCCCCCCCCCCCTCCCCATCCTCCCCCTCCTCTTCCCCAGGCCCCAATCCCTCCCCTCCCCCTTAAATTATGCAGTATATTTAAGTTGTGATTCATTAACAATTGCCTTTTATCTATTATGATATATAAATGCCAGCAAGTAGAACAGTAATGAAAGACTCGTCAATTGGTTCAACGTATGTTTCAGGGACGACAAAAGCCATCAGTGTATTTGGTTGAATCGTGTGTTTTACAATGAGCGTTGGTCACGTAACCGATGCGTAACGTCGATGGATTGGTCGCCGCAGTTTCCGGAGCTCCTTGCCGCGGCGTACAACAGCAACGACGACACGCCCAATGATCCGGATGGCATCTGCCTCGTCTGGAACATCAAGTTCAAAAAATCGACACCGGAGTTCATCTTCCATTCCCAGTCATCCGTTACATCCACGACCTTTGCCAGGTTTCATCCAAACTTGATACTCGGCGGTACTTACTCGGGCCAGGTTGTGCTTTGGGACAATAGGGTGCAGAAGAGGATGCCTATTCAACGTACGCCTCTTTCTGCTGCTGCCCACACTGTAAGCACATTTTATTAAATTGCGCATGCCCAGGACTGTTTGATGAGCTTTACGTTGCCGATTCCAAGTTTTTCTCATATGCCGTTGTTTAATTATTTATTTAATTTGTCGTTTTATGCTGAAATTTTCTAATTAATCAAATAATTTCATAATTAATTTGTTTATCGGACAATTATTATTATTCGTTTAATTTAATTATTCAAAATTATGGGTGACTGCGAAATGGAATTGGATGACATTGACAGACAGAATACTTCATCGATGGAGATTTAATTAATAATTCAATATTTATCGATATTGTTCGTGCGAGTAATAAAGTATTCGCCATTTTTTTTTCTTTTCTTTTCTTTTCTTTTATCCAATTTTCATGTTATTTCTTTTTATTAAAGGATACGATTAATTTTATGCAAATTCGTTTGAAATACATACATGAACAGTATAGCTTACTTTTATGAAAATAAATCTAAATTTTTAACGAGTAGTTACTGCAATAAAACTATATGAAAGAGAATTTATTAGCTAATCTTAAGACTATACGAATTATTCATTACTCATTTTAAATAACCAAAATGTACTGCTTTTATAATGTGTATGTATTTTTAGGATTATTTAAACGATATTTTATATACAACAGTCTTAACAATATTTAGGTATATTTATTTATAGATGTATGAGCAGTTGAGTTGAATATTAATCATTTTAAGCATATAATTTTTCATTTTAGCATCCAGTTTACTGCTTAAAAGTAGTTGGAACCCAAAATGCACATAACTTAATCAGCATATCAACGGACGGGAAACTATGTTCCTGGAGTTTGGACATGTTATCTCAACCTCAAGAAATATTAGATTTACTAACCAAACAATCAAAACAGATAACAGTCACGCAGCTTGCTTTCCCTAGTGGAGATGTAAATAATTTTGTAATTGGTAGCGAGGATAGCACAATATATTCCGGTAATTTTATATTATATATTTATACAATAATATTTGAATATAAATATAAGCTACGAGGTATATTTGGAAGCTAATTGACAACTTCATTTATATTATTATTTTATTACATTGCTCATCATTCGTATCGCTACATTATTAATTTTTCATTTAAAAATATATAATTTTATTGTCAGTTACACTTATTCGCTGTTCGAGGATCATATATTTTATATATTCGTGACGAATATTCTTTCGTTGTGTCATTTAATAAAGCAACAGCTCAATTGGTTCATTGGTTTTTAGCTTGCCGTCATGGCACAAGAGCAGGCGTCGCTGAAACTTACGAAGGGCATCAAGGCCCGATTACAGGGGTTGACACTCACGCCGTCCCTGGAGGCATTGATTTCTCGCATTTATTCCTCAGCTCGTCCCTCGATTGGACTATCAAGTTGTGGAGCCTCAAAGAAAGTAAGCCATTATACTCGTTTGAACATAACAGCGACTGCGTTTACGACGTAGCCTGGTCACCGAGTCACCCCGCGGTCTTCGCGGCTGTAGACGATTCCGGAAGGCTGGATCTCTGGAATCTTAATCAGGATACCGAAGTTCCTGCAGCTAGCGTCATCGTTAATGGTTATCCAGCATTGAACAGAGTCTCTTGGACCCCGAGTGGACTACACGTGACGGTGGGCGACGACAGTGGCAAAATATGGGTTTACGATGTAGCCGAGGTATTATTCTCGTTATAAATTTATAGTTATAAATTAACGGATCCTTAAAACGCAAAAGGAAAAGAAAGATAAAGAGAAAGAAATTGACGTTCGTGATAATCGTGAATAAATTACTTTTTTACTTTGAGAGCAAAATACAAGTGTTTTATTGTTGAAAAATGGAATTCTTGTATATATATATGAATAATTATAAACGAAATTAGTTTATTTGAGAAGAAAACTGGAATATTTGTTTTGTGCGAATTATTCGTAAGAATTCACAAGGCTTCTTTGGCTTGTGTATACCTTACATATTTTTATAAATAAATGTAATACAAATCCTATCATTTCAGATTATTCCACAATTCAAATACATAATTATAAAAGAATTATTTTATATACTGATAAAATTATGAGTGGTCGGTTAGCTGATAAATTTTTCCCTATTCTACAAAACTGTTCGTTATTCTTTTAATATTTATAAAATACTTTCTTTTTTTTAATATTGTACATTGAATGGATAGTACGTTGAATTATAATTTAAGCAAGAAAAAAAAAAGCAATTTAATATGCACAGTTGTCTACAGGATGAAATTACATAAAAGTAATTCAAATTGACTTTAATGCTAATTGTTTACTTTCTTTTATTTGTTATTTACAGAATTTAGCACATCCAAGGATAGACGAATGGAACAAATTTCTGTATTGTCAACAAGATTTTAAGAATAACAAAGCAGATGAAGAACTAGATAAGCTCAATCTTAGCTCTGGACCATCATCGTTGTCATCAATGGCCTCAATGCCTTCAGTTCAAATTAGATAAATAAAGATCTTTGATAGATGAATAACTTAGATCTCTATTTATCTTGTCATTCATTCTTTTTCTTTAATTCAATTTTCTTTGAATAAAATTATGTCTAAAATTTAATCATTATGATAAAAATAAGAAAATATATCAGATAAATAATAAAGAAAAGTATTGTTAATATCATAAATTGAAAATATATATTTAATCATTGCCTCAAGAAATAAAGACACAAAGAAAAGGAATTCATTAATGTAATGAATTTGATCTTGTCTGAATCAAATTCTTCAATCAATATATAATATGTAAAAAGATGTAGTACAAGCTTTATATAAAAAAAAAATCATTATAATTTATTGAAATTGTATGAAAACTTTCAAAAAGGAATGAAGTTTTCAGTGATTGTTGAAAATGTTGCGTATATCTGACTTATGTAAATTGCTGTATAAGA
The DNA here is from genome assembly GCF_000503995.2 of Ceratosolen solmsi marchali. Taxonomy (NCBI): domain Eukaryota; kingdom Metazoa; phylum Arthropoda; class Insecta; order Hymenoptera; family Agaonidae; genus Ceratosolen; species Ceratosolen solmsi. Next base: position 4,918,217 of record NW_011948427.1, on the reverse strand, counting down.
AGCTTTTTTTAAAATATATTCTTTTTTCATAATACAAACAGAAAGTACTATCAGCTGTTTTTCTTTTTCCTTATACGAAAGGTGTAGTCCTAAAAAATGGAAGAAAAATGTTTGTGATAATATTTGTAATGACATTACACTGATTTGTTAGAACAATAACTTCAATACATTTTAATTAACTTAATTTACACAAAATGTATTATACCAATTTTTAATACATATTTTACATGTCTATCGATTACTTTGTTTGACATTTGTATTATTTATTTTTTCATTCTGAAATACCGTATCTTCTATTAAGACTGAAATTTTCTTTGGTGATACAAGGATTAATTCTGCAGCATTGTTAACCTGAGTATTCCAACTATTTTTCACACTATCGTTTACATTTAGTTTGGGTAGCTAAAAAAGGAGGTATTAAAATTAAAATTTTGTCAAACAATTTCTCAGTTAACATTTTGATCGTTAAGCTTATTTTTCGTGTAATATTTATTTGGAATTCGGAAGCCCTTAAAGTGTAACAGAAAGTAATATTACATCGAATTTTAACTAACTTACTTGATTCGTTAGATTTTCAGGCACAATTTCTTTAATTTTGTTGCCAAGTGTTTTGAAGGCCACAATAGAATCGTTTGAGCCAGACCAAAAGCCTTCTTGAATTGTATAATCAATAGCAATCCATGCCACATAGCCTTTTACAGCAAATTTAAGAGTAGACCTATGATTAATATAAATTAATATAAATTACGTCATATGTATTTACTTTACAAAACATTCTTTACCCTCGATAAAAAAAAAATATATATATATATATATATATATATATAACTTTCCCTAATTAATACGACATTTAATATTTAATGGAATATATTTAATGGAACACACGCATACATGTGTATATATGCTTAAATATATACATATATATATATATATATATATATATATATATACATATAGATTGAAATTTAAATTCAAATTGAATTAATACATTTTTTTTTTTCGAAAATTTTATATATTAGACATTCTATTATAAATTTAATATACTTTTAGTAATATATAACTTATTTGAACTAACCTCAAAAGCCCCATGTTTATTTATATTACAATATTATGCTAAAATATAAACATTTTTTAAAATTTTTATTAAAAGTATCCGAATTGAAGTTAATATAAAAAAATTTTAACAGAAAATTATATAATGCAATTATACCAACACAAACTGTTACTATTTTGTATTTCTACGACACATCATACACCAATCAAATACATTGATACTCAATACACTGCTTTAACTCTTAATTTTAGATAATTTTCGATAGAGTATAGACTGTAAAGCTTTATTTATATTTTATTAAAAATAATGGACATTACGTACTTTAATTATATTTCTTTAAATTTATTTCAAACTTTTTATGTGAACGGAAATTATTATTTTATTAATCGCATTAACATTTATTACATTTTTTAATACATTGCCTTTATTTTAATACTTAATAAACAATTACGAATACTATGTAGTGCATTGAAAAGATAAATAATGAAATATAAAGTTGAAGATAAAATATTTAAAAATTTTTTCTTAATAATATTTGTAAATATACGTTGAAAATAATTAACTATGAGCATAATATTATATATATATTTATATTTGTATTTATAGAATTTGTATTTTAAATTTGTATCTCTTTGTAAAGAATAACAATAATTTGAACGAAATAAATGCAATCTCTTTTATATTGAATTTTGTTTTTTTTGTTTTAAATATTTACAAAAACTTACGTAAGATATTGAATTTATTAATTTGTTCAAATAATAAATCAATATTACCTTCTTAAAATAATGTATATACATATATATATATATATATATATATATAATTTTTTAATGTAAATAAAACGATACATTAATATTTAAGAAATTTTTTTAATGGTAAATTACATTTGATATATATATAAGAAAGAAACTGTACACCATAATTTTTTTCGACATGCTTTTTATTATTTATTTACAAAGTTTTTTAATTAGAAAAATGGAATTGCTTATTTTTTTGTTATGCATCTGAATGACAACAATTTAAATTAATTATTAACCATATCATAATATAAAATAATTTTTCTTTATATTTTCAAAATAAGTTTATGTAAATTAAAAATTGAAATACAATTTATTAGAATCATTTTGTACATATTATAAATATGAAACGTTGCTTAATAATTTTATACATTAATTATGTATATCAATCTGCTCGACGTGATGATTTTTTTGAACGAGATGATGATTCATATGGAGAATGCCTACGGTATCTCTTATTGTGACTACTGCGACTAGGTGATTTGTGTTGCCGATTGTGTTTAGAACGATGTCGATTTCTGGACTCATTATCTCTGTCTGAAGATCGTCTTGATTTATGAGATGTTTTTTGCTTTTCATTCTTATCATTTTGCTTTTCTGTTTTTGGACTATCTGACACTTTATCTTTTTTCAAAGTATTTTCTTTCTCTGCTTCTTTTCGATTATTTTCATTCAATTTGCCATTATTTTGCAAATTAGGGCTATCGGGTTCTTCTTCTATTTTCTCAGGTTCCTTTTCATTTTCCAATTGATTTTGTTGAAGTTTTTGGAATTCTGGTAATTTAATAATTTTCTTTTGTGCTTGCTTCCAATGGGGTGGAGTAAGACTTTTTGATCGACTTCGTGATGAAGATCGATATCTACAAATTCCCCGACCTTTAAAGATCCTACCACCCGAAGATTTTTTGAAGTTTTGTCGACGATCTTGAATATATTGTCTCTGATTAGCATTACTTGTATTACCCGCTCGATAAAGAAATTTATTTGTTGGTATTTCTGGTATTTCATCAGGATCTATTTTAGTGGTCGAAACAAGGGGATGTGGCATATCTTCTATTTTAGTTTTCCTTGGTTCCGATAATTTACAATTTTCAGCTTCCGACCATTTCTTTTTTTTTGATTTTTTCTTTTTATTCTTTTCCGAATCACTATCCGAATCGGATACACTGCTTTTTTGTTTTTCTTTTCTTTTTGATTTATGTTTTGGTTTAAGAACAAGTTCTCCACAACTGACAACTTTTGCATCTTGTAAAGGTCTAGACATACGATCAACTGGCAGTCCTTCAATATGCGTTACAACTTCCTGCCCTGATAAAACTTCTCCAAAAACTACATGAATATTATCCAAGTGAGGAGCAGGTTGTGTAGTTATAAAGAACTGTGAACCGTTTGTATCTTTACCACGATTGGCCATTGATAATAAAAATGGTTTATCATGTTTATAAGTAAAATTTTCATCTTTGAAAGTTCCGCCATATATTGATTCTCCACCTGTTCCATTTCCTATTGAAAAATCTCCTCCTTGAATCATAAAATTTTTAACAACTCGATGAAATACTATGCCTCTATAATATAATGGTTTGTTTGTTGATAATCCAAGTCCCAATTCTCCAGTACATAATGCTCTAAAGTTTTCAGCTGTTTTAGGACAAATATCAGAATAAAGTTCAAAAACAATACGACCTATTGGTAAACCACCCACTTCAACATCAAAATAAACTCTTGGCTTAACTTTCATTTTTGTTCTAACAATTAACTATTTAAAACGATAATTTATTCCAGCTGCACTGCAAGGAAACAAATATAACCTAAAATGTTTTTACTCGTGTCATTTCTTCTGCGTTAATTCATATTTTTAACACAATGAAATTAAAGTTCTGTAAAACTTTTCACTTTATTATAAGTATCCTGATAAGCGGAACATAAAATACATCAAGTATGTAAAGTTGATCCACGATTGAAATTAAATATACAATATTGTACTAGATATGTTCAATCTTTCAGGTGCGACCGGTTGATGAAAGATACATGTATAACATATACGTCAAGTGAGCTTAAAATGATTTAATTTCCAAATAAAATTTTGCATGGAATTATACTTATGAATATCACAATGTTAACCAACTTAAGATACTATTACGTTTTTTTTAGAAAAGCCTGTACGACCTTTCCTGTTTTATCTTAAAGTATTTTGGATTACTTTCCGCGGCGATTCGACGATTCCATCTTGATTTTCCAGTAGCGTAATATGAATTTAAAAAATTCCGATCAAAAAATTTCCAAATACATGTACATATGGACGAAAAATTAAAAATGTATATTATAAAATTATCATCCTTATTATGTTTATAACTATTAATTCCATAATATGTAATATTATTAATAAATTAAAATTAAATGGCAATCCTTAAAATATAATTATATCTTTACTTTTGGTCGTCTATATACGATCCTGAAAATTACATGCGTGCGCATCCAAATTATGCGATTGAAAGGGAGTAGAGAGTTAGGTAGATAGAGATAGGATGAGAGAGAGAGAGAGAGAGAGAGAGAAAGAGTGAGAGAGTGAGAGTGAGAGTGGGAGATGACGAGAGGGAGAAAGCGTGGATACGCGAATGATTACGCGAGAGCTAAGAGGAAGAGAGAAGAGAGACATAACTAGGCGAATGTAAGCGGGAGTGAAATAACTAGTGCGCGTGATTATAGTAGAGTGAGAGAACAATAGTTTGGTAGATACAGACAGCGAGAGAGAGAGAGAGAGAGAGAGCGAGAGAGAGGGCGCGAAATGGGAAAATAAAAGAGATGAATATCGACGATACCACAAAGTAAAAAGAGAAAGAGCTATAAAATTAGTGGAAAAACAGCTGCTGCTGGAGTTTGACGGTTTCAGTGATAAACAGACGGAAAAGACACGAATACCTTTTAGTATGGTAGCTTTTCTAAACGCACGCAAGCGTATACGGAAATGTTTACGTTTTGGAGCGCTCGGCCATCCTCACTGATCTTGTCGGATTCTTTATTTTGTGCATCATTAGTGCATATACGTGCTTTTTTAGCTCTACTTCAAGCTGTTGTTGATCATAACCTCACGATGACGGTGAGCGCGACTACGAAGAACTAATCACGAGGTCACCGACGTGTTTCTGGTGTTAAAATTGCGTGCAAAACTTGGGTGTAATATTTTCAAGTTATTTATATTTTTATTAATTTTTACAAGAAGTAAATCAGTGTAATGGGCAGCTACGTGAGTAGGGTACTAACAGCATCCAACAGCGCAGTAAATTCAGTCTATCGAGGTAGAAAAAGAAAATGTATCGAAGAAGATGATTTGGAGTCCGAGTCAAGATTTATCGACAAAACAATGCAGACTCCCAAAAGGTCTATATGTTTTTTCTTTCATGTGGATAGTGTTTTCTATAAATAATACTTGTTTTCATTCGGATCTATTTGTATCTATTCGTAATTTCATCCAAATCTCCCGATTTCTCCTTTTCTCATTTTCATTCTTTGTCCATTAATCTGCCTATCTCATCCGCCCATACACCCATTTACTTAATCATCATCTATCCATCCATTGCTTTCCCTCCGTCTTTGTTTGTCTGCTCTCTCTCTCTCTCTCTCTCTCTCTCTATTTCTTTTTATATACGTGTGCATATATATATATATATTTATTTACCCATTTGCTCACTCGTATTCTCACACATGCTCTTTCCTTTTTTTCTTTCATATTTGCCTCATGCATTACTATATAAATATTATATTTAAATGTCAAAGTCCAAATATTGTGCAATGTATTATAGTATGAGTTTTTACTTATATTTGTATTTGCCAAACATTTCGTATTCATGTGAGGTAATAATCCTTATTTAAACTGATGACATCATTTTGCAGATCTTTTTATAAAAAATTGTATTTAGAGATTTAATAAATATGCTACTTTTATTTGATGTATTTGAAAATATGTATAATTATTTTTTAGGAGAAAATTACTTACTACTGCTCAGTACATTTACAAGACATTATTTCAAGAAGAAAAAGGCAGCGATGTTACAGTGCTAATGCTCGGAAAAGCTTGGAGACTGCATAAAGTTTACATAAGTCAAGTAATTTTATATATAAGCTTGTTTAAAGCTTTTCTACTTAATATCATTAAGCACATTTTAAATGAAACTATTAATAATAATGATTATCATTATTCTTTATTTATAACAACATTAATATAGATCATTATAATATACATAGTTTAATATTTGGAAATAGAACACTAAGAATTGAAAACATTTAAGAAATAAATTCATTCCATTAGAAACCATATTTATAATTTATATTTGTGAAATCATAGCATAAGTAATATTTGAAAAGTTTCATTTAATTGAACACACACACACACACACACACACACACACACACACACACAAATGAGTTAAGAGCTCAATTTATATTCTGAAATTAAATAACTAAACTTAATATTAACATTATTTATAATTCCTACAACTTATATCAAAAGAATTTTAATATTTTTTACTTAGTGTTGCATTTTTACGATGTAAGATAAAGAGCAAATAAATAATAAACGTTCTTAGTATATAATAAATATAATTATTAAGATAAGCGTATTCATAAACATTAATATTTGACGAAATGTAATTAATTATTAACAATAATTTTTTCTTTCAGAGTCCATACTTTGCTAGTATGTTTTCTGGTTCTTGGCGCGAAGCTAATGAGAAGGTAGTGAGCGTCGAGATCACCGATCCCAATATCACACTAGACTGTAAGATAATTTTATTTCAATTTAGACAGACTTTATTATATAAGAGAATTACAATAAGATTCCCAAAATAAAAAGTGAAAGCTTATCACGAGTTTCATCATGCTCGACCTACTTTTCTATATTAGGGATTCTATACCATCTCCTATTTGACTTGACTTTTAACTTTTATGGTCTTGTGTCTAAATAGTTTTTATAAAGGTGTATCAGTGAATTCTTAAAGTTCACCTAAATTACATATTTGAAATTAATTAAAAAATGTTTAAACAATTTTTATATTGCCGTGTGCTATTAAAAATTGCATAAGCACAAATTTATTCTCTTTATAATACATTCATTCAATGTGACATAGAATTTATTTAAAGTATCATATTTCTTATTAAAATACAAAAGATAATTATTTTAACAAAGTTTTTAAAAAACAACAGGATTTACTAAATATATGGTTTTTTTATTTTATTTTTTTTGTTGTTGTTGATATTATTAATAGATTTTAATCTTAAATAATATTTTAATGTAATTACAGCGCTCACTCTTGTCCTTGGCTCTTTTTATCAAGATGAAATCAGTCTTGAGCCAAAAGATGTAATTTCCATACTAGCAACAGCAACACTTTTTCAACTCCAAGGTCTTATAGATCAATGTACAGAAATCATGGCTGAAACAACAAATATAAAAACTGTAGTTCCTTATTATAATGCAGCTGTTGCTTATGGTGTGCCAAAGGTAAAAAATACGTGTAAAAGGTGGTTAGAAGTTAATGTAGTAGGATATGGCTGGCTTTACCCTACATTCTTAAAGGAGATAAATTCAGATTTAATGGCAGAGCTTATATCTAGTCCTGACTTAATAGCTATGCAAACAGAATTTTGCATTTACATGATGTTAAGAATATGGTAAGCTAATGTATACTTTAATATTATACTTAAGCAAATATCATTTGAAATTAATTTATAATTTAAATACTATACAAATCTACTGCATTTGTAAATATTTTCTATAGAAACTAAATTAATATTTTCAGGTTGTTTGTTCATATACAAAGTAAAGATGAAATAATACAAATTGAGGAGTTTTTTAGAAGCCATACATGGACCGAACCATTTCTCGATACAAAAGAAGGCAAGGAGTTTTGCGCTCCTTTTAAAGCTCTTCGTAAAAAATACTTGCTATTGAATGATCAAGATGTAAAGCTTTTGCAAAATGACAATATAATTCCCGAGGATTGGTTGTACGAATCTTATAAAGAGCAATGGCTTCATATTCTAAGAATTGATGCAAATAAAGATACAGGGTAAATAAGTTAATCGCACCTTGTCATTACATGAAAAATTTAATTCCTTCGATCTACCCTAGATTCCTGAATAAATTTCCGTCTGTCACTTTCTTCTTATTAAAACAAGCATTTGAATCTAGGTATTTGACTGCTTAAATGATAATCAAAATAACTATTCCATTTAATGAAATTTTTTTATCCATTGTGTTGTAGGCCTAAAAATATGGATGAGTTGGATTTTTCAAGAGAATGTTTCCGTTGTGCTAGATGTGTCGATAGACCGGGAGAGCACGTGTGGCGATGGACTGCTTTTCATTTCGGCCTAGACCTTGTTGTTAATCTCGACCTAACGACTCTGAGATTCAAAAGGTATAATAGACTGGACTCGGAGCACATAAAAGCCAATCACAGTAAACATCATATTATATTAAAGTAAGTATTAATTGGGCTAAGATATTTATTAATAAATTTTCTTATTTAAAATACGAAATTATTTTTAGGGTTTGCCTCATTTCCTTAAACGAACAGCGACAAATTAAATACATACAAGATTCTGGACAAATTAGACTATCGTTACACAAAAATGAAGAGGTAAATTTTCTCTGAAATATACTTGAAATATATTTACTCTATTTTAAATTAAATTAAATATATTTAAAATTAGTTTTTTAATGTGTATGATCTTTGAAATCAATTGGTGAATATCTTTTTAAAAGATGATAAAAATTTAAAAGCATAACACTTTCGTTACAATCAAGAGGAATATAATTAATACTAGATTTTCATATCATTTAAAAGTAATGTTTTTGATTGATTCTTTTATGATTTTTAATAAATAATTTGAGATATTTTATTTATTTTAAATCACAGGAAGATATGTATATCGAATCAAATTAAAATAAATTTTAAGTAAAATTAGATCCTGAATTTAAAATTAAAAAATTGCCCATTTAACACAGTTCGTATTTACTAATTTTCTACATTAAATCCAGTTAGTAATTGTTATAAAGAATATATACATACTATTGTAAATATCATACACATCACATTATTAGTTTTATATTTAAGTAAATTAATGAATGAAAATATATGTATAAATGTTATTTCAGAAGCAAGTTATGTGTCTTGACAAGGATTTATCCTATCCCCTCTACATATCAGTTAATATGCAAGTTGTTACACCCTTTTCGTCGAATGAAGAAGAAAGAAATGCAAGTATCACAGTTCTTGCTGACTCCTAGTCATTGATGGCGTACGTTTAATGTTAATTTGCCTCATGCAATGTGAAACAAAGACAGATACATTATTCAAAATATACGGCATCTTGATAATACTAGTCGAAAAATCGTATATTGTGTTTGTGAAATAACGACCATATTTCACATAGTGATGATGCGCACAAAGAGAAATATACTTTGGATGATTCAGAATGTCAAGTGTGGTGCCAGTTACTATAGTTTAAGGATTCGTAAAAATTTTTTATATCATGAAAGAAAAGGACTTTAATTTAGGAATTATTTCTTATTACCAAAACAGCATTGGTAAAACGATACGATGATCGATAGTTTCATTTGATATTATAATTTTATTTTTTATTAAAAAAATAAACAAATAAATAAATAAAAAAATTTTTTAGATTATTATATTTTGAATATATTATATATATACATATTTTTTTTTCTTCAAAAAATATTCATTTACATTGAAATAGAACATGATGAAAATTTAAATTATTTAAGATAACAAAATTACTAATTATCATTCCAATTGCTCTGTATTCAACTAATATAAATGATAATATATGACATTATTTTCTTAAAAAAGAGATGAAATATAAGGAAATTAGTTCGAAATCAATTTAATGTTAAATGCGATTACGTATTTATAACGAAAAAGTATTTTTCCTAAATATAACGTTTATTGTTTGGTGCCTTCAAAATATCGAATCATTTCGATGAAGTTATACAGCATCGAGTACCTGTTTATGGAAAACCTGTGTACTTGGCAATTTATAAAAGAGCTTTTATACTACGCGAATAAATTATATTCATGACAAATATAAGAAAGTGTAATATGTTCATTATTTTTTCCAAAAATTTTATTTTTGTTCGCACGTTACTGTTTTAGTTACTAATTATGGAAACATCAATATGTGGCCACAGACGTATACGATTATAAGAATGAAATTACGTAGAGATAAGAGTGACATGACGGGAGGTCACTCCTACCTGCGTCGTAGATTCATCGCATTCTCGACCGATGAATAGCTCCGCGTTAAAGTGATTCACATTTGATCAGGATAACAGGACATTATTTGAGTTTTTAGTGCATCGTGAAGAAAATATGAAGAGAATTGATGGCGCCAAACTTTCAATTTACAGTCTTTTATTTTATGAGTTCTGTGAACTTTTATCGATATGGAACATTTAGAAATATGTCGACTGACTAATGTCGGCACAGGGACAATATTATAGCTCTTGTATTATAAATGAGAATCTTTTACTTCTTATCCTGCTAATTCTTTAGTTTCACCTATAAGGACATCATTTTGCATTAATCGAACTGCTTTGCAATATTGACAAACGAGATATTGCACACTGCACAGCATATCAGCATATGCGCTTTTAAAACTACATATAAAACGAAATAAAAATTTGATTGTTTATTTAAATATATAGCATTGGAAATTATTTAATATTCTCGTTATTCGAGTTTTATTGATTTCAAGCTTTTTACCCGATACCAAAGAACCAATAAATTCCTCCGTCTGCGTATCAAAATCAAATTTTATAAACTTGGTTGTTCTTTCATCAAAATAAATTGCTTAAATTATCCAAAGAACTTAACCAATCGACATTTTCTCCTAATAATATCAACATGTTAATTATTAAAAAAAAAAAAGTGCTACAAATCTTTAAATACTATCGTTTATGAGAGGGCAATTTTTTTTATTTTTAGCGATGTACAATAAATGGACAATAACTTACAATATTTTTCGGTAACTATTTAACACTTTATTGATACAATATTCTCTATACAACATGAGTCTGTAAACAATATAATATCGTTCGGCATCAATATATAATATATTATTAATTAATCAATCATTAACTGAATTATAACATTCTTTCGATACAATCGGAGGGAATAGTTTTTAACGATGATAAAAACGTACCTGCTTGCTCTTACCAATTGGATTTCTACTCGCCTCGGATGATTGTTTACTCGTAGTACTCCACCTTAGATGCGATGTACCCCTTTTATTTATAAACTTCATCGTTTCTTATTTAAATTTATCGTTTATTATTATTTTATTTTAATGTAAATAGATCATGCTCATAGGCCGATGCGTGCAATGGCAATTCCTCGTGAATATCAATTCGAAGCGATGATTTTTAAATAAAGTAGTTTCATTATTACGCGAATCAAAGTGTTTTAAAAGTATTTATGTGCAAAAGACATTTTCGAAATTTCAATAATTAGTACGGTATAAATTTTTATTTTATATATGTATTTATATATCAAATTTGCATTTTCATTAATGAAAAATCCTTCTCTTTGTAAAAATAAAGTAAATATTTTGGTTATAACTCAATATGATATTTTTTTTTTACATATTATAAATGAATACAAAATTGTTTTTGTGTATTCTACTAGCATGGTTAAAAAAATTATTTTCATAAATTAATTTATTGTATAAAAAACAGTATTTACTATTATGACTAAAGAATACTTTCGTCTCAATAAGAATAGAATTAATTAATTAATTAATAATAGAATTAATAAGAACAATCTAAATTTACATACTCAAATTTTGCAAAATTTCATGTATTAAAAAATACCTTGAAATAAAATATAAAGATGATACACGTATTGAATTATTAATTAATTCGTAAGTATCACTAATTAGTTTTTGCACAATAATACTTTTATTGTTTCAATATTGAAGTACTAAATTTACGCATTGATATGTCTTGACGTTTAGAATTAATATTGATAATTACCGAAGTGTTGAGGTACATACATGAGATATTTTACGCTATATATTTGCTCGATTTCAAAGATATATTCAGAACATTCCAATAATGTCATAATTGCAATAAACATCAAATATAACTAAAACGTTTTTTTCAAATGTTTAATACTGACTTGAAATAATAATAATTTTTCTTTGGCAATCGTTAATTAACCGATTTTCAAAACTTGATAATAATGCATAAGGAATAATGAATTTTTTTTTTATTCATGTAAGTTCTTATGTTTTAGTATTTACTCTTACTACATTATGCCTATATAAATTTGTGAAATTTGAATAATCATTTGGATTTATTCTCTTAGGAAAATTTTTTATACAATGGAATAACATAAGATTATAAAATATAATTGTATGAAATTTTACAGATGTTATACTCAAAAAAGTTATGTTTTGAACTCATTAATTTTGCAATAACTCATGATAATTTTTGTATATATTTGTATTTGATAATTTTTGTATAGAATCTTATGTTTTGCATAATTAGAAGAATTGCGAAATGAAAATTTTTTTTTTTTTTTTTTTTTTTTTGAAGTTTAAAAGGTAGACTTTGCTTTCGATCTCACTTATTCCATTATTAAAAAAGCACTCGCTCCTGACGAATTTATTACTTTTGTATCAAAAGAATGTAAGCCACACGACTCATAACAATAACGATAATGAGGAAGATAATGTTGAATTAATATTGAGTTTACAATAATTGTAAAACTCGAGATAAATTCACGTATTGCTCCTCGAATCTTCCTCGACTTATCTACTTTAGTTTTGCGTAGCAAAATACTTGACATTTGTACTTTGCAAAGGACATGTTTACTTTTAAATTTACATTTTAAAGCATACAAAAGATTATTTTTATAATTGATTTAAAAATAAAAAATTTAACAATATTAACATTCTCGTCTTAAATTAGAAAAATAGATACAAGTAGTTGAAAATTTAAATAATATGCATATTTGATAAGAATTTGTATTGTGATTATATATTATTTGAGTTGACGATAATATAAAAAAAAAAAAAAAACCATTAATAAATAATGAGGCATCGCTGAGATGGTAATAGTAAACGCCTGCTGATACCGAGTCAAGTTCGTATTATTTTTTTTTATTCCTAACATGAACGGAACCTTCATTAATTAATTTATAATTAATGCTTATTGTTATGAAGATCATCAGATAATCTGAAATTTTTCTGTGAGTCTACGGCCTATTTATATTTCCAAATAACGTCGAATTGCCTTTTTGCTTAAAAATTTTATCTACGCCGTAAATTACTTCAATATTTTATTTAATTCTGATTTTTTTGTTTTGTTTTTTTTTTTTGTTTGGTTTTTGGTTTTTGTTTTCATCTAAATTGAAATCAAATTTTCGCTAATCATTGAAAATTTTAAAATATTTCTTTCAATAATTATTTTCATTAGAGCAGTCGAGCATTAAAATTATTATAATTTTCTAATTATAATAGCAAATCCTGTGCTTTTACGAGATTCATATTGTAATTGCTGTTTTTGCCTTCTTTTTTTTATTTTTTATTCGCATTATTTTTTATTTCTAGCCTTGAAGCCCAATAGTACTTTAAGTATAAATCTGACGCATATGTTAGTCGCTTATGTGCTGGCAGCTATGCTAGCTAGCAGCAAGTGAGGACGAATCGCTTATACTTTTATCATATAATTTATATAATGTACTTTTTAATCCCTGCGCTTTATTGTTATCAAAATTCTGTTGTAATTGAGCGAGCATTTTCGGGTTGAATCCAAAAGAACAATTTAATATTAAATAAATTGTTATGATATAAAACAATTTGATTTGAATTTTGCTCAGTCGATAATATTAAATAATACTTAAAGAAATATAAATTATTATGTGCTGTTTTATTATTAGCAGTAAATTAAATTAAAAATATTTTTAAAATTACCGCATCGTGTCTTTCGTATTAATTTTCAATTTTCAAGAAAAGTATACTGATAACAATTGTTATTGAAAGAATTGTTGAATGGAAAGAAAAAAAAAAATGAATAACTTGATTAATATTTAAAAGTAAAGGAAATACAGAAATATTAAGTGAATTATGTGAAAGATGAAATATAAGGTTGGTATAGAAATTTTATCGATTTTATTCTTGTCAATTAATTTTTTTTCCTTTTAAAAATCGACGTTGCACACGTATAAAATATTATAAGTTAGCCATCTGCTTTCAACTGTACCAATTTCAAATATTCCATTTTGTATTATTTTTTATGTCGTATATTTTATTATAATCGATACAATGAAAACTTTGTCTTCTTTTTCTACATATATTTTAAAATACGTTCCCTACAAAAACTTTGGATACACGATCTAATAATTTCCATTTTGAATATCATCATCATTAAAATGCAAATGTAAATGGAGTATTTTCTTTATTACATGTTTCGTTACTTTTCATTCAAAAATCATTTTATATATATAAACGGCAACGAGAATTTTAAGGGCCTTTATTTTTTAATATTATTTTAATTAAAAATGGTAGTTTCATAATCGCACCCATGCGATTCTTCTTCACAAAAACGTCAAAAAGTTCACGTAGGCGGCACAAGTATTTATTATCGCTACAGCGCACGAAATTACCTTATAGTATTAATTGCTTGTAATTAATACATTTAATTTATTGCAATAAATAATAATAATAAAAAAAAAAAAAAAAAAAAAAAAAAAAAAAAAAAAAAGAAAAAAAGAAAAGAAAAAACATGACTATAGAAGAACAATACTTCATAGTAAATTATTCTTCATTATATCGTTATGTCATCATTATTTTTTTTTTGTCTTGTCTGTTAGAGTCCATCGCAAGAACGGGCATTGAACATTCAATCATAATGTTATCATCCTCAAGAAGAAATATTAAATAAAGCTAACAAATCTGATGTATCCTTTTCCTTTCTTTTCCTCGATTTCTTTCAAGCAGTAATTTTTATTTCGTCTTCTTATTCCTCACAATGTTTTATTTTCTGTTTTATTTTTATTTTTTTTTTTTTTGTTTTTTTGTTTTTGTTTTTGTTTTTTGAAGACTTCCAATTGTCTATTTTCACTCATCCGCAAGATGAAGCTTGATAAAACTGTAAAAAATAAATATTGCACTATTAATATTAATAGGCTTAACCTATAATAATAGTTTATTTCTTCAAAAACTCTGACACTTGCGAATTTAAACTTACTAAGTTTAATACATCTATCGTAAATTTAACGGTAAAATATGATTTTAATAGAATGCATAGAATACTTGTAATATGTTTTTTAAAATAAAGAAATTATATTTTTATTAGTTAATGTATTAATGAAAAGAATTATATAGTTATTTGGATAATTACTCATTTTGATAAAGTATTTTCTATACGTTTGAAGCTTAATGTTATTTGCAAAAGAATTTATGGTACCAACTATTAATGGTTCCATTATATGTAATGGCAAATACATATTTGGATGCTCGTAGTTGTGTTACAACTCAATAATTATTTCTTCCAGAAAAAAATCCAATAAACGTACAAAAAATTAAAATTTATGTTCATCTTATCATCGCATTAAATTATATAATATTTAAATAACTTCATAAATTGATTTATGAAATAATGATATATTTAATAAAAATATTATTTATTTATTTATTTATTTTTTTTTTATCGAATGTTTATTATTTGTTGACAGCCACAAATACAAACACGGCCGTGTATATACTTGTATGAATGGGTGGATGAGTGAACATGTGTGTATCGATTGCAGTAGTGATGCAATAATCAAGATTTGTAAGCATTAGTCTATAAATTCTATACGATCGATCATAAATCTATCAAAATTTATAAGTTACATTATAAATCTAGATTTTTCACAATGTTTAGTGAATTGCAAATAATTATGTGAACAATAAAAGTGAATAAAATATATGTTGCCGAAATTATTTAACAATATAAGCATTGAATACAATATATTATCGTTAAAAAGTTGAAATCAATCCTATCGATTCATTGTATACATTTTTTTTTTCATTTTATTTTTAATATATATTTTTTATATATATATTTATATATATATATATATATATATATATATATTTTTTTTTTATATTATTTATTTATTATATTATTATTATTATTATTATTATTATTATTATTATTATTATAATATTATATATATTATTTATATTATTATATTATATATCTATATATATATATTTATATTTTTATATATATACTTTTATATATATTTTTTATAAACAAACAATTTCATTATTTTCATTTCGATACCTAATATTTTTATTAAATCCATTACATACAATTATATAAAATTTATTCTTTATAATAAAATAAATTAAATTAATAATTAAATTGTAAAATAAAAACTCATTTGGAAAATTAATAAATTCTCTACGAGTATACACGAGTGAATTACTACTTTTGAACTCTATATATTATTGCAAGAAAATTCTGATAAACGACATTACGGTTCGAATAATGATGAGGTAATGTGATCTTTAGGGCGCCTTTAGGATCCCACTGATTAATAGGGCACCGAAACCAAGTAGAACAATGAGTCCAACCAAGGGCTGACTCGTGTTGGCACTGTTACAAAGGTCAGTGGTACATGAACAGTAAAGGGCACCCACGTCATGGGTGCCGCTTCTTTTTAGGCACTCCTTGTTGTCAGCTAATTCGTCCTCCAGAAAACCGCAGCCACGTACCACTCGGTATTTTCCGTACACTGAAACATTAATTTTTTTTTCTTCGTCACTTTCTACGCATGAATATATATAATTAATAATACCAGCCTTGTAAATCAGATAATAAATATTTAATATATAATACTTTTTAATAAAATACTTTTCAATTAATTTCAGCAATACCTTCATAAATTCAAGTCCTATATAATTTTAGAAATTTTGAGCAATGATATGTGTCGTTAACACGATGACAATATAATTTTAGCTTAATTTAGATTATTTCTTTGATTTTACGTAAAAAAATGTTCATATAATTATCAATTTCATACTTATTAACTTACTCAATGATTGAACGACAATGACAATAATTGTAATCATAACTGAAAAATCAAAATAAAAAGCAATGTCAAGTATGTCATTCGCGAAACTTATTTTAATAATCTTATTGAATAAATGCTTAATTTCTTTAATGTTCAAAATATTCAATAAACTCAGACGTAACTTGTATGTTATATGGTTCGATCATCCTATACCTGAAATAAGACATCATTAATATTTAGAAATAAAATAAAAGAAATTTTATTAGAGAATGTGCATTTTTGATATTTTATTGACTATAAGCTATGGGATTTATATTTAAAAAAAAAATAAATAAATAAAAAAATAAAAAAATATCGCTCATAAAATTATAGAAATTGGAGGCTCTTTTGTTTCCGATGAGTTTCAAGAATTATAGACTGAGCCTTAATTATAAAAGGAATATATAAATAAAATGATAAATCTCAATACTTTAATATAATTTTCAAAATACTATAAAAATTTTCTTATCATATTATGCATAGAGCTTATTAAACTAATTCAAAAATATTGCGGTAAATTTAATTTAAATATGATGCATCTAAAACTTTTTAATACAATTTCAATTCCTCCTTACATAATTATTTAAAGAAAATAATAACAATGACTGATTGACTATATCGATCGATGAAAAATTCCATTAGATTTTCAAAGTTCTGTCAACGAAAACTTACAAGTGATTTTATAATTTGTTATAAATATTCCTTAGACTTTTATCAAAATAAATATAATTACTTTTTCTTAATTACAGAAATACCGGTTTTTAAGAAATGATAATTAATGCTTATTATCGATACGAATCGCGTTAAAATGTCCGAGTCCAGTGTTATATTTAGCCACTTAGAATGATTATTGAAGAGTAAAAAAAAATTGGAAAACGTGGGCACATGTCGGAACGATAAATTCCCGTTGTGGATTAATTGCATTTTTAGATTGGGAATGGAGGCACAAGGTACACCCGGAGGGCTCCGCGCATACAACCAACGGAGTATAGAGGAAGGGCAGGGCGATTGGTATTGTGATATTTTACCAAAGTCTCCAAAAGTTCAGAGCTACCTAGCCCCTGAGAAAAATAATATCAATCAATGACCAATGGTATATGATGTTGAACTCCTCTCCCTCCCCCTCCCCTCCCCCAAGCCCATACAAATTGCTCTTTCTCAATTTAATAACCTAATATTTCGCGAGTTTCCTCTGCCCTCGCTGATCCAGTTCGTCCTTTTCACGAGGAAGCCAATTTGAATACAAATAAAACATTCATTCTATGGTAAATGGAGAGGCAGTGTTAGAGTTCCGAGAATTCATCATTTCGCCTTCAATGCGCTAGGAATGATGTACTTTACATATATAACGATTCTTTAATTTGTCTGTGCTTGTTTCTTGATTTTAACCAACAGTAAGTTAACATTAACATGCTGAAACATGCGATTCACGTATAGTTCCAAAGGCATTGTTTTGATTAATGTTTACAATCTGCTAAACGGCACATTATTCGACACAAATCATTATTAAATACGCTGTAATTAGGTAATTGAGAATCTAAAGAACATGTATATGAAATAATATACAATATAATGTTAAGCAATCAATAGTCTGCTTTAAAAACTTGCATATAATTATGAAATTAATGCATTATGAAGTCCATAAATAATTTTAACAATTGAATAAATTAAAAGTACAAGATACATTACGTATAATTCTCGCCAATAATTATTAATAAATTTTCTCTTTTCTTTTTTTCTTTTTTTCTTTTTCTTCTTTTATGGCAAATAGATGAGAGGCAGAGTTTATTTGAAATTGTGTAGTATTTATGTACAAGTTTAAAGAGCATTCGATTGTATATAAATCAATATTATAAAAAATTTTTATTGAATATTGTATATTGTAAAACTATTTTCGTAGAATGGACAATGAGCTTACAGTTCAATTTTCAGATAAAACAATTTGTACTTTATTTGCAGTAAAAGAAATCCTAAAATTTCTACTCAATTTATATATGAACGCCTGAAGAAATATCAAGATCACGAGTATCTAGTGATTACTTAAAAATTATTCTATGGTGCGTTATTTCATTCGGCCGAACAGCTTCAATATTTATTGCGTTTGAGAACCGTTTGACTAATAAAGCCACGTTTTTGAAATAAATATATAGAATAATTATAGAATAACGGTGCTGATTATACCTATCAAAATAAAATCCGCATACCATCAACTTTTATCGCCCAGTGTTGTTCTTTATTTCTTACTAGAAATTACTCGCATGATAAATATTACTTTTAAGGACACAGTTTTAAACTTACAAACGTTGACGCCGACAAGCTGTCAGTGCCACGCAATTTCAACAAAATAATGTTAACCGAAATCCGAGCGAGTACATTTTGTCGCGGATACAAAATTTTAGCCTCGTACAGAAAAAACTATCTACGAGGTAATTTGGTTTTTTACGATCAACATGTGCATAATTATATAGTTTTACAAGTTTGAAAAATATTCGAGTGACGCACACGCACATACATATTATTTTTTTTACAAAGTATTTATAATTGATATAAATTTCTATTTGTAATAGGGATTAATAATTAATTATCGACAGGTGAGTTAAGACAGACTCGTAGTTTAGATTAATTGTAATCAACTTCTGAGATTATTAACAAAATACTGTTCATCTTGGCGCTGATTTCTGATATACGTTATAAAAATAGTTTTATAAAACATAATAAATTTAAATTATTTGCTAATTAACAATAATAAAAATTATTAATTAGTCATATTGAAATTTGAACGTATGTATAGTTTAGTCAGAGTAATTTTTTACGCATATAAATTGAAAATAAATCTAATATAAATGCAGTATAAATCATTTTACGGATGTCTACAATTTTATATTGAATTATTTGAACGTTTACACGAAAAATTGATTCTTTCAAATACAAATATACAAAAATTTGTCAATCAATTTAATATCATCATATTTATAATGCTAAGAATCACGTTTGATAATTTCACTTCGAGCCATAAGATAATTAATTCATTAATTGGTAATTTAATCAGTTCGTTGTTACGATGCTAGTTAATAAAAAGTTATTTTCAATTTCAGCGACATTTCAATGCTTCTATTGTTTTATTTACTTATTATGAAAATAATGCCAAAGTAATTTGTATTTTAACACTTTATCATCGGATTCCCGATCTTGTTTTACTCTCTTTTAATGAAATGAACATTTTATTGGATAGAGTCCACAAAAGTGTAATACAATTACGCGTCAAAGTTTTCGACTCTTACAAATTCACATGGGCAGCTCTTTGATGAGAGCATCCGTCAATGTTGTCCATAATTGCTGCAATAAAAACCTTCTGGACGAGTGTCAAGGAAGAAACTTAGCAAGGCTAGCGATTACATTGATGTTGAAAGCTCATTTTCAAGAGGAACGCATTCTATGCCTCGTTTATTTTTGTAAAATTCAGAAATGAAATTCGCTATGCTGTCTAATGACGGAGCCATTGAGAGGTAAAAGGCGTGTGAGTGGGTGGGAGTGGGTTGGATAGCTGTGCCTTTCGTTACGTAAGAGGGTGAAAAGGGGACGCGAATCACGTGCCACTGGTACGGGGATGCCGCAATGCAGGCTGGATGATAGCTTGCCAAATTCTCTTTTTCTCCTTCTTCGTCTAACATTCGCTTGCTGCCCCGGACAATGTTCGACATTTCGATAAACGAGGCCTTCGTGTGGTAGAAAATAAAGTACGTAGAGAAGGGGGTAGCATCGATGCATTAAGTCTTTGAGATTATCAATAAATCTTTAATCACATTAACGTAGAAAGATAGATAGATTGTTCCATTTACAAATATAATTTTATGATCCAAATTATAAATGCTATTAGGCATATTTCTTAATGCAGATTAAGTAATTAAGAACAAACGAATATAACACTTTTTGCATAATCTGTTTTGTTATATGACAATAAATTATGAAAAATTAAGATTTACATATTGAGAGTCTTTTTATCGTAAATGAACTTTTTATTACATTTGTATTTATAATTATGGATTATTTGTTATTATAATTTAAAATGTATTTTAAAGCTCCAATATGGCAAATTATTTAATATCTTAATTAAAGATTCTTGTCATTGTGCAATGTTATTCATAAATTATTTGCAATTTTAAAAGTAATAGTTATTAAAGTATATTGTAATGAAAAATTTGTTATATATTTTAGATAATAATAATAATAATAATAATAATAATAATTACAACAACAACAACAACAACAACAACAACAACAACAACAACAACAACAACAACAACAACAACATAAAATTATTAACAGAATAGTGAAAATCTTCATAAATTTCTCATTTTTAATAATAAAGTTATTTTTAATAATAAATAATATATATAAACTATTTTGTCGTTGCATTAAATATTATTTAACAGGTGGAAACAAATAAATTATTGAAATTCACTACATCAAAATACTGAGCAGTATTTCATCTATATAATTATCAAAGAAACATACTTACAATTTCTCTTTCAACAATGTATTTATTTTATATCCTATGCTTATAACTTGCAGCTAGATATACTTTTAAGATGATAAGAGTTAATTGCACTTCGTTGCTTTAAGTTTTCTTGTAACGCTCGAGGGCTACTGTTGCTTATAGATATTAAGATAATACAGAGGTTGAATATTAATACCCATATATATATATATATATATATGAGGATTATATCACTGTTAAACTATATTTATACAACACGAAGAAATTTTAAAATTGACTTTATAACTGTTTATAATTAATAGAACATTAATAAATAATATTTTATTACATTATAATACACTCCTTTATATATAAGTCGTGATGATAGATTAGCATTTAATTATAATTAACAATTAAAGTGAATAAGAAATATATTAATGATAAAAAATATTATACGAATAAATAAATATTTACATCACATTCTATGTATGTATATATATATATATATATATATATATATTTATATCTATTATAATTCTATTCATTTTTAAAGATAAAGTAGTATTGTAACTTTTCTACCAATTTGTTACGGTGCTATTTGAAGTTAATACTTATTTTGATGAAATTAATTTACACAGACGAACATCATTAATTGATCGAATAGTTGATTTAATGAAAAATAATAAATATTTTTGGTACAGTGATTTATTTTGAATATTTTTTTATTATTTAATAATAGAAATACTTTATACGTTAAAAGAAAGTTTAGTGATGTGATAAAAAAAAAAAAAAAAAAAAAAAAAAAAAAAAATTTAACAAAACAATCTTTTGTATAAATGAACTTTTTCTTTAATTCATCAATTCTATTTTAATTAAGCCAACCATATAACATTTTTAAAGGATACTACAACATACTAACTAATATCACTAGTTTTTACGTATGTTTGAATAAATAGATTTCTTCTTATAGATTATTGTGTAATAATAATTGTGTAATATAATTGCCTGAGTTTCTATTGTAAGTTCGTAAAACGTTTCTTGATTTGTAGATGAAGGTTAAGGATTTCAGATTTGAAGGGTTTTTGCAAATACGTAAATATGCAAATAAGAAGTTACTCGTAAGCTCTTCATAATATATATATATATATATATATATATGTGGTCGAGCAGTGCTAGTACCTCTAAGTTATTTAAATATAAATTCAACATAAGTTTTACAATAAATCTTCTAAAAATATAAAATATCCAAAACATTTAAAATAAAATATGGAAATGTTGCTTTCCTTTCAAATCTCCAAGCTGACTACTTGGCAATGCACCACTTGGAATTTATCGCTGAAAATAAAAATGTTCCAAAACTTATAATTAATTGTCTTTTTACACTATATTTGCTTCATAAAAGCCATTAAAGATTGTATATGGATGAAATATTAGATATTATAATAATATAATAACTTTA
Organism: Ceratosolen solmsi marchali; assembly: GCF_000503995.2. Classification (NCBI taxonomy): domain Eukaryota; kingdom Metazoa; phylum Arthropoda; class Insecta; order Hymenoptera; family Agaonidae; genus Ceratosolen; species Ceratosolen solmsi. The sequence goes on along the minus strand of NW_011948427.1, from coordinate 4,895,305 downwards.
TAAGCAAACTGTAGTACTACGACTACAAAGGTAAATGTGTTTCATTATAAATGTATTTTAAAACGTATTTGAATATAAAATTTAATTCCTCGTAAGTATTATATATTATTTATATAATAAAATTGATATCGATCAATAGAAAATAAGTAATTATCGATGACTTATCAAATATAATCAAGTAATGTGTGTGTGTGTGTGTGTGTGTGTGTGTGTGTGTGTGCGTGCGTGTGTGTGTGCGTGCGTGCGGGCGTGCGCGCGTGCGTGCGTGTGTGAAATATCTATCTGTAAATTATCTCATCAAAATTGATGGCTATGCCAAATCCAAATGATAAGTTAATGATTTCTGTAAATAGTACATTTTTAAGCTAATGAAATGACGTTAATATGCCATTGAATGTTTTCTTTAATAAAAATTGCCTAAAGTAGAACAGAATCAAATGCATGTTGCAAAATTTTTTATCTTTTTAAATTAAAAATGAAATAGTTACAGAATTTGATGAAAACTGAAAAATCATAAAAAAATTTATAATATCGTTGTATAGATAGTATAAAGAAATATTTAATAGTTTTGTAAATTAAAATCGTCATTTCAAGAATAATTGTAAAGAACTTGTGTATTTTATAGATGCGTATGGTAAACCGATCGAATGGAGGTACATCAAATTGGTTGTTCTATAAATAAAAATCTATTTTTATTGAATAAAGTACGCTTCACTTTACTTGATTATTGATTATAATATTTCTTGATAATTTTTATAATATTATTGTACATACCACTTAAAAGTTACCTCATTTGCTGGCTTTCCGTAAAAATAACTTGCAATTATTACCAATATTGATAATAATTGAAATATAGATATCTTTCAGTGCGATATAAATAATATATATCTTGTTCTATAATTTAAAAGCTTAAAATTGAATATGAAATAAGTAATAGTGATCGTATGAGCTTAAAATTTTTAATGTATTTTCCCTACGTAATGTATTAGATGTTAATTCATTGGAAAATTAAAAGCAACGCCTTAAAAATGTTTACCATAAATTAAAAATAATTTTTTTGCACTTTATTTTAAAATCATTTTATATTTAAACAAAAATATGCAAAATAATATGCTCGCTACTAATTGTAGAAAAATAGTAACATAATAATGAAGATATCAATAATGATTTTTTTGCTATAAGTAATGTAATATAACAATAGAATATGTAATACTTTATTTACAGAAAAATAGCAAGTGAATTTTTTAAAATTATTCCTTACACATAATGCACACATATAAATAATATTTTTCGAATTAAATTTTCTAATTACATTCCACGTGTATATGTATGAGCAGGAAATCGTAATTTAGGCTTGTAAGTTAGTGATTCTCGTTGTAATATTAATATAGAATATGCCTATTAAGTTATGAGGATACGTAGTAGCCATGTTGTTGTGATTCCCCAATGGCCTCGATAATCTTGGCTTCGATGTCAAAGTCCGCGTGTGCTTACGATGATTGACAGCCATGATGAAGGATAGAGTTGAGAGCACGGAGTACACCGCTGTAATGTAAGAATGAGGAAGGGATATCGAGATAGGATGGGGCGAAGATGCATTTGAATTGACATCTATCAAACAGTAAATAACGAGTGAATAATATAATTGGATAAACGTATTAGAATTTCCAAAGATTTGGGATCGGATTGTTAATTAGAGTGAGCTGCGAGGGTTCAATTGCCTGGGACAAGTACTTATGTAATAGACAATCGATAATGGTTTAGAGGTGTATAGACAGATGGGTTATGAAGAAGAGAAAAGAAAGTGCAAGTTGAGAGTTATTGAAAGCTAAATAGCGTTGGTAGATGGGTGATGAAGGAAGAAAATAATGCGATTGGTTTTTGTGTAGGGACCGGTGAAGTTAAATAATGACATTGGTGACACAGGATGGGACGCTAATCTCGTTTACTTGGCACAAGTATCGAAAAGGGAAAATAGATGTATCGAATATTCATATTAAATGTAAAAAAAAAAGCAGCGAAATTGCTTAAAATTACTCACCTTTTTGTCTAATTTTTCTGCAGAGTGTGGGCTCGAGATTACTGAGATGCTCCAAACGTGGCTGAAAACTACAATTAACTGTACCAAGGCTATAAGGGTCGAAAGGGTCACCGCATCTCGGATCGTATTCGCTATTGCACTGATAACATATCACGGCCGCCCCTAAAACATACGAAGTCGCAAATGCGAATTAATATGATGAATATACAAGCGCTGCTTCTAAGGGATTACGAAATGAACATTTTCCATTAAATTCTAAAAATGAATAACTTTTAAGCTTAATATTTTTCAGAAATTTAAATATCATTATAATAGCTCGTGAGTACGATATATATTTTAAAATATATCCTCTACCTGCTATAATGACATAATGGGATAAATAATCATAATATAACGTAAACAACGATTAATTGAATAAGCAGATTAATTGATGAATCGACTAATGAATAAACATCGTTAAACGGATTACGGTTTAAATTTTTTACTATAATTAATTAATATATTTTATAATGAATATGACGATGTAAATCTTATAAATCATCGTTTATTCAATCCAATGCTCGAACGTGACTGACTCTCAAACGTATTCCAAGTATTTGAATACCGACGTTCGTATTATTATTAGATTCATAATTAAATAACATTATTTCATTAAATGATTAAAGGACTAAATTAAGGCGAATTAATAAGGTAAATTAATAGCATATAATTTAGTAAATGTAAAATTTAAAACATACTTTCGCTTATTTTTAATACTATTGCTAAGCATTATGCACGTTATATAAAGCACAATGGATCGAGCATAATTTTTGAGACCGGATGAACGTTGCAGACAAATCGTTGCTGTAAACGTATGTCCGATTCTCGAATACGAGAGAATATTGAAAAACGCTTTTGATTAAAATGACAAATTGATAATGACGTCGAGTCGTCGTTGTAAGAGTCGCGGCACGCAGAGTCGCGAAAAACAGATGGGGGCTAAGCAGAAAATGGGGTCGTGACGGCAACGCGATGCAACGGAAATAATACCGGGCATTCCCCGAGAACGAGATCAGGAGGAGAATCGCGAAGGATCGGCAAGGGCCACGCGATAAACGACGTCTCGGCCTCGTCTCGACGATTAAGTGGGTCAGCGGGTATATCGTCCACTGACGTAACCAACCGCTCACGTGTGCTTATCGACCCGCCCGGCATACATCCTGCCACCATGAATTTGCCGCCCCCACAAAAGAAGCCCCTATCGTCTTTTTGCACAAAATAGACTCTAACGTGACAGCCGGTCACTGCCCCCCCCACGCGCTCTCTCTCGCTCTCACTCGCACGTGGTCTCCGATGGAAGGCTTCGTGCGCGATGTATTTTGAAGAACCAAGGGGCTTGCAAACTTACTTATTGATCGCTTCGATTGACAAACGTTGCTAAGCGCTAACCATTTACACGAAAACTTCGTTAAGTGACGATTTAATTTTATAATTTACTCGTATTTTCGTTAGACTGTATAAATTGCGAATGAAGAACTCAGCTTTTTCAATATAATTATAAAGACTTTAAGCAAGAGTTTCCACAATTATTAGAGCGTAAATATCTTTAATAAACTCCGCACGATATTTATTCAGAATTGCAAAACATTCCAATCATCATTATCCTAAGTAAACAATTATATAATTAATCTCACATTAATTTCGATTAATTAGGTAATTTCGTCTATTGATCGTAATTGATCGCTATTCCAATATATACCAACCAGTCAATTACTATTTAATGTTCTTTAAATTTTTGCTATAATATGTACTTTGTAATTGCGTATATAATGCAATATTGTTATAGAAATTTTGAAGATTAGAATAAATAATGAACAAATGAATAAATTTTTTGTTATTATATCGAACGCCCTAAACTATTCGAGCATTCAAATATGTCCTAGAAAATTTTTATCGAAATAAAACGTCTTCGTATGCCAAAATGAGAGTCCGCAGAATAAGGTCTTAGATCCGGAAGAATATTTCACCTTCTATCGAGCTCCACGTCACGTCCTTTTAAGTAGCCATTCTCATCCTTGTAAAAAATTCTTCCTTGATATTTTAAAGCACGATCGTTCAAGCCCAACTAAATAGAGCTTTTAATGAACGTTTATTTTCACCTATGCTGGCTTACTTGTCCCACATAATTATCGAAATTATTCGTGCCGCTCGATATCATCGAGACTCCCCGAGACGCAAGCTCCGATATACCCGAAGTCAAGGCTAACATTGGTGGGAAGGCTTATGTGGCTGGAAAAGCATATTGTTGAGCGTATTGTTGACCTTGGCGAGCCCTTGATAAGCCGACGGTGTATCATTGCCTCGGTCTGAGTATACAGTGATGTTTCTACTGTGTCGACGAATACACGATTGTGTCACTCAATTTTCAATTTCTTCCATGTTTTTTCAGGATAAGAGAGTGAGGACTTTAAAATTAGATCTTTTTAGGGATAATATTCACGAATCATTGCTTCATTAAGATAATTTACTTTGGATTTTTTTAGACCGAGGTCGATACTTGAAATTAGTAATAATGTGGCCAGATCTTGAATATCAAGTAAAATTTTATGTTTCTCTTAGAATTCCAAATCGTTGTCAGTAGCTTGAGACATGATTTTGAGTAGAAATTTGATTTATTATGCGATTTAAAATAAATATCTTACGAAGGATTACAATTTCAGATTCATAAGTTAATTTATATGTTCACCAAGGAGAAACTTTCCAAACCTACATTAAATTCTAATATACTGTAGGTAATATTAGTTTCAATAATACAATAGATGGAAAATTATCATAAAAATTCATTAAAAAAAAAAAAAAAAAGATATTTTTATTCATTTAACAATATCTTCTATAGATTACATAAATAATGTATACAAATTATCAAGAATTATATGTTTCAGGCTTGTATTTAAAAGTATCTATTCGTTTTAAAAAGACTTTTATAACAAAAAAATTATATTAAGATATTTAAATTAAATCTAACCGACAATATATAAAGTTTATTTAATTATTGAAATTGCAATGAAGGAAATATTGCGAAAAACTACATCATTTTTTCGATCATTTTAATCGATATCTTGTGATGCTTTGTTGTATGCTACATGAAATTATAAAATTTTTCGTCAATTCGATAGAAATTTATTTTTAAAATAGTAGAGTTAAAAAATTTCACTTATAATATAGACCAATTAAGAATTCAAAATACTTAAAATAAAACTTCGAAATTTTAATTAATTATGTGTAATGTAATCGAATTATGTGGATTAATAGTTCTAATAATATATTAATTATATAATTTAAATCTTCATTTATAATATTCAAAATTTATTTGATCTAATAAAATTGCAAATATGCTGTTCTTATATTAATTATTAAATTTAATATCTAATATATTGAACAAAAAAAAAAAAAATATATATATATATATATATATATATATATATACAGGAATTTATTATGAAGAAAAAAAGTTAATTAATAAATACTTCATATAACAATTGTCACTTTATATAATATACTATATATTAAATATATATATATATATATATATATTTAAACGACTAAATGTTAAATATTAATAAATATCAACACTAAAAGAATAAATATTAAATATTAATCATTATATAAGTTTATTTTTAAATGCTTTATAAACTCCCTATTTACAACTAAAGATAAATATTGAAATTGTTTCCATATAAGATAATTGCTTCATCATTCACTTGTATAAAATGATATTATTTAGTCATAAAACTTGTATTATTATAGTAATGAAATATAATATCTTCATTATATTTATGCAATTGTGATGATATATTCTTAGTTAAATATCATCGTAAATGTAAAAATTTATTATAATTTTAAATCAACTATTATATCATATTTCTATTTTTAATATTTCAGTTGTTTATTTTTATAATTTAATGGTTTCTTAGTGTAAATGTGAAATTAAATCAATCAAAGATAAATAACGATATTTTCGATTGAAAAAATCTTTATCAGTCATCTCATATACAAATATTTGTGAACTACCTAAATTAAAAATTTGAAATATTTATTCGGTTCAAGGCCCAAAACTATATCACTCAAATGTTCCACTCTAAACTATCATGATCTCGAATTTTGAATATTGATTACTTGAAAAGATAAACGAATCACCCTTACAACTTTTACGCCTTTTCAAATAATCTAAGAAATTACATTGAAGCATGCAAATTTATCTAACTTATACAAATGATATTCAATTAATTTTGTCAATGTGAATATTCAACAATAACCTTTAGAATTTATATAAATAAATATTATTCAGACTACATTTTTCAATTAATTTTATTATTAATTGTTAATATTTAATATAAATACTGACCACTTTCACGTTTTCGCTTATATTATAATTTTTCATCATTTCTAATTTCAGTATTAATATATATATATATATATATATTATTGAAGCTGAAAGTAAATATTTAAATAATAATGTAATATAAAGATTGAAGAAGATAAATATAGTGAAAAACCAAAGTTACTTTATAATTTCCGCATGAAGTCAATTTGAAAAATGTTATTATCACGCTACTTTTAACGTTCAATAGAAGAGTCGCGCATTAGAGACCGGAATAGGTGTGGTGCGCTTTGTGTTTATGTATTATGTTTGGCAACATTAAATATAGTAAAAAAAAAAAAAACCAAAACAAAAAAAAAACAAAAAAACAAAATCAATTCTAAATAGATGATAAAATCTCTAATGAGACAGTAGGTGCCGCATAACCTAGTAAATGTAAGTACACTTCAAGGTGAAATCTTATCTATGCACAACATGAATACTTATGCCAAATAAATTTTCATGTGACATTTCTTGTTACATTCGAGGCGCTATTCATTTGGCCTATTGCTATTGAATAAATAGTGCAAAATAAAAATTTTACTTCTTGAAATGTAAGACAAAAACTGGAGCATCAAAAATCTAAGAGGTTTAGTAATTTAGTAATTTATGGAAATCATTACTTTTTTGCTGTAGTTGAAAATCCACATTAAATGACAATAATCCAAAAATTATTATTCTCATCTTTAGAAAATTATTCTCTATTACGATATTCGATTCACGTTTCTTAATTTTTAATTTTATTCAATCAAGGCCAATCTTTTTAAAAACTTCGTATATAAACTTACAGTTATATCAAGCTAATTTTCATTGTTAAAAAATAATGTTCTTAATTTATTTCAATCACTGTATTACATCAACTAATTGTAGATAAAAACTTTTAACCATAATCACCACTAATAAATATTTGATTGTAAAATGTAAAATTATATATTTTACAATCTATTATTTATTTTGAATTAGTATCGAACTTCACAAAATATTCACAGATTTTCATCATTATTGATATAATATGATGAAATTTTTTTTAAATATATTACCGATCACATAAAAACATTTCAAATTTAAAGGCAATATTAACTTTTTTTTAACTTTCTATATGGCTTACAATAAAAAGATCTATGAGTATTGAAAGAGTTTTATTTATAATGCTGAATCTCTTTGAGCGATTGGATTTTCAACTTAAAATAACTATGTTATAGAAATTATTAATTTGTTTTTTTTCCAGGAACTATCAGCTAAATTTATATATGCGGTAATGATAATAATATTTAAGGTATTTTTATTAGAATACAATTTAAATGTTAAAAATTTCTTACTACGCTACAAGTATTTTCAGGAGTAATTTAATTTCTTTTATTAATATTAATATGAATAATAACATGTATTGATTGAATAAATAACAAGATATTCACTTCAATTAAAAAAAGGGTTTCTCCATTTCAAATTTTAAACAAAAAATAAAAAAATTAAAAAAATCAATTGATTAATTTGTACATTTTATATAATATGCACTTGAATAATACGAATTTTGTTAGTAGAAGGGAAACACAATTGTTTCCCAGAAAGTTGGTTCGTTTTAAATGAATATTTCACATAAAATTTATCGTACTTGAATAAAACACATAAATCAACGTCAATTTCAGTACATTTTATAATATAATATTAATATACTATTGTAATAATTATGATAAATATTTAATTACAAATGACTAAGAATATGGCTTTAATGTAATATGAAAAAATTTTCGCGCAACATATCATTGATTTTTAATTGATTAATTAGAATTAGTATTATTTTCTTCTTCTTCTTCTTCTTATTATTATTATTATTATTATTATTATTTATTAGTTAGTAATTATTGATCAGAATTATAAAAAAAAAAAAAAAAAGTTTAGATTTTATAATGTACAAAGTGTGTTGGGAATACAAATTATTAATAGCTCCTCTAAAAATTGATGGATTTTAAAAATTTTAAAAACAAATATTGATGAAAACTATATACCGTAAAATTAAGGTAATTTCATTATGTAGTTCGAGCAAAATTTTTAAATAAGTATAGACTATCGATTCCGTTTATTTAAAAAGTAAATAACTAAAATGAATACATTGATAATTTTTAAAGAAATTATTTATACAATAATATTACTTTCATATTATTTTTCAATATAGAATAATTTCAGTGCTGAAATAATATTGATAATCATTATTAAATTTATTATAACTAACATTCTTATGATTATGCTCAACGTAAATCTTCTATAATTTTCATAAACTTGAACATATTGTTTGAATAATTTATAATTATATTAAATAAATTATCTATATATTTCTTGCCTCCAAAACTATGAAGATATTATTATAGTAACTTATCAATAGTCATTTTATCATATAATATTTTTCTTGCGATATACACGGGTGGATAACCTTAAGAAAATACTGAATTCATTTATGTCTATAAATTTTCCAATACCCTCGCCATTATGTTTCTCATTTTCATGAGATTTTCTTTTTTCTTTTTTCGATAAGTGATATTTCTTATTATTAATCTTACAATGTGCTTTATAAATTATGTTTTATAATATTTTCATTATTATTTACGTTTATTAAATCAGAATTTAAGAGTATAGTAAAGCATAGCTTAAGCAATGATAAGGCAGCTAAATATATGTAAAAACCGAAATGTATAAGTCGCTGCTCTTTTAAAAATTCACCGTCTTTCTGTAACATTTGTTGAAAGTACTTTTAAAACTTCAAGGAATAGAAAAATGCAATAAAAAGAATTTCAATATTTTGAAAGCATTGTCATGGCATTTCCTCCTATCAAACGTACAAAATTCAATTTCTAAAAATACCTCTCAATATTTATTTCTATTTTATGTATGGAACCCTAATATTAACGTACTTTATCTTTCAAACCTAAAAGAGGAAATTTTTACTTGTATCGTTATACGTGTATATAAATATGATAAGTACCATTCAATTTACGAGTATGTAAGGGATATTTTGATAATGTATTTGACAATGTTGACACGAGACACATTATCTCCTACTATAGTTTTCTGAAGAATTTGAAAAGTGCTCGTCCAAGTACAATATGGCACGAAGGCAACAGATAGTAGACAACAAATTTATCATATGTAAGTATATTCTATTTAGATGTCGTTCTATTCAAAATTCAGCAACAAATAAATGTAGAAAGATGTAGTATACCTTTAAAAGGCTTTCTTAACCTGCATCTTTATGACTAGAATAATGTATTTGGAAGGACTTGTAAAGCCAGTGAAGATTCACGAGTGACTTTGCATCTCAAGAGATCTCGTGCCCCTTTCACTTTAACGCAACACAATGTTAGTTCATCTCGTATCAACGATTATGATTATTTATGTTGTGTTTTGTTGTCAGCCGGCTTGCGCTAATAGTTGCCAATTTAATGTAACTTGAATTATATAATTGTTTAAAGAATACATAATGCCATACGATTACTTAATGTACAAAAGGACAATAGAATCATTAATTTTAATATTTTTGATGCTTGTTTTAATTTACGAGACAAAATTAAGTATTTTATATAAGTAAATTACATTATATTATTGTTATCAAGAAAAAAATTAAGTCAGCACTAAGCTTAATAATGATTTAATTGTGATCTTAATGTGATACGTACACGTTTATCACACCCTCATTAGTCGGTGAAACTTGTTCTTTTCTTTTATGAATAAGATGATATTAAAATAATATGAAATCAAAATCACAACAATCTATATAATGCAGCATAATCAATATAATAAATAAAATGTATTCGTATACCTTTATTATTATCAAATAAATACGTATATGTATTACAAATTTTTTTATTATTAATAAAAAAAAAAATAATAATCAAAGATTATTTCAAATAACTAAAAAATAAAATTACAATTTATTTATAAAGTTTTCGATCAATATTTCGTTGGTATTTTATTAGTAGTAATATATGTTAAATAAATTAAATTATAGAGAATATATATTACAACCATAATAGTTATTTAGGGTTATTATATATGTAATAAATAGATACATTTGATAATTGAATTTAAAAACATGCGTAAATAGTAGATAATTCTACGAATTGTTTAATTCTCAAATGGCTATATATTTTAAAATATAGTTTATGATTAATTTAAATTTATTATATTTATACTTTTTATATTGTACGTTATCTATAGGTACATATATATGTGTACAAGCGCGCACGCAGGTGTGTAAAATAATGTAGAAATAACTGTACAGAAATATGAATGAGTTATTTTGGTAATGGACGAAAAGTTCAAATATCATCGGGTGATAAAAGTATTAGTTTTTGATAACGTAAGTGTCACTCCGTCGCCGAGCACCCACATGCATATTCACGTTGCCATTTTCCGAGAGTATTTCAATTATCAAGGGTGTATTAGTGAGCCTGAGTCACGTAGAAATTCAATTTCCCGTGTGGCATCGCATCTAAAATTCTCACTTTAGCCTCTTCCAGGCATTGTAACGTGCATACCAACGCGCGAACACGCGACTATAGCTCCCCTCGAAAAAATAAAATAATAGCAAAAATGAATACTGTAAGATGCGATATTACGAGGAATTGGCAAATACATCGAATAAAATGACTTCGTTGAGGAGTTACTCAAAAATCTTCGAAGACTGTCTACATTACAAATACAATTGTGATGGAGACGTACGTGTCATCATTGCGAAATTTTTGTCGAACAAAAATATTCTAACTATATAAGCGTAGATTATTTAACTAGAACGGTGTATTTAATAAAATATGTAAAATATCCATCTATTAGTTTAAATATTGCACCCTCAAACATAAATAATTATTACAATCGTATAATCAAATTAAATTGGAATAGAACTTAGAGGTAAAATATTTATGAAAGGAATGACAGAATAATAAAGAATCCGGTAAATGAAATATTTTAATATATTTCGGCGACATGAATAATTATATATAAATAAACATTACTTTTCATTTTTTATTAAGATATCGCTTTTTGCAGTTTTATATCCTATGCAAGTCGCGGTTATGCATTCATATAGATATATTTTTTATTGGACATTCTATTTTTAGTTGAAATCGATCGTAAATATATGTTTGCGATTCTAATTCATTCTGTATATAAGAATTATAATGTTTGCTAATTATAAATATAATTATAGAGAACGGGACAATATTTTAACAGTCATCATAGATATTTTATTAATATGAATTTCGGCATACTGAACTTTAAGATCAATACATTAGTTATCATATACAAGAAAAATGCATTAATTAATATTTTGTTATTCTATTTTCTTTATTATTTATTTTATTATAATTTATAGTTAGTGTATAATTAAATATGGAACATTTTTTTAATGATATATATATATATATATATTTATTTATGATAATATGATAAAGATGATATGAGGTGTAGGTAATGTGTATATTCAATAAATCAGACTCAATAAGCTAATTATCCGAAAGACGGATTATACGTACCTCTTCTCCGATGCCCCAAGTGCTATGCAATCAAATATCTATATCAGAATAAGTTTTTCGAGACTCTTATTAAAGTTCATTAAGATTAATTACAATCACCAAGAGTACGCTCACGCGCGCGCGCGCGCGCGCACACACACACACACACACATATATATATATGCGGCCTCTTCATCCAGGTCGCATTGCCAACTCGACTCATTTTTCTTAAAATTTCGCAAAATTTATATTTTATTTTAGAAATTTAAAATTTGCAAGGATTAATGTATAAGATAACGTATGATATCAAATATGATTGAAAAAAGGATCTCTTCAATGATTTTCACATATCTACTTATTTCTTGATTGCAAGTCAATAATGCCAATATTATTAATTCACGAAGGAAATTTTAACGATACAAAAGAGAGCGGATTTAAGGATTTAAACATTAATAAAACTTTGAAAAAATAACGCATCAATGTTAAAGTAAGAGTGAATTGTACACTGTTAAAAGTGTGTAGTTTAAATTAAACAAATTACTTCTAATATATTGCTATAGTTTAGCCTGGTATTGATTTATAAATGAATAGAAGCTTCATGTTTCAAATAATTGCATAATTCTTAAATAAAAATTAGTGTCTAAGATCATCAGTAGAAAGCAAGTATTCAAACGCATTTATGTTCAAATCCAATGAATTTATATTGTACAAAAAAAAAAAAAAAAAAAATTATTAACAAAAATAAAATTTGCTTTTAAATATGTTAAATATAAATTAACTTAAAATTTTTATAAATGATAAATTTTTTCACACGAATAATTGCAATAAAAATTTATACTTTCTTAAATACATTATCCTTATGCAATTGCAATATTATTATAATTATTTATTAATAAACGTACAAGATAATAAAGGGATGATGCTACAATTAATACAAAACTTCGTTTTCAGAAATTAATCTACAAATATGAATATATATATATATATATATATATATATATATAATAAATATGCATTTTCTTTCGTCATAATTAGATCTTTAGAAATATTTTACGACAAAAATTTTAATACAAAAAGAAAACGTATGTGGAATTATGAATTTTTTACATTATAGAATATCAAAAAGAATTTTTTTTTTCAAGATTTTATGTTTTAAATAATGCTAAAATGGCATATTGGAGCGCTCTTTTTAATACTCGACTTTGTAATAGTCATTTTAAGGTTTAATCAGATCTATTTAAAATTTCTTTAATAACTGGGATAGTTATAAAAAATAGATTAATTTTATACGTAATATTGTAGGTAATAAAATAAACATATCATACAATAAAGATAAATAGATAAACGAATTTATATTGTTATGATAATAAAATTCAATTTAATGCATCATTGGTAAGACCTTAGTGAAAAAGCTGTTTTCTGTATTAAAAAAATAATACTAAGAGCCGCTTCACTTTCAAATGGATATAAAGCAAGATTATATCCAAGACAAGCATGTAGGTGCAATATAATAATGCAATGTAATGAAAGCATGAGTGGAAGGTATTTAATAAATGAAAGGAAGTAATATGAAAAGTAAATTAAGCTTTAAATACATGTGGTGTATTAATCATTTTTATTGGGATGCTGATATAGTAAAAAAAACTTTGCGCTCGAGGAAGATGTCAGAGTGCGCAAAGCAAAATATACGAACACGAAGAAAGGTGATCATGTATTGGTGTGTCAATGCTAACAAGAGACAATGATCTATGTTAATGTTATTACGCATTCCTATACAAAAGACGCCGGTACAGAAGATATTACGTGCGAGAGAATATTAAAAACAGATATAGTTTTATCATTGTATATCCTAACAATATATAATGTGTAGCAATAAGGAATTCGATAGCAATGAAAAGTATACGATACTTGCCATTGTAATGTAGCTAAATAATTGCTATTCCTTTACATTACGATAATAATAATAAAAAAAAAAAATACTCAACACGGATATATTTGATAGTGTTGAAAGCTGTTATAGGCTTAAAACCTTTCAAACATAGAATTTATATTACTAATTTGTTAGTTATTATTTCTTAGCTGATTTATTATATATATATATATATATATATATTTTTTGATATCCGATAATAATATTTATTGAAAAAGAATAATAAAATTATAAATATCCACACAAAATAACTTTTGTAATGGTAGCTACATTCTTAATAATGATGTCTATTGAGGTAAATATTAAATAAATTATGCGTTAACTTGTTTTAATGTTACCAATGTCTTAAACTAAAACCGAAGAACTTTTATTGGTTATATAATATAAATAATACTACAGCAAACCATTATTTTGGATATAAACATTTTTAAATATTGAAATAGCAGATGTAACAATAAGATTTAACTTCATTACACGTATAAGTGAAATGCTTAAAAAAAGTTACGATTATAAATTTCTATTAAATATTCAATCTATTCAACAAGACTCGTTAATATTTCACATCAACGAATGTTCAACTTCATCGAATAAAAATATATATTTGAATGAACTGATTGTAATATCAAAATAATAAAAATAAAATTAATTTAAAATTACTTCTTTAACATAGTGATTTATATAACTATAAGATAATTATAGAAACATGAAAAGAAATCTATAATTTATGAATATAATGTATCCAGACAATTTATAATGACCTAAACGAAGTGTACTATCTTCTAATTATTCATTCTATTATTAGAAATAAAATAATAAAAGAAAAATATTAAATAAAAGATTAAAAATCTATTTATCTAGATATCTTTAAATGCTAGGAATTTTAATTAAAATTAAATTTTAAAACGATGCTTTTTATATTACAAAATAAACTGTCATAAAATAAAAAATCTTATTAATTTCTATGAGCTTAAAGAGCTAATTGAAAGCTTCTTTTTATTATTTAAATATAACCAATTGTAATTTTGAATAAATTTTATTCACTACAAAACTTTTCCAATATATATATATATATATATATATATATATATATATATATAAGCAACATCATTTATTGAAATAAAAATATTTGTAAATTCTTTTACGTTAGCATGAAATATATCATAAGAAATTTGTTTAATTTCAAGAATGAAAATAATCTTCAAAATAATCTTTTATTTATACGTGAAAAAAATATCGGAATATATTTATTTAAATCAGATTTAAAGAAATTAAATCATTTAAAACTTTATTATAAAAGAAAACATTTTTAAAATACGATCATTAATTTATCCATGTGGTTTATGTTTTTAGCATCAATTATATTTTTATCGTGTTAAATTGGAACTTCAAATTGGTTATCTTCTAGTTCTATTATTAATATTCTTCTAGAATATTCGAGGATAATTACATAAATTTAAAAAATTCTATATCACCCGGTTGAACTAAAAATAAAAACTTATGTTGTTATAGTAAGATTATAGAGAAAAAGAATTTGTTCTTTTATATTTAGCTTGGTTAATGCAAAGATAATAATAATTGCGACTATAAATCATCAATACGAGTATAACTTTTAAAGTTGAATTAATTTTATCATTTCATTTTATCGAACATAAAATATATATAAATAAACAATTATTCTGCTGCACAATAGGTTTTACTCTAATTTCCATTTCACATTAAAATAATGAGATACTTATAATGCTCTCGACATTATTATTATCAAAACTTAAGTATGAAAAATCTATTTATAAAATGCTTTTGCTAACATTTAAATTTGATAGGCATTAATGTCTCGTGGCAGCATTAAAACAATACAAAGGTCGAGGATGTAAAAGAAAATATAAACTTAGCCATTCCTTTTCATTTTCTTTGTAGAACTAAGAAATCGAGTCAAGCAACCCTCGAGTGGATCTTCAAGAATGCTGAAAAAAAATTTACTTATTTTCTTTACGTTTTCACAACATTTGAGCCAAGTTCCCGCCAACTGTCACGTTTCTATCTCTTTGATGCTAACATTCGTCAATAAATAATTGGTAAGAGTTACATTTTGTCATAAACGTAGAAACTTATGTTTATTAAAAATTTTTTGGATTTAATTGAGACATTGTAAAATTCAAATTCAAAATTAAATTTATTCAATGGCATATTAACGACAATTTTATCATCAAGAATACTCATATCCTCATTTTCCTTAATTATTTCGTATTTTGTAGCATTTTCATCAAATATTTATCAAATTTTGTTAATTTGTGAAAATGTAACATAATAAATAAG
The DNA here is from genome assembly GCF_000503995.2 of Ceratosolen solmsi marchali. Classification (NCBI taxonomy): domain Eukaryota; kingdom Metazoa; phylum Arthropoda; class Insecta; order Hymenoptera; family Agaonidae; genus Ceratosolen; species Ceratosolen solmsi. The sequence continues at coordinate 4,879,121 of NW_011948427.1, read as the reverse complement.
CATATAATAAATGTCCCATTCGCTTTTTGTTCAATCGCGGAACGTAATTATTACAGACTAAACAGAATATATGAATAATAATTATAGTCTTTTGTATTATTTTATTCATGTCATATAGTGCTATTATAGTGCTATAAATTCTAATGTAAACCATATTTTTATGAAATTTTGAACTATAACCATCCTCTCTGTCTTTTATAATTAAATTATAAATTATAATGTTAATGATGTGATGCTTGAATTATAAACAACATTACTTTTGCATTTTAAAGTACTTCATTAACTACTATGATTCTAAGTTCATATTACAAATTCGTTATATAAAATAACAAAAATACATCAATTTTTTATTCAGAATTTAATTTAATTTATTTATATCATAAAGTCTAATATGTTATTATTTTTGCATATTTGGGCTTATCGACTTTTAGTATCGAAATTCGGAAAACTTCCATACAACATATGCCATTTCATATAAATAATTATAAATATTTTTGTTTCAATTTTTTATATCAGTAACGACTAACGAAATTAAATAAAAATTTTATAAAACTGGTACGTAAAATAACTAAAACCACTAATTGTAATAAGTTTTTATATAATACACCTAAGATAGAAAATTAAATTTCGAAAGATGAAAGTAGATTGATAAAAATTAAGTAAAAATATGAAATATACAATAGATAAATTTGTAATTCATCATCGTAAATTGTACATAAATTAATATTCGTAATACTTTTCAATAAATTTTACATTTGTCGAATGCAATATTATAAAACTCTTACTTTTCATTATTTCTATTTATTATTTCAAGTTCACGGATCTTCAGGAACAATTATTCATACCACCAATGTAACATGATAACGGTACTTTAAAGCATATTTTCTTTTATTAATAATATTGTTTTATGCAAATATTTATTTCATACATTTAGTTACAAAACCTTCATCAAATACAGAGATAAAATTACAATTGATATTTATGTAGAATTTTCGTAAATGTACACAGTAGGTAAAAATAAAAAATAATGTCCATTATTTATATAAGACGTGCATTATTTTCAGTTATTAGAGAAAAGAATGATTTAAACATTTATAACTCATCCGTTAAAATGCAGTACCGTTAAAGTTATACAAATGCTTTAGGATAATATTATTCGTAAATACAGAATAAGTTTATATGTTGCTCAATGATTTTAAAGCAACTTTTATTTATAACTTTAATTTAAAAATCTTATAATATTTCAAAACTTTACATTTATTCGAGAATTTACTTCCACTAATGAGAAATAATAAAATAAAATTGTCGATTTTTAACGTGATAATTGTAAAATTAGTTATCACGCTATTCTTAATTAGAGATCAGAATCATGAAAATTACATATTGAAATAGTAATATCTGACAATGGTAGAGATTTTTTTTTAATTAAATCCATTACAAGTATTAAGACAATTAACATTATTATTATTAAGATTATGAATATAAAGATAAATATTTTATATTTAATTCAAGTTACTTTTTTTCTTTGAATGATCTAATGGTAGTAAATACTCTGTTATTACAGTAATTAATTCATTACATACACAAAGTGTTTCATTAAAATTTACAATCAGTCACTACAGAATTTTGTTATTAAACTGTAATTTGAGAAGGCTTTGAAATATATTAAATTATATGAAATATAGTCATATTATATCTTCAATTATTTTTTTGATATACAAACACCATTGTGCTTTTAATTTCGAATAACAATTGTAGATTTTTAAACTTATAGCTTTATTTGTGTAATCAAGCAAAAATTTTTACTAACAATGAATTAGGAAAAGATGGTCAAAGTAATTTCAAACAAATTCCTTAAATGGATTGTAAATTATTATAAAATGCACGAACGAATATGTACACACATCTATTGAAAAAGTTTATATTAGTCAAATTTATAAAAAGTAATATTAGAGTTCTGTTATATAATCTAAAAATTATTGAATGATCTACATATGTATGTATAAACTCGTCCTCTAAAAGGATAAGCCAAAGAGGTTGCCGTGAAAAAGCAGCAGAAAATGTATTTCTAAAGGAACCAAAATGCAATTGGCAGACTTGCACCTTAGAGAAAGAGAAAGAAATTTTGCACGTATTTGTATACCGAGTCTACGCGTGTGTCTTTTTGTGTTTGCGTTTGCGTGAGGGGGCGCGCGCGCGCGCGCGCACGAGTGTGTGCTGCATTATTGAATGCCCGTGTTCGTGTGCAGAGGTTTGTGTGCAGAGGTGTGTGTGCGTGCGTGCGTGCGTGCGTGCGTGCGTGCGTGCGTGCGTGCGGATGTGTGCGTGCGTGCGTGGGTGCGTGCGGATGTGTGCGTGCGCGCGCGTGTGTGTGTTTGGCTGGGTGTGTGTGTGTGTGTGTGTGTGTGTGAGAGAGAGAGGGAGAGAGGGAGAGGGGGAGAGAGAGGGAGAGAGCGATAGAGAGCGATAGAGAAAGAAAGAAAGAAAATGGGTCGGTCGATATCCCTTGCGAAGGTGATTATATGTATTTGTATCTACACGGTTACAGCAAACCTTAGTGATTTTTAGACAGTCGACTTTCTGGCGGATGTGTGGAAAAAAATTCTATCTGTCTTATAGGTAGTATTCAAAAAATGTTATTGTCACTTTTTAACATCATTATTAAATATTGGTGGAATGTCCAAGAACATTTTGATTCTTATTATTATTAAGAATGTAAGCAAATAAAAAAAAAAAAAATTTTTTTTGTAACATTTTTGTCGTTATTATCAGATTACAACTACATTGATAGAGTAACAGTGGACAAATTTATTAATTGTTTTTCAACTTCACAACTACCGTTTTTTGTCATCTCATTAATATAAACGAATAACAGTTGTTTATAAGTGACTTAGTAATAAAACATTTATTATTGATTTTTTAATAATTTAATAATTAATTAATAATTTTTTAATGATAATTTCAATATTCTAAACGGAAAATTGAAATTATTACTTACACATTCAAATACACAAGAAATGCAAGTATAAAAGTTAAATGTATCAGTAAATAAATTATTAATGTAATGTCAATTGTTAATAAATGGAAAATATAATATATATAAGAATATCACATGTGATTATAACAAAATTAATATAGAATACATAAAATGACATACAATTATTTCTGAGCTTATAATTAGATGTATTATTTATACAAAATTATATTTATAATTTTGGTAATGATATTATTATAACATTAATTAGAGAACAAAAATACACTTAATTAAAGTATATATGTTAAAAAATTATATTAATAATATTCAATACTTAAAAAAAATTAAATTTAATTGCAATTAATTCATTAAAAAAATATGTATATTTGATTGTTATAAACAGCGATAGCTTATTTAATGAATAATACTATTTATTAATTTTCTTAGATTCTTCAATTTTATTTAAATAGATTATTTCATGTTTTATTAAGAGTTTTGTGTAATAAACATTGTTTAATTATTGACATCTAAGCACTTTCATTCTTATTACAAGTTTCATAAAATTTCATAAAATATTAATATTTTTATACAAATCATTGCATTGATATATACATATATATATAATAAAATACAAATTTGTATTACATACAAGGTATTGTTAAATGTTAAATTGTTGTATTACATAAATTAATTTGCAAAAAAAATTATTGACGTTAAATAAAAAAAATAGAACTTGATTGTTTAATTGAAAAATTGTTGTATAATACTTTAAATAACTGGGAAATACCTAATAATAATTTTTTAAACATAATTTAAAATATATTTTATAATAAGGAAGTAATAATTTTATAAATAATATTTTAAACTAAAACGTATTATATCAATTATGAATATAATATTATTAAATTAAATTATCATTAGTAGAAATTATCGATTGAATTCAATCATAATTTATGTAAGTCTCTCTTACTATATACATATATGTATATATATAATCATAGCTTCCGGGGTAAATTATAATCTCAATTAAATGTTGGAATTTAGATCGCTAATGGTTGTATACAAATATTTCATAAAAAAATCGTGATCAATTAACTCCATTCCTAATGCGCCTATATAAATCGGAGAGTTTAATTAAAAAATTCCATAATTATGAAATTACACAAAGTCAATGGAGCATTGTAGTTTTTTGAAAAATGACAACTACTTTGTAAGTTCTTTAATAGCTGACGATAAAGTCCTTGTAAAATTCAAATAATTCATAAAACAATATTTCCCGTAATGTTTGTTCAAGTCCTCATCACCAATGTAAAGGAAAGTAAGCATCGTCAGAACCGAAGGAAAATATCTCCACGAACGCAGAGAATCTACAAATAACAATTCATTTCTTAACGGGAAGAGACGAAAAAGTATGAAAATATACAGTAAGAAAGACGAATTGAAGCACCAGCGGGAAAAATGGAATATTTAGACAGTATAACGGAAGAGATTCCGGATATAAGAGATGAGGGAGGTGCGTGGGGTGGTCGATCGGAGGGGGAAGGGGGCGACGGGGTGAAGTGGGTGCGAGTGAGACACGTAAAAAGAAGAGAGTATGAAAATCACCCACACACTCGCGCATAACCAGACGAGAGACAGACGAGACAAATGGTAAAGAAGACCCGGTAACGCGGTCCGATAACGAGCAAGGAGTTAGGGGCTTCTTATATACAAACACACAAGCGCCCGCGTACACCCACAAACACGCTCCCGCGCGCTCTTTTTCGCAGCTTTCGTTTCGTGGAGGAGTTCGTTTATTCTTTCGTCACTTAATTTTTTTATTCTTCGAGGTACTTTCCCGGTACTCCATGGTATTCCATACGAATGTATTAAAAATAGTTTTCCCATGAATTTTCCTCGACGTTCTTAAACTCTATCACTTAAATCTGAGCAAATCACCCTAATGGATATTAATAAATAATGATTATGCGTGAATTTATGTTTACAAAATTTGTTTGCTAAACTATTATTCCACTTTTATGATCTCATTTGAAGGACTACGCTTTTATAGCTTTCGCTCCCATGTTCGATTAAAGCTTTCGTAGGATAAATAATAAAAATTGATATTAAATATTACAAAATAAAACTTTATAACGCCATGGGTTATCGAAAAGAATTTTATATTGTAATAAGCATATGCGGTAAATATCTCTTTCTACGTGCGTGTTTGTTTTATCCTGTAAAATGAATTGTAAGCTATGAATAATACAACACTTTTACAATTTATCCAAATGTAAAAGCTGGGAACCTTATTTGAAATAGATCGTATGTGCCAACAAGTATATGTCTCGGCGTAAAATTACGTATACGTATATGTGCATTTACGTATTATATTTTTGAAAAGGACTTATTTTTTATGTTGTAAATCTTTGTAAGGAAAAAGAATGTATGTAATATTTTTCTTTCTTACGTTACACAAAGATCATCATCCTTGTCTACGAATACATTTTTCATACGATAAATAGAATTTACTTTCTTTTAAGAAGACTTTTCACCGTAGACAGGAAATTTTGTTACAAAACATAAATAAAGTAAGATTTTATTGTTTCTTTGCAAAATAAGTTTTCTAATTATATAAGTATGTTTTTATCGCAAAAATGTTATACTACTTTCAAACTTCATTCATATTTCATTTTAGTATTAAAAATAGAGAATTCCACGAATTAAAATTCTATTATTATAAATAGTATATAGTTCTACAAATTTTATGAAGTTTTGATTAAATTCTAAGATGATATTTAGACATTTACAAATATCATTTCTAATAGCATATTGTCAATTTTAATAGTTGTAACACTAATTATGATTATCATTCATCAATCTTGATTTTACAATAATATAATAATATTTGTATAAAGTTATAGTTAATATTTTATTTACATACATTGTATAGAAATAATCGATCTATATGAAAATGTTGTTTTACCATTTGCGTTGTTAATATAAGTTATTTCATGGATATAATAATTGTCATAAAATCATAAATATACAATTTCTATTCGATCAATATCGATTATTTCTTTTTTCAACTTGTTTAAATTTAATTATCATAGAGTATGATAATTCATCTACAAAAATTAATTATGTTAACTAAAAGAAAAAGGCAAAATAAACATAACACTACTATAATATGCAGCAAATTATAATTAATATTTTATCGTAACTATACCATATACTTATGATATCAATTATGTTATGTAAATTAATAATAAATAAGTTTTTAAAATTTCATCTTTCTTTTTGAATTTTAATATGATAAGGATTTATTCGTCGATAAATAAACTCTATATGACTTTAATTATTTATATAATTATTTATAATTATTTATATAATGAGGTTATGATAGAATTGTTTTATTAAATATTTTTGTAATCGCCATATATATCTATATATATATATATATATATATATATATATATGATTTAAATATAAAATAATACAAAATTTTGCATTCATGCATAATTGTTTAGTTATATTTCATACATAAACATTAGTTAAAAATAAATGACGAATAATTATTTTAAGAATATAACTTTTCTATTTGTAAAGATAAAATATTTTTATTAAAATAAACTACTTGTACCAATTAATGAGAAAATACAAATTTTTTTATGAAAAAAAAAAAGATGTCTCCGAAATTATTATATAATTTGCTTTAAACTAAGGCAACGGCTGATATATTATAAATCTTCTTAAATAGAATAAAATATTGATTTATTATTTATACTAGTCACATTATATAGCTTATCACTGATATTAAAGTATTTATTTACAAAAGTATAAGATTATTCTATATAGAGAGATTCAGATATTAACGTTTAAAATATAAAATAGTTTAACCTTGAAAGAATAACTTAGAAAATGGATAAAGACATTTAAGTGGCGGAAATATGAATAAAATCTACATTGTAAATAAAATAAACAAAAAATAAAAATATTTATTAAATATTTTCTTAAACATTTATTTATAAAAAGTGTAATCAATACTTTTTTTGAAAGAAGATTTTTCAATTACTTTCATTTAAATTATGTTCAATCTTTGATCCATTAGAAATATCGATTTAAATATAAAATGTAATTTTTCGTCTTTCAAAAACATTGTGCCAATGAATTACAAAAGCCAATCGATAACTTATTAAATTAAATCAAAATTTGAATGTATTTATGAGATTTAATATTTATTCTACATAAACTGATTCAACATACCTTTAAAATGATAGTGGAACATTAAACTTTTTCAAAAGCTAGTTTTAATACAAGTTGTGTAACAAGCTTTTTATAAGCTTTTATCCTATTCGAGATGTTATTATAAAAGTCAAATAGATTATTCTTCTAAAAGTCTATCACATAAAACTGAAATAAATAAATACAGCTTACCTAGTTATATTATGTATAAATTAATATAATAATTTATTCTCTTAAAAAACTAACAAATTTAATTATATGAATTATTACAGTAATGAAGGTTCTTATGTATATGCTTGTTTTAAGATAACATTTCTATTTATTAATATAACAGATATAAAAAATATATGAAGCATATAACATATACATATGCTTAATGTGGGTATGTGTGCTACTAGTGTTTATCAATTGTCGACACGTGTACGTTTGTGTACATAACCGATAAAATGTGAAATTTAATATAAAAAATGACTGCTATTGTACTAATATTTACACGCAAAAGTATTTTATTCGTTCGTATAAATAAATTAATAAACGAGTGCGTGAGCTTACAGATGTAAACGTGTAACAACAGGGATATATGAAAAAAAAAAATATATACATATATATATATATATTCAGAAAGTGAACGAAACGATATATAAATAATTTAATATTAAATATCGTTATTAAATAATTATGAGGTAAATAACGCAATAATAAAATAACGTTATATATACAATTTATTATTCATTTTTAATATTTTAAATATTGCAGAACATTGTGTAAAAAAAATACAAAGTCTAAACTACAACAATAAATAAATTAATGAAAATAAAACGTTACATTACATTTTCATTATGTAAGCCGTAAACTATTAAAATTCAGTTGAGAGTTCAGTTGAGTTTTGATAAAAAATATAACCAATTTTTATTTATGTTAACGATTGCAGTAAACATGTATACATTATTTTTGTATGAAAAGCACAGTTTTACTTCTACTAAAGCATCATTTTACTTTTTGTAATGATCATTATTATTCTGAAACAATCAAAATTTTACTTTTTACAAATTGTACTTGATAAAATGTAAGAATTAAATTATGTATTGTAATTAATTACTGTTATCATGTTCTATAACTTATCTAGAGCTAAATTAAAGATATATCGTTCAGCTTTTAAAATAATAGTCAGTTTCAATTATAATAGCTTGGCAAAATTTATATATTAGAGCTTTACATTTAAAACATATGAGAAATTCGGCAATGGCAATTTGTTGTAAATTAACAATAAAAGACACATAAATATTAAAATAAAAATACTCACTCGAAGGTTTACGAAAGGAAAACCAATTATAATATAATATAAATTTAATATAAATTGAATGAAAAAATAGTAATACTTTTGATAAATCGTCCTTTAAAATGATTATACATATTTTGCTAAATGCAAACTTTATGTCATCAACTACGAAAAAGTAAATAAAAAAGCAAAGGCAATGTCTAGCTTAACTTTTTCATCATTTCTGTACTTAATTCATTAAATGAACTTAAATAAACGAAATGGTGACCTATCAGTAATTACAAGTCCAGCGCACATTCATAAAAAGACATCAGTTGCATCATTATACAGTAGCGCTTGGAGATTTCGAAAACAAATCGCCATCGTATTTGCACCGACGATCGATAAAATTTCAAAAGACAATATAACACGGGTTCGGATATCATTTGCCAAGAATTGAATGGCATCAATTTGCAAATCAATTAACAAAATACATTGAGTACCAAGGCATCGATAATCATTTATGAAAGATCGCTAGTAATCGATCTCGTCAACGATATTGACCTTTATATTCTTGGAATTCTTAGAATTATGCCGATCCAAGTCGTGCACACAAATTCTTTATTTGCTTGAATGTATAAAATCGTTTAGTAGTAATGCTTTTTGATATATATATATATATATATATATATATATATGTATATATAATAAAAATGAATTAAGCAAACAGCTTGAAATATGCTTCTAGAGAATAACAATTCCGATAAATGGGTTTTTTTATTAGTATATTTTTTTTAATTATATAAATACTGTTGCAGTTATAAATATAACTTAATAAATTTTTAATTAATTCGAACTCGAATATCGTAACTATTTTATTAATCTATATAAGTTACAAGTTTCAGAAATATTGGATAATATATACTTCAAAATGCTTTTAAGCGTCAAGTTATGTAAGTAAGAATTTATTATATTAGTAATAAATGATAATGGAGAAATACAAGTTATTATTTAATTTGCAGTTTTGTTTATTATTATTGGAAATGCTGTACTTTTCTGCTCAAACGAGATCAATATAAATAGAAACTCTGTTTATTAATACAATTATATCAATTTATGTAATATATTAGATGTATATACATATATATATATATATATATATATGTTTAAAATATACTTAAAAACATAATGCAAATTAAAGCAAATGAAAGTTAATTACAATGTATGCGTATAAAATTAAATAACTACAGATAAAACAATAAAAATCAATACACCTAATAATATTAAATTTACTGAAATAATAATAAATATACTAATAATACTAATAAATTTACTGTAAATCTACTCAACAGCGTTACATATTTAATGTATAATAATTATGGACTAGCTAATGAATTAATTAATGATGCCATAAGAATCATTTATCAAATATTATTCACTTATACAATTTTTTTTGCTAATGTTGATTATTTTTAACTAAAAATAAAAATATATATTAAATAGAAATTATATTTAGTATATTAGTAACCTATTTCTTCCTAGAGAAGCTTTATACTGAATACAATAATTAAATTTTACTTTTGTAAATATGAATGTGCATGCGTGTGTTTGAATGCGTGCATACGTGTGTGCTTGTATAAATTTTTATGCATATATATATATATATATATATATATATATATATATATATATAAGATTTGTCATTTTATAATATATAACTCTTAATGTATAAAATAATATTGACATAAAATAAATGAATCATTATAATTGATTTGATCCTCTTGGGTTATTAATATAATTAAAAAGAATAATACTAAATTTATGTTCAAGTTAAATGAATAATATAAAAAATTTCAGATGAAAATGTTTTTTTATTTGTTCTGCTGTACTATACGAAATGAATTAATTTCGAAAATGATTTATTATTACACATACGTTTAAGTGCTTAATTATCTGCCATTCTTCGGGTGTATATTTATATATTTTTATATTACAGTAGCAAGTTTAAATTTGAAAAGTCAGTATAATTGTATGGATACTAACATTTTACATGAAATTAATTATCATAACTATTCTGTAATGTATGCCTGCACTCTTATTACTCGACATACCAAAAGCCTGCTCGTGTTAATTGTGGATGCTCACTTCTTAAGTATATATAATACTATGTTACATGAGATTAGTAAAAGTAGTAAATTTCGTAGCTTACTAACTGTTAAAGTTTCAAGTGCCGTCGATGAAGCTACATGGTCTATCGTTTCGATGAAGGTTCGCGCAAACGAGGATCATTGATTGATTAAAATACAATATTTAGAGGAAAGTGTATGTATGGATAGCAATGGATAAATAAATGCCACAGCTCTAACCGAGACAAGTATGCAATAAAAGCATTATGTGGTTGATAATCGAAGGATAGAATAAGAAACGGTAATAGTAGGCGTTTCAGGTGCCATTAAGGGAAGTCGTCTAAGGCACTGGTACCGCGTGCACTTGTAGCACTTCACAAGCGAGTTTTAGCTACCGTTAATGTATATTTTCTAAGTATTGCATGCACGAGTGTAGAGCGGTTTTCGCTTAGGTCGATTAGAAGCTGCTGCTGCTCCCGATTGCCTAACGGAATCCGATTTCTCACGAGCAAGCAATCTTAAAGAGAATATATGTGCCCATGTGCCATTTATTTTTTCTTTTTTGACCTTCGTTCTGAAAATAACACGCATGGAGCAAACATGCAAAGCAAGACATTGGAGAAATAATATCAAATCAATAGTATACAACTATTTTAATAGTACATAATTACGTGAACTAAAATTCAGGGAACAAGACAATAGTTTAAGACCATTATGAACAAATAAAATTATATAGTTCTAGGAAAATAAATTTCGCAACCTAAATAGTGTGCTTTAGAGAATTTTGCCTTTAAAGTGATTACGTTGACCGCGCTTCCTTTTTATGTCCCACACAAATGCAACCGCCAATATTATAATACACTTCGTAATTTAAAAATTTCAGGAATACATTGTGAAAGCACGTTTATTTTTTTGAGTGATTTAAGGGGATTCATAGATGAGCGCGCGTATTCACAAAAGCATAGATAATTAATTGCAGAAATAGAAAATTAAACGCTCTGGTGATAATAAAATATTAGTTTGACAGCTATCAGATGTGGAATAATTCAAATGTAACTATACTGCACTGCGGTATTTTGAGTTAATAACAAATAATTCAATTCTAATGGTATGTGACTAAAATGATAAATATCCAATGTTGCTAACTTAAAAATTAATCGTAATAATCATTCGCCTTGTTAATATAGTTTGCAGTCTCGAAAGAATAATGCCCTTATGAAAACAAATAAATATAAATAATAATATTGAGTATAGATAACCTATTAATTCATTGAAAAATTGGAATAATAAAGCGACTCCTTTCAAGGTATATTCTCATATTATTAGTTACGTGCTATTAATTATTTAACTTTAGATATAAAACTCCAATATTATTTCTATTACAATTATCATTGATTGTCCTATTTATTTAAATGTTAAATTTAATTATTAATATCTTTCTTTCTAAGTGTCAGAATATATATCAATTTGATATGAAGAAATATTTATAGTTAAGAAATATTATATAAGTTAAGAAATTGTAAATGCAAGACTACAAATAATATAAATTATTCATGTACGACCTTATAATAAACATAAATGTATAAATTTATTGAAACAAAATGCTTATTTTTTATGCACATTTAATATAATCTTTAATATATTTTTTATGTAAGAATTGTTCTAATTTACTCATTGAAGTATAAAAATTCTTAAGATATTCAAAAAGGATAATTTGAATACTGTCATTACCCATGGAAGTAGCGACAAATTTCTCATCTCTTTTTCTTTTGCGATTCAAATGAAAAAGGGTTTCCTTTGTCAATTGACATAAAAATATTCATTTATCAATGAGACTTCTTACGTTAATAATTTTCATCATAATCCTTTGAAAAACAAATGTTTTAAAATTTTGATGAATCTGCGAGAATATTTCGTTTTATAAATTTTATTTTAAATGTATAGATAGATAATTCATATAACTTAGGCGTATTTTTTCATTGGGATCTAATCTGATTTATCATTGGGATATAACAATTAACTAAGTGTTGAACGTAAAATTACAATTCATCTTAACATTAACAATAATATCATCAATTAACTGTATTAATTTGCAATTAAATTAAATTGAATTTTGTATTAAATTGAGATTAAATAAATTAAAAATAATATATACATTATTATTGTTGCTTTTATTGTAATATTTCGTTGAAATGTCAACATTTAATCTATCGGCTAATGTACAAGGCTTGGCATGTAGTTTTATATGTTAATTTTATAATTGCTTTTGCATGCATATATTATCAAATAACTGTGATTATTATTTGATTTTATTTTAATGTATCCCAAATTTATTCATCTACTCCACTTCTTTCTGTATTATTACACTTATTTTGTACTTAAATGTCAGTATCTCTCCTATTCTCTAATTATACAGATAAAGATACATAAATTCTTTTATCTCTTGCTTTCACTATAATTACACATTAAATACAACAATTAATGTTTATTTGCAAAGGCACAAAAAAAAAAAAAAAACAAAAAAAAAAACAAGTTAATTAAACACTGTAAAGAAAATTTATACTATTATTGATTTTAATTATTTTTCTTTTTTTCAGAATTTTCCGATTTTTACCTTTCAGTATTTACTAATGTAAATTAAATAACCATTACATTGTATTGATATAGTAAAAATATTCACTTAGATAATTACATAATAATAAATTTTCTATTTTAAAAAATGGGTTGCCCATATAAATACACTTATTATAATAGTATAATATGGTTAATAAATCAATCCGCATAAATTAATCAATAATGAAAACTGCAACTTACTTTCTTGGCAATGTTTTTTATTCTATTGTGCTTTCAACAACTACAAGATAAAAATAGCAAGAAAACCCTATTACACGTATGCTTAAGTTCTTCAAGGTAGAAAGTTAGAAAAAACTATGAACAATATTGTGCTTCTTTTAAAAATCCCATTTTACTCAGAATATAATTTTTTTTTTTTTTTCTTCTTTTTTTTTCTTTCAGACGCAAAGTTATTTCAAACGATCTGTATAAAACAAAAATGTGAAATAATTAAAATTTTAAGAAGAAATTCTTACGAAATTTCATTATTAAACGTAACATTAAAAACTGATTCAAACAATAATCGACACGTATTTCAATATCATAAAGTACAAATTAATTGAAAAATAATTGAATAACTATAAGTAGTTATAAATATCGACAAATATTGAGTAGATATTTAGCAAAAAGGATCCAATCAATAACTGACTCTTCTGTTTACATATTCACGCTAACGCAAATTTCCACATCGAGACATATTCGGTTAAAAAAGCATTCGAGCGCTTTTCCATTATTCCGAGCACACGCATCAAAGATTGAAAAATCACGAACAATTCATGACTCAATTAAAACAGTTCACCTTGATACTTACGTAAAGCAAGTGTACGTCGACTTCCTGGTCCTTTCATCCGAACCTCTATACAACCTTCCACGACATATAATCCTCTCAAGCTACAAACAATACAAGCGAACGCATTAAAAATGTCGTCGGACTATACGAGTGCCCGTAGGAAACATATTTTGCGCAATTAATATGCCTTGAAGAAGCCTATTTGAACAATGTTGCGCACGCTTGCACATACGCAAGGCGCTTGTGAGTTTATCACTCCGAATTTATCGCATAGGACTCGTAGAGCTTACTTATATTCTCAATTCAGCTCCTTGTTTTGTTTACTTGCAATGTGCAATAATGGTCAGTCACGTTAAAACCGGTGAATCTTGTTTATGGTATAAAACGCTCTCACGAAAACACTATTCAACACTTCTTATTCGTATGAGGATATATATTACATATACAATTTATTACAATTTATTAAAATTTATTAAAATTTATTACAATTTATTACAATTTATTACAATGTCGGGAAATGTAAGATATAAAAAGGAAGATAATAAAACGAAAGAAATCATGTAGAGTCAATTTTACGTGCTTTAAATTCGTAAGGTATGAATTTAAGTTACAAATAAGTAGTTTTACTTCTATTTGTCTATAAAGTAGTCGTTAATGCGTTTTAAAGCTCAAGTATAAAGCATTTTCACTCTTATGAATAATATGTTTTACGTAAATTATAGGATAAAATTAATGTTTTTAATACTTACGAACTCTCATTAAATTTAAAGTTGTTTTCTAAAGCGTCGATATAATGCACAAATATTATTAATATAACTAGTAAATAAAAGACATTATCTGTTCTAAAATATTATAAAGTATTTAGTTAACTGTGACGTTGAAAACAAGTATGTCCTTGAAAATTATTTCACTTCATATCAATTCTTGTAGATTTTATGCGATTTGCATTGTGAAATTGGGAAAGTCAGTAACTGTATTGACTTATAGATTACATATAGAAAATTATATAATCTTCAAGTCTAGAATAATATGTTATAAATGTTTCTTCAAATTTCCTAAAATATTTTATTTCTGATAGAATTTTTTATAATATTTTAAGAGAAAATTTATCAACTTGTACTATTTCTACTATCTAGCTTTGCCATTATTAATATAAATAAAAATTTTATAAATTTATAAATATTTACTAAGATTTAAGATATAAATTTATGTAGAGGATCCAAAGTGTTACATACGACAGAACTTCAATAATTACATTTCGATGTACGTTATTATCAAATGTATTCTAGTTGGAAAGTTTGACTTTAAATACAGTTTATATTGAGAACAATTAACAGATCATTCTAAAAACGAATAGAGAAATAATTATTTTTAGCAGACATTACAAAAAAAAAAAAAAAAAAAAAAAAAAAAAAAAAAAACAGCAAGATTTAATTTTTTGATTAAAATTTAAAACTTTTCATTAAAATATTCATGTTTTTCTATCATTAGCGAAACAAGTTCAAAAGATAAATGAAGGCTGAGTAAGGACAAGATTCTTATTGTATTCACTTTAGTTGCACCTACCTTTATTTATGCAAAAAAATAAAAATAACTTTTAGTCAACTATTTCACTTTCTCTTATGTTTCTTTTTTTTTTTTTTTTTTAATTAACAGAATGTATTACTGCAAAAAATTGTATATAGTTCATACATTTCTCTTGAGAACCAAAATCCTGGATGTTGTAAACATTTGACTATAATTAAATTAAATATTTAATTTTCATTACAAATAAGTATATAATTGGATTTTTTTTTCAATTTTATGAAGATTGTCTATTTGTATCGAATTAATAAAATTATAAATAATTGTGAACGTTAGACATATAAATTATTAAATAAAATTTTTATGAAAAATCATAAGCAACATAGCAAAAATATTATCATTATTTATATTTGTATATTTTCAAAAATATTGAATTTTCAATTAATAAGTCTGTGTCATAATACCAGTAGTAAGATAAAGATGAAGAAGAACATACATTAAAATAAAATGCTTAATTTATTTCCTAGGAAATGACGAGGAGTATTAATTTTAAAAAGAAATACCGGCAAACTTCTCATTTTAAAATAATGTCTGTATTATATATTAAAATCGATTAAAAATAATATATAATACAAAGAACATTGATATATACGTAAAAAAAAAAAAAAAAAAAATTATATGCACCCATATGTATATATATATGTCATTACTTATTATTAGAAATCTCTTAGAAAATTACGTAAACTAAAAAAAGGTTTATCAATTAATTAATTAAGAATCTAAGAAATGAAATGGGTATGTTCGAATCGCCTATATATAAATCACCGCAGACATAATCATGAGAGTGTGAGTGTGTTTAAATAAGTGCAATTGTGGTATCAAACACAATTGTTTCATTCGATTGTCATACTAATTTATATACACGCTTCGCTTGAAAATAATTTCTTATGAAAAACTACTCTACTAAAAATATACTTTATTGAATTCTAATAATATAAATTGGATTGTTTAATAAAGGAAAACATTATTTTTAATTTTCGATTTTTTTTTCTGCCTATTCAATCAGGCACTGTAAAAAAAAGTTTATATACTTTTTTTTAACATTTGAAAGATACGTATTTATTATTATTATTGAATTATTAACGACATCATAGATAAAAATTCAAAATGTCACGACGACAATGAAGAACGAAAAGAATGAATATAACATGTGATATATTATTTTTCAATACTTATTTTTTATGTATCATTTTGTAAGGATTTATTTACTGATAAAGAATTTATTTATTTATTCTTTAAATTTTTAAATTTATATTTATATAATCTTCTTATTTATTATATTAAGATGTAGATTTAACAACGAAGTACGCAATAAATTTCAATTTTTTAATAAAGATTAAAATGATCATTCGAATAATTTAACTTACACTTTAAAACTATTTTAAGAATTGATCTTTTAGTCTAGAACATTTTATTTTCTAATAATTGAGACTGTTATTTTTACGTCAATTAAATTGTAAAATTGGTTTATTTAGAAGCAAACATGCGAATAATACGATGTACTTATATATCTATCTACAACAGAATAAAATGATTCACTTACATAAAATGTAGTTAAAGTTTTTAATAAAATAATGATAATATTTATTATTTTTTCTATGCACGATTCAACCATTAAATTATATATATATATATATATATATATAATTATAACAAATTTGACTAATGCTCGAAAAATTCATTTTACATAAAAGCACGAGTATTTTATAAAATATATATTCACGGACGATGGGTATATCACATTTACAGATTAAATTCAAACTCTACAAGTATGAATGACATAAAGTTGTAAAACGTGTGGCGATAAATTTAACCTTGTCATTGGAAGCCGTTAAGTAGTGTGGACAGTGTATTTGTATATACACACACGTATATATATATATATATATATTCGAACCATGCCTATTCTATAGTCTGACTTTACGTTTTATTTAAAACATTTAAAAAGCTTCTGTTATTCTTGTGAGGGGTTAAAGCATGCATCATTCAAAGAATGTCATTCTCTATCCAAAAAGTAAATTTTTGAAAGAATAATATAGAAAATATTTTTGTATTTAAAATAGGGGGATTGCTTTGAAATATTTTTCATGGATAAAATTAGAATTCCTTGATGCGATGCTCGAGTAAAGTAAGTGAAAAGTGCCGCCGATGTTTTTAAAATTGTTAAACGTAGTCCATTTATTGTCTACGGGTTTGGGGAAAAATTTTGCTTTAAAATTCATGTCAATCACAACGTATCTGTAAATAACGAAATTTGCCATTGAAACAGCACGTAAATTTAAAATACATTTTCATTACATCCATTTTCATTAGATGTGACGATTTGATGATTTAGATTATACGCATCGGGATTTAAAGAAACGGTGTCAATTTATTACTCAACATAGTGCTCATCGTCGAGCATACAATCCTCCATCCTCATTTTTACCAATTTCACGAGCTGCTTGAATCGTCAATTAAGCGCGCGCTTCCATAAAAGCCCCATAAAAATGTCAATAATTAAAAGAATAGTAAGTCCAGGCTGGCCCCAGGAGTGGCGGTAAGAATTCGAACGAGTCAGTGCAGCACGCGGACAATAAGCCAAGACCTACCGTGGCGGATGATGGTCGCGAGGGCGAGGAGGATCGTCGTGGCGACGTGGAGTTGCCGGAGGCGCATTGTCCTGGTCAGTCCCCGGTCACGTCAA
Source organism: Ceratosolen solmsi marchali (assembly GCF_000503995.2). NCBI lineage: Eukaryota > Metazoa > Arthropoda > Insecta > Hymenoptera > Agaonidae > Ceratosolen > Ceratosolen solmsi. The sequence continues at coordinate 4,860,866 of NW_011948427.1, read as the reverse complement.
TTGCGAACTCGTGCAGGTCACAACTCGGTAATATCACCGGCTCATGTGTCGTGTCTCACCGCTAGTACCGACTCCTTCCGATGGAAGCCTTAGTTCGACTAACGCGCTCGACTTAGACCAGCGCGATGCTTCCTCTCGGCTCCATCGTCCCCTCCCACTGCCTATCAGCCTCGGATGGACTGCACTCTTCCCTAAAGCGCGAGATCGATCGATCTTTAGGCGATGCGCACCCTGCGAGATCGCGAACAACTCTGATTTCCGCGCTTTTCCGCGAGCAAGTGAAACGCGCGACCTATCAACAACCACCGCGGCTTCGGTCCTCCTCCTCCTCCTCCTCCTCCTCCACCTTCTCATCCACGGCCTCCGCTATCGCCACCACCACCCTCTCATGTTTGTTGGCGCACGCGGTAGTGGCTGCTATGCGGCAGAGTCGATTCTCCCTCTCCCTCATCCTTTCGCTCATTCTCTCTTTCCTTCTCGCTCTTTCGTTTTATTACAATCGAGCAATAATTACTTGACTTAGATACTTCCAACCCTCACGTGTTATTTATTTCCCATCTTTCGACTATGCATTAATTTATCTAATTCTCTCTCTCTCTCTCTCTCTCTCTCTCTCTCTGTCTCTCTTACATACTCTTTTAAGCTCGTACGCTACTAGTGACCTTGAATTTCCTCCCGGTTGCGGATGAAGGATGCATCGAGCTATATTATTAATTAAATAAAACTCATTTAGTTTGTAGTACTAATATATCAAAAAAAGTAACATTTACGCATAAACATAAAGTTACATAGACCAATTAACTTCACTTTACTCTAATACGAATTCGTAAATTTTAATCTTTAATATAATATAAAAGTATTTATTGTACAGACTATTTTATAATAAATCTTTAAAATATTACTTTTACGATACGGTTAATAGTATTGCAACTAGACTTACAATAACAGTAACGAATAAATAATTATTGGTAAATTGATTATTTTAGACTATTTTAAATCGTAAATATCTACAAAACTAATATAGCGCTATATTATATTGTGTATATATAATTTATTTATTTATTTTATCGGATCATTTGATTTAAGAAATTTTGTAATGTTAAAGACATTGTTCTATAAAATAAAAACCAAGAATAAGAAAAAATCATATGATATATATTTAATGAAAATATAAAACAAAAATTCTTGAATTTCTTTCCAAAAATATTTTTCATTATTAAAAATATACAATAATTTAGAAATTAAATTTCAGTATTTTTCTAAAATAATAATGTTTCGATAATGAATTCGCATTTAATAGATAATTTTATGCTAAATTAGAATCATAGAATATCATCTTCCACGCTCATTTGTCTAAATAATTGTTGATGGAGTTGGTTTTTCTCAAGGGGCGTTTCAATATTTTTAAATGTAATACAAAACTTAGTTTCATACTGAATGAAGATTATAAAATAAAAAAGAAATTTATGTAACGATTTATCAAGAATTTAATTTTTTTTACAAAATTTTAGAAAAATTGTTATTATTATTAAATATATTTTTATGATATAGATTTTGTTACGCTATTGAACATAAAAATATATACAATTTTAAATGCATTAGCGATAAATAATAAAATTTGACAAATTAATTAAAAACTTTCTTTTAAATATTTTAAATAATATTTAAATATTTTAAATGACATTTACATCAGCTTTAATTGTTCGTGCACTTGAATATAGGTAATTTCATAATTCTTAATAATTATTTCAATTTTGGCCTTTTTGTCTATTTATCCGTCCATTAATACTGAAATTATACTGTTTTAATAATATAATTCACCCGATTCAATAATATCTATATTACTTTACTTATGTTACTGGCCAATGTGTTAATATTATATATATATATATATATATATATATTTATTTTTTATTTGATTAATATAAATAACTTTCATAAAATTTTAAGAATTAAGCAATTTATACACTTTAGTCTTTTTATAAAGTAGTTAATAAAAATATTAAATACATATTATAAATTATTAATAATATTAAAAGTTGTATTGAGCCTACACACATATATGTATAAATGTGTGTGTGTCTGTGTGCCTGTGTGTGTGCGCGCGCGTGTGTATTTATATATCTTGTTACAAGATGCGCTGTGTTATGTTGATATAAGCTTACAAATATAATTGATGGGTGAATTGTAATTACGTTTTCTTTACTATCTATGGAACGAGATCAAATATTTATTTTTAAATTAGCACTTGTGTTCTGTAAAGTTGCTTATGGAAACTAAAATTTTACCACATGCATCCATGTAATTAAGAATCTATAGTGGCTTTAATTTTTAAGTATGGTTTAATTTTGTATTAAACATTATCTCGAATTTCAGATTTATTCACTCTTAATAAGATAAAATATAGCACCAATTAATGACACCGTGTATTAGTTATAATTTTTGTAAAAAAATTTGAAGTACTTTGATATAATATAATTTTAGAGGCGATTAATGGTTAATTTTTGTTTAACATATGATTGAAATTATTTTTCTTTTTGTGGCTCTATTTTTTCATATAAAATTAATAATTTAATAACTTAATGAATAAAATAATAAATGTATTTATAATAGCAATAATAATAATTGCTTCAATACTTCTCAGATTAATTAAATTAATCAAATCAATTCTTTAAATTCTGAATAGGTAACAGTATTAAAAAATAATATAAAAAAAAAAATTATTTAATTTGATTATCCTACTAGAAAATAAAAATAAACTTGAATATATTTTATTTGATACATTTTTTATATACGAATAAAACAATAGTAGTAGCATTTAAATAATTATTTTGACAACTACAAATTTTTTAATCGCTTTGAAAAACATTTGACAAAATTATATCTATTATCAATATTGTATAACTATATTTAATATTTATATTTGCTTGATATTTTCAAAGAGACTCATTTTCATTTTATATAAATAGTATATGTTAGATTTTCATTAATAACATTTAAATAAGTATATTGTAAAACAAAATGTACATCAGAAAGCATCTTTAAAGTTGCTCTTATTTAAATTTAAGATAATAATAAACAAAATGTGCGCGCGCGTGCGTGTGCGTGGGTAAGAGTGCGTGATTAAGCAATAAAATTTTTAATATTTAAGAAAATTACATTTTACAATGTAAGATTAATACAACTAATTTTTATTTTAATTTAATTTAATTATCTGCCGTCCTATGCATCTTATTTCATTAAAATATGTAAAATAAACTGTTGTTATTTAAGTATGTAAAATTTATCTATAATAATTTTATAAAACTTATCTATATCCATACAAGTAAAACTCATTTTATATTTAATAGAAATTTTGAATGAAAATCTATCTTGGCAACGCAATTATTTAATAAATTATAGTACGGTATTGATTGCGTTATATATTATAAATATGATGTTATAAATATGTGATTAAAAATAAACTGAACATGATATATACTAAAATAAATAATTTTAAAGAAATTTAGAGTTTTTTCGTCTTAGTTTTGTATTTGGTTATTATCAAACTACTGCTAAACAGTAGTTTAAGCAAGTCTTTTTTTTATAATAATTCTTTTGTTAGTATTTTTTTTAAATAATATTCGCAAAGATTTTTTTATCTCTAAGACATGAAATTTCACTTAAGACGCATGTCATTTATCGTATCAGATAATAAATTTATTTGTAGAATTTATTCCAATTTACCCATTTACTTACACTTTCTGATGACCAGTGTATATTAATTCCTATATAAATATTCTTCGGTTCTATTAATAGTTTATTGGATTTATTAATATGTCTCCGATAATTAATTTTCTTGTTATTAATTATTTTTTGTGCTATTATTTCATGCGTTCATTATTAGATTTTGTAAATTTATATTTTGTATATGTAAATTTATAAAATTTTAATATTTGGACATCAAAATTTAGTCTATTGTATTTATGATGTATTTGTTATTTGAAGTCTATTTGGTTTATATCTATTTAAAAAATTTATTAATTTATCATTAAAGTTATTTGGTATGCTGTATTAATGAGGATATTAATACAATATAAGTAAGTTTAATTTTTGTCTTGAATGCTTATTAAAACGGTACGTATAGTATGCATATAAAAGAAACTTGTGCAGACATTTATTATGATTTAATAAATAATTGCATTTTGTGTGTGTTTTTAGTGTGTTTTTAGTGTGTGTGTGTGTGTGTGTGTGTGTGTGTGTGTGTGTGTGTGTGTGTGTGTGGCCGAATATGGACATATCGAACATTATAAATTATAAATACATAAAATTTTAATAAATATAATTATTTTTTATGTACTTGTAGAATTGTAAATACGAAATACTAAACTTAATTATTTTTTACAGCCAATAAATATTCTTATTCAATTTTTATAATTTTAACAATTGAACCCAATGAAATTTATATATCTTTATTACTATGTAGATGATTGTAGGAATTAAAGATGGCGAATAATGTCTTGTTGATAAATATTAAATGTGCAAACGGACCGTTTGGATGAAGTAGTTGCATAAAGATTAGTATAGTCTACGCATCGCTTGAAACTTCGAACAACGACATGAAATATCAAGTGTTAACGTAATAAGTGAAATTAGTATTCATGGATTAAATGATGGATGAGCAATTTTCATGAAAACTTAACAGCCGCAACCTATTTAAAATAAGGCGGCACTTTACTTTCTCGCGCACTCGAACTATGGACGACGGCGCCACTTGCTCCTCTATACGACCGTACATACATACATATACATATATATATATATATATATATATATATATATATATATATATATATCATTGCACTGCGTGATAAACGAGTAGGAGACTAGATTTATACGCTAATGAGGGGGAGACATAGGATTTGACGGTTTTGCTAATGCGAAAGCCGAAAATCCCGTTCCATTGTAAAAGGTCCAGTAAAATCAACATGGTTGAACGAGAAATGTTCTATATTCGTCATTATACGTGAAGTGCAGTTGTTTTTCCGGTGTGGTGATAAGTATGCTAAATTAACAGTGAGACAGATGTTTGTATAAAAGTTCGACTGTCAATTAAAATTCGCAATGCTGAATCAGGCGGTGGTCGAGGCCCTTTATTCAGCTACATACATCGAAAATTATCTTGATTGCGTTGAGAATCTTCCCAACGACCTTCAGAGGCATTTGTCTCGCCTACGCGAGCTCGACGCCACTTGCCAAAGTAAGAATAAATTATTAATTTTGCCTTTGATTATTTCCTATTCGTGCTGTATTTTTGACTGCCTAAGTTATGTCGAACGGCTCCATGGGTCGAGTACCATTCGGAGATAAAAACTTCATTCATGAAAGTAGGTGATGAAAACTGTAGTTTTAATACATTGTTCAACGTGCCATTTTTTTACTAAACCACTCGACGCTAAACAGCAGACACGAGATGCAATATCTTCGATATTAGATAGCACCGATCTCAATATTAAAAATACGAATTCCATTGGCAAAGCTTTTTTTCAAAGAACTCGAGAAAGAAAAAACGTACCTTACAATCCAATGTACGCATTATTGGTAAATCTATGATTACTTAAATTAATGCTGATTGTTTACAAAAAAGTATATATTTTTAGATTTAATTTCATTTTGCAGTGAGTAATTTTTCATGGTGTCCATTGTACATGAGACTGTTAAAAAAAAATCTATGCGCCAAATATATTCATATTTTCAACAGTTACTTCTTTAAGAATCATATTAATTTTCTGTTAATAAAAACTTGCTTCTCTAGTTTGTATTTCATTGAGTAAATCAATGATTGTTGCTTTATTATTATTAAACCAGTACAAGATCGTCGTTACAGCATGGGAAACATCACTTACGTACTAATTTATTATTTTTCATATTATCGAACTACTATTTATTAATTACGACATGGTAATAAAAACAAAAGAAAAAAAGTAATTTACAGTGGACTGATAAATTGTAATTTTTATTAAAATTATCAACAATAAGTTGAAATTTATAATATTATTTTAATTCATAATGCATAGCTTATCTTCGAGAAGTTGATCAACATCAAGAGGTACTGTCTAAAGGAGAAACTAATAGCTCTACAAAAACTCGTGCTTTATTGCGTATTCAACAAGCCCTTATAGCTGCGCAAGAAATTGGAGATGAGAAATTACAAATAGTACAAGTTGTACAAGATCTCATTGAGAATAAAACAAGGCAGTTAGACATGGATTTTAGAAATCTTGGTATAAATATTTCTATTTAATACAAATTAATTTGCATAAATTCACGAACAATAGAATTACGTTATGGTAACTGTGCGTGTCGGTTGTTTAATAAATTTTTTTTTATAATTGTAGATTTTGGAAAGGAGCAAGAAACGAGCGAACCAGCTAGAGATACTAATTCTAATGTTAATACCAATTCTGGTAGTAACACCAATAATAATGATAGGCCAACTAAACGAGCGAGGCGAACTAGAACAGAAACACTGGTAGAGTCTGCCCAGGCAATGGACATGATCGTGATGTCTGAAAATCGATCATCAAATATTCCAAGTTCTTCGAATGGCAATCAAAAGAGAACAAATACGACCAATACTGGTAAAAAGAAAAAACGTAAATCAAGGCAGGGCAATCAACAAAATCAACATCGCGAAGATACACCACCACCGCCCGAAGATGATCTTGCAATAGATCCCGACGAACCTACATATTGTCTCTGTGATCAAATTTCTTATGGAGAAATGATTCTGTGCGATAATGACTTGTGTCCAATCGAGTGGTTCCACTTTTCATGTGTGTCTCTAAGTACAAAGCCAAAAGGCAAGTGGTTCTGTCCAAAATGTCGTGGAGACCGACCAAATATTATGAAGCCCAAAGCTCAATTCCTTAAAGAATTGGCTCTTTATAATAAAGAGAAGGAAGAAAAGTCGTAGCATTAAATAAATGTGAAATTAAAAATTGCACGATTAAGTATTAAGTAAAATTACACAGATAATGCTAAGTTTTTAAATTGATGTTTAAAAAAAGAACTTACAGTAATGAACAATGACAATATCTTTTTTTTTTGTTTTTTTTTTTCTTGTGATTGGTACAATAAATACATATTGGTGCAAAGAAACTCATTTCATATCTAATTTTTAAACAAATAAGGAATTACAATTTCTTATATCATACATACACTTTCACACATGCATCTGCAATATTTGCATTGTTTGATCAACAATCATTTTGCTCTCAAAAATCTATGATGAATGGCAAAGTTTTGTGGACATTTATTATGTTCCACATTCATCCATCAAGGATAATATTGAGAAATGTAGTACGAATCAGCATCAATTGAGGTATTCAACTTGAATGGTACCTGCAAAATAGAAACTATAATTGAAAAAAAATTATTAATAAAATTAATTTTTTAATTATGCTAATTATCGATAATTTTTATTATTGTACTACCCTATTGTAAAGTAATTATTTTGTATATAAAACTCTTTCATTATTTATTATCAATGCTTATATTTTCATACATAAGTTATTACTTTATAAAGTAATATAAGTTTTAATCACTCTCTTATTTACTAGACTGTATAAATTACTTAACTAAAAGACGCAATGATTGTTACAAATGTTCAAATTATATTTGACACATTTTATTTACAATAAAAACTTTAATTCATCTTTAATTTATAACATTAAAGTATTTTTTATACATACATACACTTCGCAAACAATTGTTTAATATTATAAAATAGCATTAATAATTTACAACATTTTCCAAAAGTGAAGGTTCGAACAATCTATTCTTTATATATATTTCCTTTTATAAAATAAATAAAAATATTTTATACTTTACTTGTATTTATTGTGTCAGCGTGGATCTTCGATTGTACCACTTTCTTGAAAATTCAACCAAGATTGTTCAACGACTGTTGCCACCCTTTTCTCATACTCACGTTTATTCTCTTGATATAATTGTGCGGCTAATGAATTTGCTGGAGAATTTGGATTTGGCTCATCTAAAAGAGACTGGAACATATAAATATTTAAAAGAAGTATATATAATTATCGGATAATTATTGAAGGTAGGAAACAGTAAACATCAAATAAAATTTGAAATTATGCATTTTATTGTATGTTTGTGTATATATACTTTTCATATGTATAAGTAAATGATTTTTTTCTGTACTATGCAAGTACTATAATAATAATAATGATAATAGTAATAGTAATAATAATGATAATAATAATAATAAAAATTAAATGACAATTCCGACCAAAAGTACAGTTTTGCGCTCCTTTTTACAGTAACACAATGGGGAAGGGTTGCTTCTTCACTCTCTCAGAGTGCGAAAGCAGAAAAGCTACTTAGTACTAACTTTTCAGTTTATTCAATTCATAATTCCTAATACTTCAATTATTATAAGCATATGCACTAGATTAGTTTTGTTTTGTTTTTTTTTTGTTTTTTTATTTGTTTTTTTTTTTTTTTTTTTTTTTTTTTTTTTTTTTTTTTGTAAAGCTCCTGTATTACCGCCTTGCTTCCTCTCTCTTTTCGCTGACTTGCACAGAATTCGAATAAATAAATACACAATTTTATATTAATTTATTATACAACATTGTAAAAATTCGGTCTAATATAGTTGCACAGGTATCTGTATTTTTTTCATTATTTTTTTTTTATTATTTATTTTTAATATTATTTTTTTTTTTTTAGGGTAGTCCTTTTTCTCAACATTTCATTTTTATACTATTTTCTATTTTAACATTAATGTACAAAATAAATACGTACATAACATCCTTGCATTATTAGCTGATAAACCATACAATTGAGCCCTACTATCCCTCCCGCCCTCCCTCCCCCAATATCATCAATGTTTTTAACGAATGGCGAATTTTAGTAAGATATTACAAATTAAATACATTTTATCAATTGTAGTGAGAAATTTTCTATCAAAATAAATGATGTAATTTCGTGATTAAGCTGGTAAAAAGATATTTATTCGCTATTTAAATTATTTGAACATGAATTTCAAATGAGCAGATTTATAATGCGTATTATAATTTGAAAGAATTTGAATTGCGCGTTGGAAATTATTGGACTACTGGTGCTTGTTTCTTTACAATTTATTTAGACATTAAAATAAATTTTGTTATATGAAAACAGTCGGAAAGTAACTTATACACTGCCTTATGCGCACCATTAACGCACGAATAATTGCCAAACAACGAGTGAGTGCAAGAAAATGTTCTTAATTAACTATAAACAGGGACTACCCTACGAGTGTGGTGGTGGTGGTGGTGGGTCGTGGTTGTGATTGTGGTGGTGGTGGGTCGTGGTGGTGTTGTTGTGTTTGTGTGTGCTCGGTGTGTAAAAGAGAGTAGTACAATGTTTGTGATCGAATCAGAGACTTAGGGAGTTGACATGCTTAAAAAACTAAAGCACAAAGGCATTAGCTCCAATTCACGAGGTGGCACGTTATCTCTCTTCTCGTCTTCGACGCGCCTCGTAGCGACTGTTGCTGTACGTTGTAGCTGTAGTCGGCTGCCGTTAAGGATACGGTATACTGACAAAACTAAAAACGAAATTTCATGTTTATTTATCTCATAGCTATGCACAATCCCCTGAATTTATAAGCAACCTTTTAGTTCACAGCCCGGACAAAAATTTAATAACATTAAAAGCACTGCGAATCTTCTGTCAGTGTGTGACTATAATTTATGATTTTGTTAGCCAAGAAAGACCGGATGTTAGGCACACTTTTTCAACGTCAACTGACGGACGCAAGCTTACTTGAAACTGCAAATGTACGACACAAAAGTAACGTTTAGTTTCACAATTTTGCGAGAAATAAGATTAGCGATCGGCTTATGTAAAAGCCGCCTCGTACACAAATAGCGAGCGAGCTTTTTACGAACGAACGTTATCTTATTGGCTCGGCGCTCCTCTCTACTCATTATGTACACGTAATTATTGCTATTACGTCTTTTACATATACTGTACAATCGATATTTATTAAAAATAAATGCCTAATAAATATTGACTTGTTTATTTATTTATTTTTTTGCCTCTCTTAAATTGTTAAATGTTTATCTGATTTAATTCTTCGGTCAAGCGTATTAAACTAGAAGATGAAAATTGCAGCGTCATATTAAGCTCGTCAGCTTTTAACGAAGGTTTGCTTCGATTTCGTAAAAGTGTCAGCATAGCGTACCCTTAAGTTGCTGCTGCGACAACGGCGAGCTCTTGCCTCCGACTAATCCACGAAACTCTGCTCCACGCAAGCCTTCACTCGTTTCTCGTACTCGCGTCGGTTCTCTTTGTACAGTTGTGCCGCCATCGAATTGGCCGGCGAATTTGGGTTCGGGTCACTTAACAGCGACTGCAACGACACAAAAGTCGATTTATAATTTTACTTCAACAATCTAACGATCACAATCTTTCAAATTTACATTGTCACTTCAAGCTCGATTAGCATTGCATTGACATTAAAGGCACATTATTAGGCTCTTCAAATTCTCACTTTTCAACGTATATATACGTAATGATAGATTTTATTTAATTAGCCAAACAAAATCTATTGCAAATTACTTTTTCTTTATTTTATTTATTTTCTCTCTCTCTCTCTCTCTCTCTATCTCTATCTCTATCTCTATCTCTCTCTCTCTCTCTCTCTCTCTCTTTCTTTTCTCATCTTTTATTTAATCACTTGATTCTTTAATTCAGGTTTTTATTTTTTTTTAAATTATTTTTAAGAAAATTAAGAATTAAAAACATTGCGCGAGTCAATGTTTTTATTTTATATGAAACAATGATAATATAAATCAAAGACTAACGAGCTAAGCATTTTATCTTTTGTTCACATTTAATTTTATCAACCTTTGGCAAATCTTTTCAAATACCTTAGATGAAATTCACAACATTCGTTTTTAATTTACAAAAATTGTTATTTACAAGCTCAACATTAATAAGATTTTTATGAAAAATTGTTTTAATAATTGAAAAGAACAGTCAGTAGGTAGATTGAAAAAAAAATCTTAAATTTTGTCACAAGTATTTACTACTTAACGTTGCAGCTATTTAAGCTAACGATATTACAAGTAATTACTTAGCCAAGTACGTTACAACACCTCTTATAATTGTTAATAAAAAAAAAAAAAAAAAAAAAAAAATTCATTTATTTTGATATCTTTTGATTGTATTTGAAAAAAAAGAAACTTTTGGAGCAAAAATATTTATAACTATACTATGCGTATTTCTATTATAATCCACATTTATTTAAGAATTTCTTCATCTTTAATACCGAAAAACAAATTTTTACAAGCTCAAACTTATGGTTATCTGACATTATTTTTAATTTTTACTTTAAAAGTAAAGTTATGTTAAATACTTTGGTCAGAATTTGTAATCAGTATATAATAAAAACAGAAAGAAAAAAAAAAAAAGGAGTAGCTATAAAAGCTATTAGAATTTAAATATTTTTTATTTCAAAATAATTTTTCTAACAGTAAGAATCAAGTTACTTTTCAACTTATCATTCATTGTTTAATTATTATTTTGAACAAACATTTAGTGAAGCAAACAAAATTGTAATTTGATAAAGTAAAGGCTGCTCAAACATAATCAACTAAATATTCGGTCTTTGAATACATTTACTGTTTATATTTATCCTCAATTTCTATTTACTATACATTGAAAACTTGGTTAATGATGACCTTATCAATAAAATTAGTGTTAGATTTAGTAATCTGATTGTAAAACATATGTTTTTAATATAAAATATCCCGACTTTGATGAATTGCAACCACTGTTAAGTCGTTAAGAGAATTTTATAAATACAAAAAAAAACAAAAAACAAAAAAAAAAAAGAAGCAAAAAATAATAAGAAAAAAAAAATGTAAAATTTTGCAAATAATGATGATGCTTTAGCTATAACATAGTTTCAAATTCACCTGTATAGAAGTTAGGATTGCAGAAACGTCATACGTGGGACTCCAACGATTTTGTAAAATATCTAAGCATATTCCACCATCTGCATAAACATTTGGATGAAACATCTTACTAACAAATCTCACTGTTGGCGGCTTATTAGGATATTCCTCTGTGAATTCTATCGTAAGTTTAAAAGTTCCATCTTCGAAGGGTGTGTCATGTGGTCTAGAAAGGAATTATTGATTTTTTTTTAAAATTAATGTTAAGATTTATACCACTAATGCACCTTTCAACGATTATATATTCTGTTGAAATAATCTTTAAATTTGCAGTCAAGATACTTATCAAGCTATTCCTGAATTTATAACACGCTTATAAATGATAAAAGTTTGATAATTCAAGCTTTACAAAACACATAAACAATAAGGATTTTGAATTAGTCGACCCAAATTTTATGCATCATTTTAGATATTTATATAGCAATTTTTTCACGAAACACACATGTGCATGACAACCATATGGTCTATCAGATAAAAATTTTAGAATTTACATGTTTATAATTTAACTTATCCATCTTTTCTTACATCTGTTTTCCAACTTATTAAATTCAATGCATTTAGACTTTATGGAATTACGTATCTAAACAACGTAATATAAATTTGCTTACCCAAATATAACAGCATTCCATATCATAATATTGTTGTCAGTGGGTGCACCCGAAACTCCAGTTGGTGGGTCTTCTTGTAACCTACAACAATATTAAAGCATACATCCAAAATCAGGACATTATCGTTATATACTTTTTAAAAAATCTTCCATTTCTCCCCCTTGCTGATTTCTAATAATAAAACAAACGTCATCGACGTGTGTCTCGTCACCCTGTCGTCGACATTCTGTCGTCTGTCTCTCTCTCTTGCCTTTATTGCCTTTCTTTTGCTTTCTCTCTTGTACAAACAAGGACACGGACACTGAGACTACGTAGACTACATAAACATAAAAAGAGCGAGTTCAAGTGGAAAGACAGACGTAATGTCGACGAATTGGTCGGGAAGTTTATAGATTTGAAAGATCGTAATCGACGAGTCTCACGATCGTTCGTTTACATAGTGGAGAATAGCCATCGGGCGTAAGAAATTGCAACCAGGTTATAAACTGGCAACGCAAGTGCCAGCTTAACCGAAAAATCACCTTTTGAAGTCTCGCATTAGCCGCCTTCTCGCGGGAGTCGACATTCCTCGCTGGCGTAGACTCTCCTTTTCACTACGAGATCTTGATAGGAATTCTAGGGAGGACTCGGTGCACTAGCCGTTACGCAGCTCTTGGCCCGCACACGACACGCGCGCGCGACGAAATCTCTTGCAAAAATTACTGCTCTCTCCTCTCTCCTCTTTCTCGCTCACTCATCACTCACTCCTCCCTCTCTCTCTCTCTCTCTCTCTCTCTCTCTCTCTCTCTATTTCCACTGGCGGAGTAGACGTCCTTCTTATTCCTCTCGATGTAGCTTACTACTCCGTCAATCCACAGTTTTTTGTCGCGTTCCTCGCACACAACCAAGGGGAACACGTCGCCGTCCTCTTATCGACCACAACGAGATCGAAATTTTCCAATGAGAGAATGAATCAGTTTCTTCTATTAACACTACGAATGCATGCAAGAAACACACACTGAGCAAGAAATAGAGTTCGGTTCAGCAGCTCCCGTTCCGTTCTTCAAGCTCGCTCGCTCGCTCCCTCTCCTCGCTCGCTCTCTCGCTCTCTCTCTCTCTCTCTCTCTCTCTCTCTCTCTCTCTCTCTCTCTCTCTCGTTCTCTCTGTATATCTATATATATATATATATATATATATATCTGTGCGCGCGCGCGCAAGCGCGTGTATACATATGTATATAAATTTAGGTATGCATGCGTGTTATGTATGCACTTATGTTTGCATGCATGTATATATATACATATGTATGTATGTATGAATGTATGTTATGCGCGTGAGTGTGTCTCTTTCTCGCTGCTCTCTCAGTCAGTCAGTCAGTCGGTCTGTCTGTCTTTCTCGCGCGCACTATCTACTCCGCTCGTGAAAGAGAATAGAGCAGGCGAGCGTAGCGTGTAGTGTTTTCTCTTTTCACTCGCGCGCAAAAGGCAGGCACCTCGTACAGTTTGGCTGCTTCCGTTCTCTTTCGAAATTTTGAAAAATCCTACAGCTTAATTACGATGCGAAGAAGCACAAGGGTACGAGCCTCTTCTTCCTCGTCGTATGTAGTCGTCGTTCGAAACTGAAAGAGAGCGTAATGTTGCCTTTTGTCAGTACCGAAGCGAAGGCCGCCGTGTGTCTGGTCTCGACTTTCGGAACTCAGCTATACCGTTACCATTCCCCCTCTCTCACTACCCCTCCTCGCTCACCGCTCATTGCTTCTCTCTTTCTCTCTCCCACTCGATCGCTGCTTCTCTGTCTCTTTGTCTGTCTCTCTCCCTCTCTCGTGCTCGCGACTTCGCAGCTTCGTCTCTTTTTTTATTCTTCTCCACCCCCTTCCCACTCAACGACTCTTTTCATCGTACAAACTCACGCGCTAGTAAGAATCAGCAGAGCAGACGCATACGAGCTATCCACATGCGCGCGCGCGCGCACTTCTGCGACAGAGAAGGGAGGCGAATGTAGGAGAAAGACAAGAGAGAGTGCAAATTGTATCTCTAACTCTTATTCTTTCGAACTCTATCTCTTTGCCGCTGTCCCCGCTTCGGACGTTCGGTCTTTCGCGGATTGCGGAAAGACAAGGTATGCGCTGACGACGATAGCGATGAAGGTTTATCCTTTCAATGACTTTTTGTTTTTTGACGAATGACTTTAACGTGGGCGTGTTTTATTTTGCGCGTACGATTTGTATTGTGAGTATTATTACGAAAAAAATTTTCGATTGGCTCGTGGGGATTAGGCATACAAAGTCCAACTCGCGAATCAATGCGACATTCGAAACAGGATGTTGTTATTAATACATAACGTACATAAAATTGAGCATTATTTTAACGTCGGGCAATTAAATACGAAAATACGGGTAAAGCATTCTTAGATGCCATACATTTTGCCACTTTTTATTATTCTGCTTCTCAGATGCTTTGCAAAGAAAAAATGAAATCTGTGCTATTAAACACGTGATGAGATTTGGAATTTTCGATTTGGTAAGTTTAGTTTGGTTAGATTATTCGATCTATCGATTAAATTGAGAATCGAGATGTTACGCGTTCGCTAATAATGCGCATGCGTGCACTTGTTTTCAAGTGTTTACTCGCTACACTTGTAATGCTGTCTGTTCTCTAGTTCCAATAGGCTTTAAAGCAGCTCGCAAACAATATTTAATTCTAATTCACATTACCGATATGACAACTGATATTTTTGAACTTCCGATCCGTATTCCGCACAATTTACAAATGCTCCGTTATTTACCCGCGCTTTATCAATTGCACTTTTATAATAAATAAAAATAAATAAGTCAATATATCATTAAATATTTGTACTATATACTATATTTACACGATAAACTACAAGTCACTCGTACGTATATAACAATAATAATAATTGTTCGTATTGTATGGAAAATTGTTCTATACGTGTACGGGCATCGTATTTAATCAAAATGGAAATTCAAATATTAATCTTTTGTTTATGAAGAGATTGTGCAATAGCTCGTCTGTTATCACTAGTTTCACAATTACATAAAAATAAAGATTAAAAATATATCAGGTCATTAAATAATTATCAGGAACCAATGTAAGATTATATTATTTCTATATATTATAAGTTGAATACATAAAGGATATATTGTTATTGTGTATACTGTATATTTAATATATAAGAGTTATTTGTAGTTAATTTTAAAACTAAGTCGAAATATAATCGTACATGTTGAATATTATAAAACATATAATTTTACAATCGAAGGATTATTTAAATTATAAAACGTAGATTCCCAGGAAAATATTACTTACTAATCTAGTAAATAGATTTATTTTACTTTTTGAAAAAGTACTATAATTGTTTGAAACATGATAATATTTTATTTTACTTCTCATACTTCCGTCATATATGTTTATTATGTGTAAACTCATTATATTATCTATAATATTTCATATTAACATTAATGGAAATATAATAATAATAATAGCAACTTATTGTAGAGCAGAAGATAATCAAGTAAAAAGAATTTAACGCCTTAAAGATAGCTTATAATTTTAATTCCTAATTAAAAGTCGCAATATCTAAAGATTTAGTCATAGATTTATTTATATGATGTATTAATAACGAAATTGAATCGAAATAATTGAAAATTAAATATAAAATACAGTGAATAAATTTAAATTGTCTTGTACAAATTCATGACATATTTGATATATGAACATTAAAAAAAAAAAAGAAGTTTACTTCTGCCATCTATTATAAATGATCTGAAATGATAGTAATAGTCAATATTGAGTACTTAAATCATTGTATTAATTTAATGCTTATCGAAAATTTTATGTACGAGAGATAATTTTTAATGGTTTAAAAAAATACGTCGAAAGCAATTCCTTAACAGTATTAAATAATACCGAAGTCTAAACTAATCTTTATATATAAATTATGATTACCACAGAAGTAATGATTCAATTCTAATATGTATTTGTCACATATGTAATATAATAAAATATTCATTTTTATGACTATATATATATATATATATATATAATATTCAATAATAGTATAACATTTTATTTTTTTTATTTACTACACTATCTGAAATGTAATTTTTTTTTTTTTTTTTTTTTTTTCTTTTTTTTTTTTTAAGAACCTTGATAAAATACTTGAGATTAATTACAAAAGTGATTTAAAAGACTTTACTTATTTCTCAATATACAGATTACTAAAAATAAGATTAAAATATAGAAGTTTCTATGTGGTTTGATTTAGAAAAGAATTATATATATATATATATATATATATATCAATTAAAAGGATGACATTTTTACAAAGAAGAATTATACTTTTTTGTTTCAATTAAGAAGATCAATTAAGAAGAAGAAAATATCTCGAAATTTGAATAATTATTAATTAAATTTTAATGTATATAAGAACATTAAGAATCTTAACCTACGTAGCTGTAAGCACAGTAGTTTATTTACAAATTCCTAGAACCTGAAATTTGCTATTATTATATCTATAAACATTATAGGTTGTTTTTTTTTGGCAGTTGTACAAAACAAATCATGAATACATTTTTAAACGATAAATTATCCTACTTCGCAGGTCGAATGTTTGAAAATAAGTAAAGTTTTATTTGAGTAAGTATTGTCTACGATTGATACTTTTAGTAATGAAAATGTATAGATTAATCATTATTACAATTGTAATGTGTACAAAATAGAACATTATTGAATTGTTTTAGTTGAAATTTTATTCAATATATAAAATTTTATTTCTAATTACAATTAGTCTTTCAATTTAGAAAAATTTCTTTGAACTAACTTATTAAATTACTCCTCTTTTATAGCTCCAAGTTCCAATTCTGAAATAATCTAAGATCAGAGCTGTTTTGACGTATTGATGACTTTTTGTAATTAACGCAGTTAATGATATTATAAAGAATTTATTTTTTATTATCTGTCAAATATCGAAATTTGATAATTTACATTTTCGCGCATATTAATTTACAAAATAACAGTAAGCATGGTGCTACAATAGAGACAAAAAGGCTGAATTTAGCTGTCTAAAAAGTCTTCAAAGATACTTGTTTCAACAGTATAAAAAGCTTGTATCAGACCAGCGATTATCGATTCTATATTTAAAAATTTGTCTTACATTTTCAACTCTTCAATTTGAATTTAGTCATTTATACTCATTTCAAGTATATTTATTAATTATTTTATAAAAATTCTAATTTTCGTATATACGTATCAGAGAATGCGGATGAACAAATTGCTCAAAATTTTTTATTATTCATACGTAAATAAAAAATATGCATAAAATAATCTTTTTTTTTTTTTTTTTTTTTAATAGTAGTAAAGATAGTAAGAATATAAGCAAAATGCAATGCTAAGTTTTTCTTTTATAAATAAATAAAAATTTCAACTTTTATTAGAATTTCAATATTAGATTCGATATACAGTCATTTTTATGCATTGTAAAGTTTATAATTATACATACATATATATATATATATATATATAGCGTATTTTCACAAAGACAAAACTTTGAAAATAATATTGCTAATTTGAGAATAGTAGAAATTTTGGTAGTAATCATATAACGATCCATAAACCTTCTGCTCGGCCAAAACCAAACTTTATTGATCATTAAAATTGAATAACAATATAATTAGCTGCATTAACTTGACGCAGACGTGTCAACTGGAACTTTTTCCTGCCATTTTTATAGCTTACTAAATTTACAATTGAAATTATTTGACGTATTAGATAATTTTAAATAAATCGTTCTCTATAATTTGTAAAATTAAACTAGTAATTTATTTATTCTATTAATCCATAATGAATCCACTAGCTTTCCCGGAATAGTGTAGAAATAATCAAAACATAATGAATAACAACTTTGGTACAATTATATACATTTGTCCCACATTCTCTATATTAAAGTACAGATTAGGTATATTTTTGAGAATATTGCAGAGTTTATGGATGATGAATCTAAAATTGGTATTGCATGTTCGTTCCAGGTCGATCTACTGGACTCCACTAATATTCGATGAAATAACGATCAGTTAGTAATATTATAAAAGTAAATGCGATTGTATTATATTTGGATATAGTTTCTTGCTAATATTAAATGCCAAAGCCTAAAAAAAGAAATGATAGACTTGTGTCAGATGATTCTCTCTACCCACCTGTCCCTCTCCCTTTATTATCTATTTTCAAATCTATGTTTTAATGTATATTAATTATGTATATTAAATCATTACTATGAAGTTGTTTTTATATATTAATTATTACTTATTAAATTATTACTTATTAATTATTACTTATATTAATTATTATCACCTTTTGAGTGACTTGCGCAATGTATTGATTGCATAATTATGTATAATTTTTAATGCCTAAATAATTTTTATCAGAATATTTATATTTAAAAAAAAATTGTTAAATATACCAATAAATAAAATATTATTTAAAACAATAATTTTATTTAATTAAAAAATTTGTTTTTGTGGTTAATACATATCTAATGACTTAACTAATTTTAATGTCAATAAATTAAATTAAAATTCATTAGATACAGTAATATAATTCTCATAGTAGTAACAAATAATAAAAAGTTATTTAAAACATGGCATACAAAATGTTTAATTTCTTCCGATTTTAATTCATATAGCTTCAGCTTATAAATTCTACATTATACATCCTACTTTACAAATTATAAAATTAAAATATGAAAATTATTTTTATACTTTGATTTCGAATATTATTCGATTAATATAAAATTTTCATTTAAATTTACAATATTGAAATATTGAAAATATTTTCAATATTTATACCAAAAAATAAAAAAACGTAAATTTTTCTCTAAAATCTATGAAATATCAAATATTAAAGTGATCTTATTAACAATCTTCGAAGAACCTGTTAGCATAATACTTTGAGTAAGTAAGTAATGAAGCAATGTTCGTCGAAGTTCCATTCATGTATATAAAAAATCCATATTTACGACTAGTCCTAAAAAAAAAATTTCCAATGATCTAATATAAGTGGCTAAAATAGTTAAGCAAATGTAAATAGAAATACAAAGTTAAGATATTTAAATTCGTAAATACTAATGATCGTATCCATAAATAAGCTTACTAATAAAAAAAATATCAAAAGAAGAAATATTACTAAACGTATTATATTACTAAAGTAAAAATATATATATATATATATATATCTTGTATACAACATGTATTTTTTAAAATAAGTAACTGTGCTATTAATCACGAAATATATAATATAATATAATATTATTATGAAAATGAAATATTGTAAAGAATAATAGTAGTAGTAATAACATAAAATTATGAACAAAAAATTATTTACTGAAATAATAATGGACATAGAATTCAATGGTCTTTTATAAAACAGTCGTTTATTAAACATATTAACAAATGTTAATATAAATTTTTTATTATTTTATGATATTTTCACAATGGGTTGAATATAATTAATTTCTTTAAATAATAAAATACATTTTTGATATTTTTTTTTTTTTTTGTTAATAAATTTTAGCTTTATGATTTTTTTTTTAAATTATCTACTAATAAATATTAACAGAAAATATTATAAATATAAGATTTTCTTTATATAATATTTGGTCACTATTAGATTTATGTATTTTTAAAAATGTATTCTAAAAAGACACACGTACGCACACACATATATGTATCAGTTAATTATTAATTTAATTTTTGTTTATCATAAGAAAAATAATGTTTGTTTATGAATCGAATACATTGAAATTAGAAAATTTCAATTGTTCATTTTGTTAAATATTTTTAGACGTGATTTTGTAATATACTGTTAATTGTAATAACACAGACAATGAAACAAAATTTTGAACATAATAAATTAAAAAAATTATACCTTAAGCTATTGTGAGACATTTTAACTTAAATATTTGCATTCAAATTGTGTTCTGTAGGTCTCTTTATACAAGTATAATGAATTGTAACTTATAAAATTTTCTTCTGGGTTTGTTGTAAAAAAATATATATATATATATATATATATATAAATCTAATATATTAAATCAAATAGTAAAAAACGTAAGAAAGATAATTACATTGAGTGATCAACGTCGTATATCTTATGCTAAATTGTATTATGTTTCAGACTAATCCAAAAGCGTAAATCATGCTTCATTAAATATGTTACCTTAGTAGATTAAAATAACAATTTTTAACTATTTGGTATTTTTTTTACCTTTTATGCTTTAATATTACATTATAATACCCTAATTATAATATTCTCGTAAAAATTTGCTTATCATCTTTGATAGACAAAATAAAATTCCAATAGCATTCATGCAAATAAGGCTGTTAGAAGCTTCCGTAGACGAATTCCTCGCTAGTCACATGAAATTATTGAAAAAGGATATAGGAAGGTTTCAAAGACACACAGAGAGAGAGAGAGAGAGAGAGAGAGAGAGAGAGAGAGAGAATTATAGCGACTTGTGTTAAAGACGCAAGAGTTGCTAACCTTGCCCGCGAAGGAGATCAAGCCCTCTCAAGAATTAAAACGTGGAGGTTAAAAAAAGGTGCGTTACCGAGAACTCTATCCGGAAATAGATACGCGTCCAAAAACAGATAAGAGAATGAAAAAGTACCGAGCGCGTTTGGTTGTTCACAATCATGCGAAAAATTCAAACTCATGACACCTATCGAGTACATTTCAGGCCACCAATCTTCCCAAAACGGAATCTCGTCCTCGAGAGGTGAACGTACCGATGGCCGCTACGCGATTCCCGGCCTACCGTTGTCCAAGACAATATGCGTGTAGCAATAAGACGATAACGCGCTCTAGAATCAAAGCACATTGTGTTTGTCGAAGAATAGATCTCTATTGGGATAATTATTGGCTCTCGTGGCTAATCAGAGAGAACGGGAATTAAGTCTGAATAAAACAAGCTTAGACGGAGGCTTTGAGAAAGTGGCAAGGCGTCAAATGGCCCATGCACGAACAAATTCATCTCGATGATGTTATGTCGGTTATTGTTTTTTTCTGTTTTGTTTTTACAAGTGTAATTGATTTGATCGGTGTTAATGATGCAAAGAGATTATAAGTAGATGTAGCTGTACTTATTGGACGGCATTCTAGAGCAGACAAAATAAAAAAAAATAAAGCAAACTTGAATTCATGATACATTTATCAGGACAAATGCAAAGAATTTTCTCTGCTTCATTTTTTTTTTTAATGAATATATAATATTAAAAAGTGGAAAGAAATGTTTAAAGTCAATATTACATAAAAAGCAATCAATTCTTTTTATTATTCGAGTACTTTGTTCTTTCATTCACATGTTGCGTTTCTCAGATGCGCGTCTATATGCCTTTGTTGTAAAATATCATTTAGCATATTAGAATATTTTGCAATCGCAATATCGAAATTTTTGCTTTGCACGTGGTGATGATTTATTGCCTAATCGTGAAATAAATATACATTTTGTATTTATTGTTAAATTTAGTTTTATTGAATATTTAAAAGAATCAACATAGTTACATAAATATATTACATAAAAAATTATATAAATACATTGTATAAACGATGTAAGAACAAGGAGACAATAATATAAAATAGTTATTTAATATGGGACGAAATGGAAAAGTTTTACGTTTTAATAGAAAAGAATTAAAATCGAAGAGTAAGGAAATATAAATTTATTTTTTAAATACAAGCCACTTGAATACGGTCAGTGATTTGAAGAAGCTATCCTTACAAAACTAAGACAAGCTTTACGAAAAACGCAGTAGAAAACTTATCGTGAGGTATGGAGATTCACATTCTGAGCAAACAATCGCTTCTCCTGCAATTAAAGAGATTCAATTGTTTATAGTAATAGTAGCATGTTCTATATGGTAGAGACATAATAAGTTCGGCATGTCTCACGTTCCACGGCAAGTTAAAGTCACATAGCCATTTGCTTCCTTTGACGGTATTGGCAATTATTTTACTAGGTGATTCATACATTCGCGTAAAATATGTGTAATTTGTTAAATAGTATTCGATTGTTGGTACAGCTATTGGCTACTGAAATTAAAATTTTTATTATATTAAATTATAATGAATATTCGTAAAATTCTGATGGATAGCCGTGAAATTATAATTCAATTATCTAACAGTCTGAGTAAATTTATTAACTAAATTTTAAGCATCTTTAGAAATATCTTAGTTATATAAATGAGTAAAAATATATATTAATGACACATTATTAACAACTCAACTGATATTAGATATATAGATTTACAGGGAAATTAAAAATTAAAGGACCTCACGCACGTATAACTAACTACTATGGTAATTATTACGTGACGAAGATTAAATCGTAGAACGTAAATGAAATCCATTTTTCTATAATTCTATTTAATTTCATATCTCAATATTTATTAATTATTTATTATTTCTATATAAATAAGATTAATACATATAAAAATTTATATATGGGAGAATCTAAAAAATACGTAAGCACTAAATCTTTATATAAAAATATTTAATTTCTAATTTTTCTTGTCATAATTTTATTTTTTATTTCTTATTTATTGTTTTAAATTGTTTTCATTGCATTGAATATACACAATTCTTTTAAGAGTTTTTTTCTCTTTTTTTTCTTTTATAAAATCAATAGAAAGTTACATATTGATTTGGCACTTTTTATTGAAATAGATTTGTAGTAAAAAAGATTGGTATTAAAATTTAACATTTATATGTTTGAGTAACTTATGAAATATAGGTGTTACAATTTTTTTTTTTTTTTACATATAACAATTCATATAACTATATCATAAATTTGAATAGGTATTTGAAACAAAAAGCATAATAAATAAATTGGCAAAATTAGATTAATAATCTATCATTATTAAATCAAATGTATAATGGTAGAGGGTAATTGTTTTTTTTTTTTTTTTTTTTTTTTTTTTTTTTTTTCAAGAAAATTGCGATGTTAAATTTATTCGTACATTAGATGATGTATTAAATTAATATACAAGATTCTTATGAAATTATAATGATAAATTAATAATATTTGCAAGCCACCAATATAATCAATGTAGTTGAACATCTTTTTAAGCATAGACAATATAAGCAATATTTATATTTTTCTTTATTATAGAAATTAGAAAAGAAGAAAAAAAGAAAAGAATTTATTTAGAAATTAAATTCTTTAATTTCTATTTATAATTATATTTTAGTGATTACGACAGAGCATAATTAAATGATTTATAATACCTTGAAAATTTACGTTCATTATAAATAATGTATATTAGAATTTTACAATAAATATAGTAACTGTGCAAATGAATATAATCTGAAACAGTACAATAAAAAAAATATTTATTGTTAATAAATTTCATATAAACGTTATTTAGTATTGATAAATGTATATTATTAAAAGTTATATATTCTATTTAGTTTTATTTGGAATTATTAGAATTTATATAAATTTGGAAGTGTTATATATTTATTTATTATATTGTTACACAAACAGATCAATTTATGTCTTAAATCAATGTGTAATTCCATGTATCTATGAAATTATCTAAATTGTGCATATATTAAAAATGTATATTGATTACGATTTCAATAATGGGTCATTTAAAAATAAATAAATAAATAAATAAATAAATTCATTAGTCAATGATCACGTGATTGTCAATACTTTGTGAACGATGAACAGTATTATAAATAAATATTGAAATGTATGCTTATTAGCAATTTATGCATCGAATAATTTATGTATTGAAGAAATTAATTTTATGTAAAAAAAAAAACAATATTTATGTATTTCATTCTCTTAATTTATATTTTAATTGCGTAATATTTCCAGTTATTTATATTTATTCGCTGTATTTGTATCTAAAAGCTTATAAAATAGATTTAATTTTTAACTTATTTCTTCAAAATATATCGTTACTTAATAATTAACAAACGCGCAAGCTTATTAATCTTTTATATAATCAAAAAGATAAGTATCATACTCCTTTAATAAAAAAAAAAAAAAAAAAAAAAAAAAAAAAAAAAAAAAAAAAAAAAAAAAAAAAAAAAAAAAAAAAACAAAAAACAAAAAAAAAAAATTACAATTAGACAATTGTAAAAATTTGCTCAATGTTCCTTCTCTAGAGATGGGCTTTAAAATTTGTATAAAATGCACGTCAAATCAATGTCAAATGCGTGCATACACGCACTATTACAAATAGATGCAAAAAAAAAAAAGTAAATCTTCAATGATGAAGCGAAATATTAGAAAAGTTAATATTGGTTGACTTCGGACAAGTATTTATGTATTTTTAAAAGAGTTTGTGTATTAATTTGGGGATTGGATCGTATTACCGTACATCAAACTCACGTGGTTATTTATCAATGTGTGCACGACAGTCTCAAAAGATGGTTGGTTATGAGATGAAACAGTAAATATTTGTGCGTATATCGAAAGCACTTTAAAAATAAATAAGTAATAATCAATATGGATAACAGTTTTTAAAATAATATCAAACCAGTATATAGAATCGTAAGAAATCGTTAAAGTCCCGTATGAAATTGCATTTATAACAAACGGCCGAGGTTGCACTTAACCTCTTAAAATTACACGTTGCATCCAAATTGTTGGGTGAATCGCGCAATCTTATTTCGAAAGCCCTTAAAGAGTCAGCGATTTTGCTTTGAGTTGGAAAAATTGAGGGTAGCAATGTAGGTGAAATCCGCTGGTCAGTATAACTTGTCCAAAAGAAGTGACATAATTTCCAAGGCACCGCTTGCGCTCCTCATTGACGTTAGAACAGAGAAAAATCAATAAGCTCGCAGCCGCAAAAAGGCGCACGCGTTATCAATGATATGTTGCTGGGCTTTTTCAAACTGACAAAGCTACAACGAAACTGCGACACCACGCATGTTGATTGCACAGATTATCAGCTGCAATAGGATTACCCATACAGTTGTAATTTCTCGAGTGTTGTACGGGAAAGAAGTTGCTTCATTGTAAAAGTTCGCAAAACAGACAGCTAATCGTCAAAGCAATCGTTTTTTTTTTTAAACAGTGGAGTTTTATTTAATAGAGGAGACTGCAATCTTTGAAAGACTATTTCTTAAAGCTGTACATATTGAAATAGAAATTTAAATGGCTTTGGATGTTGGTGCAAAAGTTTATCTAGGGTACGAGGATGAACATGTTACAGAGAAACATCGCAGTCTTATTAATTTCACTACGAACAAAATTGGTGGCAAGCCGGTAACTTTTGCATTGTATTTATCTGCGTTAAAGCAATAACAAAATACAAAATTTGGTCCAATAACATGAGAAGATAAACGTTTCGATGATCCATTCTGTAATGTTATTAAACAATAATATTCAATAATCTTACAAACATGTAGTTTAAGTACCTCGTTCGTGAACATTGACAAGACAGTTTGGAATTTATTTTAAAAAAATCATGAATTATTAAATAAAGTAATTAATAATGAATTGCGAATATTGAATTACGATTTGTATACTTCAGTTTGTAAGCATTGTTTTTAAATTATGAAAGGAAACCAAATACAATATGCGTTTGTATGTATTGCGTATTATAGAACCTTATTCAGTTATATACATGAGCAAATATATATGTGTGTGTATATATATATATATATATATATATATATATATATATACACACACATATTCCAATTCGTATAAAGTTGAAAAAAAAATGAAAAAAATTATGTACATTAGATGAAAAGTGATTAATTTTTAAGCTTTTAGTAATATGTCTTAGTAAAAATAAATTATAATATGCCTTAATTCAAATAACAAATACTTTTAACAAATAATTCCATCTGAAATATATATTTTATTGTTATTATTCGTGTTTTAGGATTGGCACAATGAGCAAATGACATTAGCTGCACCCCAATGTAGATTATGTGGACTACATCAACTCTTGGCCTTACAAATTTATGCTCCCTTGGATAATTCTAAATATCATAGGACCTTGTACATTTTTGTATGCACGAATCCTAATTGTTGGAATCAAAACGAAAGTTGGACGTGCCTACGCGTTCAATCAATAGAGCAAGCAAGTAATATAGCTTTATTATCGAGCTCTTGCACGACAGTAGAAACCAGTGCAACCAACTGGGTGGACGATGCCGATGATTGGGGTGACAATTGGAACGACAACGTTTCAGAAAGGAATGGCAATAACTTACTTTTAAACGAGCCTAATCAATTCAGTTTGTCCGTAAAAAATACTAATTATGAAGAAGAACTGAAAACTGAATTTTCAGAATTACAAGTCGATGATCCTAATGCAAACAGGTCATTAATTATAACTGTATTAATCTTCGTCATTTCGAATTAATCATCTTGGTAAATTGTTATCGATAAATAGTACAACTTCTAAAGAGTTGCATTATTGTATTCTCATATCCTCGGCTGGTAGACTTGCATAAGCATTACATTGCCTTTCAATGACATTGTTCCGTGGATTCACATTTTGACACAATGAAAAATTGAAAAGTCGTCATTAAAACATATTTTAATATAAATGTAATATTTCTTCGAATATTGTCAACATTTTTGCAATTTATGTGCAAGAACGATAGTGTAACGCGAGAAACTTCCAAAAAATTCGCCTCAGCTCAATTTAACGTAATTAAAAATTTGCACAACATTATGAAACCTAATGAAACTTAAAACTCCAGCCCAACGAGTGTGGACTCGCCAGTGGGCGTCGGAGCAGTTGGTCGGTTGGACTCCCCGCATGCATCGGCAGAAATCGAGGGCGAAGAAAGCGAGGTGGTTTGCATCGACACGCCCACGCAACCTCACTGCGACCTAATAAATCTATTGCAAGAAGTGACCCCGCCACCGGCTCAACATACCGAGCTCAAGGGCAGGAGCTCCCTTTCCTTCTCCGAGATATTCATCTACGTGGAGGAGGAATGCACGGGGAACGACGTGCCTCAGCACGTGCGTAATCTGTTTCTCGAGTACCAGCAATCGCACTTGGACGTAGTGCCCAGTCAGCCTGGCGAGGGGTCGGGTGACAGCAAGGGGTACGACACTGGCATTGAGAAGTACGAGAAAGGCATTCCAAAGCACGGCGACGAAATGTTCCATAATTTTATTAGTCGAATACAGAAAAATCCTGGACAGATATTAAGGTAGAACATTAAAACGCGTTTTTTATTTTTATCATAACATTTATCATCATTTAAATTTAATCATAACAATTGTCACATCATATTATTATTTTCAAAATATTAACATTTTTAATGAAGTATCTTTTCACACGGTATTATTAAATTTAATGATAATTTAACGATTATGTTTAAGGTACGCAAGAGATAACTCCGCACCCCTCGTTCTGTATCCAATGGGTGGCTGCATTGGAAGGTGTAGACATTGCGGAGATGAAATGACATTCGAATTACAAATCTTGCCAACTCTCATACCAAAGTTGAAACTCAATTCTCGTAGCGACCGGCATTTTCAATTGGAATTCGGCACCATCCTAATATTTACTTGCATAAGAAGTTGTTGGTCGTCATCGGACTCTTATAGAGAGGAGCACGTCGTCGTGCAAGCGGAGAGGCTGTAGCTTAAGATATTGCAATTTTGAAAATACTTCCAGAGCGCTGCAGATTAATTTTCGAACGAGAGACGGCTAAAACTTAACAACGCGTTATCTTTTTATAGAAAAAACAAACAAACAAATAAAAACAAAAACAACAACAACAACAACAACAACAACAACAACAACAATAAAAACGAGTACCGTCCATTGTACTGCACACAAGAGCATTTACAAATTTCTTAAGGGAGCTACAAATATTATGGACTATCATAAAAAGTTATCTGCAAATTTTTAACAAATCATTATTTGTTTTGTTTCCAAAAAATTTGGAAACTTTTTGTAATAATAATCTTGTAACGAATAATCCATAGGATGCAATTTCTTTTTTTGCAAGACATTCTTATAATTAATATCATTTTTATATTACTGTTAATATTCAATTAAAATTGTTTATTTTCAAACGCGATATTGTATTGTAAATACAATGAAACATGGATTCTGCAAAAAAAAAATATGATTTTATATGACTACAGAGTGTCTTTCATACATAATTAGAAAATATCCAATAAGAATTCAAAGAGAATTTAGGAAAATATTTTATCTTAATAATATAGCTTATGGTAAAAATACGTAGGCAATGTAATTTCAAATACCTTATGAACAGTGAGATTTTTAATTTGCAAATATTTTGAAGTTCATGTGAAAGTATAAAACTATGAATACATAAATAGGATTATGCAATTATTGTCCAGTAAGAATAGTTAAAAATTTAAATAGTAAATTTTTTATGAATGGATATAAAGCAAAATATTGTTAATTGCATTTTTCATTGAGTAAGACTCTCGAATCGCTGTAATAAAATGTAATAAATGTTAGCGACAACCAAGTGAGCTAATTGTACATACTGTCGTTCATAAAATGTCATTAAACAATTCTTCAGAAATAAAAGAAGAAATAATAGTACAAGTTTTCTTTTAAATAATGATAATACGAAATGAGATCGATTTATTATTGTATAGAATCTATTATTTTTGCTCAATGAGTTAATACTCAAAGCAGTTACTCCTATTCATCCCACTTTTATTTTCTTGTAATTATTTTGAAAGTACATAGAGAAATCTTCCATTAAACAAAATAATATATTTTTTTCCATTTATTATTAATGAAAATACAAAAAAGAAAAATAATATATAATTTATACATAAATTAAAGATATAAAACCAACAATGATAACAAAGATAATTTTATTCTTTATACAGATAATTTTAGGAAATCAATTGCAAATGTATTATTAATTCTTTGTAGATCAATCTAATATAAAACTTAAAAACTATTATTCTAATGTATTGATTTTTTATAGATTAGTAATTCCTTTGTAATGGATGTGCGACGATGTAATTTTTTTTATCAAAATTTACTTTTGAAATCTGATTACCTAAATGATCACCATTACCAAATTCCGAATCATTAATTTCATCAGCAAGTTCATCGACTTTCTTTTGCAGTCTATATGCCAGTATTATACATATTTTTATTTCGTTTTCAGAATTTCTGTTACCAATGCAATAAGACCTAGATGCTCTACCCAAAACCGCAATGTAAGTGTAAATGAGGGCTGCCATATCACTGAGTCTTTGAAGCTGTATTTCTCGTTGCGTAACATTAGTACCCTCGTGTATTAGAAAATTCTTTGTGACCTCTTGTAATTTGAACAAGCTCCTATTGCAGAAACTAGCACATTCTTGCAACGATGGGTGAAGATACTCATTCAATGGGAAGTTCATAGAATTACGTTTAAAAAATATGTTTTCAAACATATATTTGGGAAACATTAAAATATTCCTTTCTTTTTTTATATCGTCACCAAATTTAATTCCAACATGTTGTAAAGCCATTAGAGACGAATAAATTTTTGTGTCCAGTAGCGATGTGTCATAATTAATGATTGTAAGTGCATCTCTAAACATTTTTTCATACGGCTCTGTCATAATACAAAATCGTGGACCAACAAGCCATATACACTCTTGCAACCTTTGCATGCATTCTTGTAAACAAAATTGCTCTACCAAAGCTGTTTCTAACTTTAGATCTTGATCATCATAAATATCCATTGTCGATGTTGTTAAATATAATACACTTTCTATACAATAAATAGTACTGGTAATATTAGAAAATATGTGTTGGGCAGCCTCTGTTTCATACAACATTTTGTCAAAATGCTTTCTGTTTATAATATCTTGTGTCAATGTATTTAAAAAGTTTTTGAGTATTGGAATAGTTAGGCACGCATTATAATGTCGACTATTACTAAAGTGATCGACAAGACACTTTGCGCCGTCTCCTACATTTCCAATCATATTATTCTTTGGCACCTTTACATTTTTTAAAATAAGTCTACCAGTACTAAAGCCTTTTAACCCAGCCATGGCAATATTTTCTTCGATTATATGTACACCTTCGGTATTTTTATCAACAATGAAGGTGGCCATAGTCTCTGGTCGTTTCTCTACAGTACCACCTTGTATAGCATGACCAAATACTAAGAAAATATCGGACTGATGTATATTTGATACAAAAGTTTTTTCACCATCTAATATCCAGTACCCCTCATCTTTGGATAAGATAGCGATGGTATTTAAGTTATTTACCGCAGGACCACTTTCATTCTCTGTAATAGCAACTGTTGCAAACGCTTCGCCTTTGGCTATTTTTGGTAGATATCTCAATTTTTGTTCAACCGTAGCATAATTGTTAAAAATATTTATAGGTGGTACACTGTGTTTCAAGAAGAAGAAACCAAGGCTAGGCACCGTTCCTACAATTTCCAGAATTTGCATGAATTCGGCATTTAGTAAATTCCAGCCCTTATAGTCTTCGTGAATTCTTAGACCAAACAAATCAAGTTCTCGAAATCTTTGTATGACATGAGGTGGTATATTAAGCTTGTCTTCAAACTCCTTAGGATTCACAGTCGCAATATAGTTCTGAAT
Source organism: Ceratosolen solmsi marchali (assembly GCF_000503995.2). Classification (NCBI taxonomy): domain Eukaryota; kingdom Metazoa; phylum Arthropoda; class Insecta; order Hymenoptera; family Agaonidae; genus Ceratosolen; species Ceratosolen solmsi. The sequence continues at coordinate 4,829,662 of NW_011948427.1, read as the reverse complement.
GGGTTCTATCCATTTTTGAAATTCATTATACCTACAATATAAACGATATTGATAATGTTTCCATAAATTGCTATTTTTTTTTTAATTTTTTTTTTTTTTTTTTTTTTTTTTACAAGAGTTCACATTTCAAAGAAATTGATATATAATTTACATTTTTCTATTAACAATGATTTATACCTCTCTGGATGCTGTGGTTCCGGGTACGTAAGAAATTCATGATCAAAAATCCCAACAAAGAGATTCTTAACAAAAGCGTCACGTTTTGGCTTCTTTTCAACGGGTGCCGGTAATTTCATTTTAAAATCAAATAACAATTCAGTTTGAGCTTTTACTTGACTAGACAGATATCGAAATTGGTGATAATGTTTTATAAAAGGCAATTGTCGCCTCGCCGTAACCCCGAAAATCAACATAATTTAATATTTCGAAATATTATCGAAACAGTTTATGTTAATTACTTTTTGCCAATGTTATTGATTATTGTTAATACTGTTTATCTTATTTTTTCATGAAGTTTATGATGGAACGGTGCATAGACCGACGGTACTCGATTACTTAGATTTTTGAAAATAAAAGAATTATTTTTTCATGAAAACAAATACATTTAACCTCACTAAGCACTCAGCCGTCGCAAACATTACGAACGCATAAATTAAATGACACTGACAGTAAATTTTGAACAATAATACACTTGAAAACACTTTAACGGGGCTCGACAAGCAACTACAATGCAAAATTTGATTGATAAAGGGTTGTTTATTTTTATTTATTAACAACTTTTGCATTCGATAAAAATGGCATTAACAATTGTAAAGATAATTATTCTAAACTACTCCTGTATGATTCTATTTTAGCGCTTACTCATATCATCTACTCACGTCGAATATAATGAAACGATCTATTTATTGTTCATGTATTATTATGAATTTTATAAATTATCGCTTAATGATAATATTTTCATATATTTTGCCCTACTCTTCTTTCTCCTATAATTATCATTTATTCATTTGTTTAACACTAGTTATTTTATTTATTATATTACTTTCTTCTTTCTGTCTCTTTTCTTTCTTTAAATAATTATTTTATTCGAAAATTAATAAAAATCATATAATAGAATTCATCATATAATTAGTGTTCTTTTTTTCTTTCTTTTGTTTTTAATTTTGTCAGCTAAACTGTTTATTATAACGTTGGGCTTGAAAACTACGAAGTGCAGGACAGATGAAAGTACGCGTCTTCGCGTGGCATCGAAATATTTTGGAACTTTTATCGATTGAATCATAATGCGAGGTGAAATTTCTATTAAGATCAAGAGGCTGCGAGAGAGTGTTGTAACGCTGAATTTCTAGATGTCAGAATATCGAGACGTAATCGAAAAAAGCAAAAAGTCTACAAGAATTAAAGCTGCGAGGGGATATGATTATTATTATTACTACATTTGTCTTTGCTTTAACTTTGACTTAATTTTTATTATTAAGATTATAGAATATATATAAAGGGAATTACTACCACTAATGCCTATGCTCATATTTTAAATTTTGTTCAATGCAATACCTTATTTCAATCGTAATTAATTAATATTATTAATTTAGTTTACTCGAGTTTTGAAGAGAATATAATTATACATTTTTTTAACGAGTCATTAGATACGTATATATGATTTGTATAAATAAACTATATTGATATATTTATATATTATATCAAGACTATTTAACATCATACAAAGATAGTTTTATGATTTTATTGTCCACAAAGTTTTATTTTTAACAAATGAAAAATGAAGAATATGAAGTTGAATATGAAGAATATGAATATGAATATGAATGGTAATACCGTGAATAATTTCCCCTATTTCAATTATTGAAAATTTTTCATTTGTAAAATCATTCAATGTAATTTTCAATTGAAAATCAAGTTGTTACGTATCAGTCGAAGCATACAAAAAATTCGTTACCATAATCATTATTTATTTAAATTTAAGATGAAAAAAAATTATGTATAGTCATTTTGCAATAGCATTTGCATTGAAACAAAGTTATTTACAACATATTCAATATATTGCTATGCATATATAAGGAACAATATAATAATATTAATATATAATTTACTTATATACATATAATTTATTTATATTATAATACTTTTGTCATATTACTTTAAGTAACTTACTTAATTATATAAGAATTGATTTAGGTGGCGATAAAAATAGAAAAACTTTATTCTCAGAATTACATTTAAAAAAATTAGAATAAAAATTTTCGCTAGAATGTAAATCTATTTTTTTAACACTACGATTAATATTGACAGGTACTATTAAATAAATAATTAATTTTAAATGTAAATTTGAGATTGTTAAAAAAATATTTTAAATAAAATAAACAAATATTATTTCTATTTTCAAAACAAATCAATTGTTATTGAAAGTGAATTGTTTCAATAATAGATTTAACAATACAAAGCCGATACACAATAAACAAAACCAAAGTATTTTTAATAAATCGGCCATTAACTGAACCGATCAAATCTTTATTATTGGAATATATTATAATTATCAAACTAATAATAATGTGAATAGCATTATTTTACAATTTTCAATTTTTTTTTCTTCTCAATATTATATATATAATTGCCAAAAAGTCTATCCTTATAAGAGCGTATGCACCATAAAATACATCAAACTTATTGTATTTTAATATGTAAATATAATTGTATCAACGAGTTTCTAATAATCATTTTTATATTTACATTTACTTTTATTTTATTTTCATGTTTTAGTTACTCGTCTGGTCAACCGAGCTCTCGAATTCGAAAATTATTGCGGTAGGGCTTCTGTACCAAGAGACTTAACGGCTCTAAGAGAGCATCAAACATTAAAACTTAATAATTAAATAAGATAAAGTGATAAAGCATAATTATATGGATTAATTACATCAATTATCAAAAATAATTATTATCCGAGTTATCCATTTAATACATCGTATATGCTAAACAATACTTTAATAAATATAATATTTCTTAAATGCAAATTTGCAAATTGTGTGGGATTTAATTTTTATAAATTTAAAGCTATTTATGATAAAAATTTGAGCCATTTTCATTAAATGTACGCACAATTTTATGTAATTCCTTAGATTTATAATACTTTAATTGCTTTTTATCATGGTAATTCAACAATAGATTTGTACCAAAAACCATAGCTTATTAAAAAATTCATTATTTTCGGCTTCTTATATTAACAATAAAAAATTTATTAATTTGAATCAATTTCGTCATTATTATTTATATACTTGAAAATATGTACAATATTTTTTTTTGCACAAAACTTTTTTATATTTTTAAATAAATGATATTTTTATAAATTACTTATGAAGAGAGAAAAATTTATTCGGTAATATTAATAAGCACGACTCGTACCAATTAAAAATATTTGATAATCCAATTTGTTATATGTTTATTGTCATAGAATGACATTATAAAAATTAGTTAAAAATTCAGATTTTAATTATTGATATCGAAATATCAGAGACTTATTTATATAATTCTATTATTCTAAACTCCACAATATTTATAAATATTATTTGTATATTAATATTCATTTTGCTTCTTAAATATTTTGATATTTATTGCATTAAAATTTTATTCTTAAATTTTCCTAAATTGCACTAAATAAATTGAAGTTCAATTTTTCTAAATTTATCATTATACTGAAGTATATGAAAGTGGTCCATTTACGTTATACAAGTAATAATGAGTCAACAATGATTATCGAAACATTTTTGATACTCTCAATAACAAAGCTATTTAACATTGTATAATATTCTACACGAATTAGTATTTAATAGATGTTATCATAAATTCTGGTGAATTGAAAATTTTGTGCATATTAGTTTCATTAAAATACATCCAAAGGTTATATATAAAAAACTGTATAATAAGAAATTGTTTAATATCTAAATTCTCTTGTTTATTTAAAATCTAGTTTAAAATTCATACTTAATGCTTACAAATAATATTTAATTTTTCTTTTAATTTTATTAGGCATAAAAAATGTATATATATGTATATTCAACTAAAAATGGAGAATATTCGAAACGAATGGATGTTCAACTCACTTCGAATTTTGTATTACATAATTTTATATAAAAATTTTTTCCAATAGATCATTAGTTAAAATTTTAACACTACATATACTTATACATAAATATATTTAATAATATAGTTATATATACATGCATTATTCTCTTAGAATACATTATACAAAAAAAAAAAAAAAAAAAAAAAACAGCTCAGATCGCTCATTCCATTCGTAATTTCACTTACATTAACGCATCTTTCACAGCCTTATAGTACATGAAAACATTGCATGCTTAGCACTTTGCCATTAACTCCCTTAAATTAATCCATATTATTTTGAGTAATTCTTTAAAGTTAAATAATAAAATTTGTTATTTTTGTATACATATATATATATATATATATATATATATATATATATATATATATTAAATGTAAGTAAAAAAAAAAGGGAAAAAAATTTAAAGATGGGAAGAATGTAACCACAATACATCATTGATTGTACTTGAAAATTGTATATAAAAAATCTCAAAGTGCTCTCAATGTATCAATGGAAGATCTAGTTTACACCTTGATCGTCTGTTATACATAAAATTGAATGATTAAAATTCACTTAGAAAATCAGTCATTATATTACATTTTACATTTCTAAAACAGTTGTAAAATGTTTTAAAATAAATTTTTTTGTCATTATATGGATAACTTCTTTTCTTGTTTAATTTTATTAATCCTGAAATGAAAAATGAAACTAAGTTTAATTTAATTCTTAATTTACATATATTTTCAACCTACGTATTGTCTAATAAATATAATGTATGTATTTGCGATCAAAGATTTGCCTCAGTTTTTACAAATACTCTTGAGCAAAATGTGAAAAATTGAGAAAAGGTTTCTAAAATCAACTACTCATACCTTCTACTTCATATATATTTACGTTTTAACGAGCATTGAAACATTCATTTATTTTTTAATACAAGTAATTCTTCACAATCTCTGCGGAATAGTGAATAATTCGTTGGCATTTTGAGACTTTATGATATTGTGCTTGGAGTTCATTATGGAAATTCTCGAAGTTGAACGACTCGACCTACATTTTTAGATCTAGAGACCTTTGGAGTTGTTGATTTGTTCCTCGGCCATGACACGATACGATGTATTAGTTGGGACTGAAGGACGAAAGGCATGCGAGATAAAGAAGCACAGATGTGGTTAAACAGAGAGCGCAAGACCCAAGCGAGCGAGAACCATTTCCTTTCGGAGTCGCGTGATTTCCCAATAAACATCGTGCACTGTAATTATAATCGTAATGCGATTAAATATTGCTCATATGTACATTATATATAAAATTAAGAAAACTGTCCAATGCATCAGATCATTAATATTGCAAAGTTTAACCGATCAAATTTAAGATTACAGATAAAAATGAAAGTGACAATAATATATCGGTGAAGAGCAATTGATTTGACCAATGCTAGACAACATAATTTATGCATTTCTTAATATAAGTATTATCAGTCTTTTAAATGACTTACCAGAACTTTTGACAAGGCCACGTTCTATGTAACGGAGATAATTCAAAAAATCGCACACTGCTATAATCTATTTGTAATAAAAAATCAACGTTAATAAATAAATAAAATTATTTTAATGTTTGTTTAATTGAAACCTACTCTATTTCGACATATTTGTGAAATACAATGCCACTGATTTTCTTGATCTCCCATTCGCATTCGATAATGACATTGTCTCGGCGCTTCTAACAAGGCGCATTTTCTAAAATAAAAAAAATGTTAATTAACGTGTGCACGATAGCATCATTAAAAAGTATTTTTTTCTTTTTACTTCGAATCTATTTAACGTAATTTATTATTATTTACATTATTAATTTATTTACTGCAATAACGATTGAACGATATTTTTTGTAAATAATAGCTTAGATTCATAACAATATTTTACCAATTCTTGTTTTAACAAGGCAGAAAAAAAAGTTAAAAGAGGCACGAGTAAAATTTTTTATCCCTTTGGGCTGTATTAAAATTAATGACTAAATAATAAGCTTCGACATTATGAGTAATTATTTAATAGAATAAAATTCAAAAGAACTATTATGAACGAACACATAGTAATCAAGAAATTTTAAATCTAATCTAACTTTAGGTAGACGTTTCATTATATGTTTTTTTAATTTATTTATTTATTTAGTGCGTATTATTGAGTAGAATTTCAGATACTTGATTCTTAGTTGAATTAGCTGTATAATTTATTTGAGTATTTCAAAATAACATGAGCTCTGTTTTAAAATTCTTGAAATAAAATAAAAAATGTATATAAACGTTATTTAAATAGCCAGAGTTCGAGCATTTTTAAGGATTTTTTTTTTTTTAAATAATTATACTGCTTGACATTTTGAACCTCAGGATCAATAAAGCCTATTGGATGTCTCTCTTCACGAGTCATGCGCGTCCATGTGTCTGCCTTACACACGAGGAAAATATCTTTGGTCTGGCACTCACTTGGGAAAGCTGAGCTTGGTCTTGTCGCTGACGGCCTCCACGAAAATAATGCCATCCAATACGGCCTGTCTGACTCGGGTTCCTAGTTCCGCGTTGGGAAAGTCGAGGCACAGATCAATGTCCTCTCGAAAGATTCTGCTGAGGAAGGGATCGCTCTTATCGACGCACGGGCTCGCTTTCCATCGAAGAAACTCCCCGTGTACTCGTGGATCCACCTCCAAGCCGAGATCCCGGTTCTCTTTTTCTCTTTCCC